>NC_080781.1:120490740-120793385 GCF_020826845.1 Diceros bicornis minor | reverse complement strand
GAACTTAATCAACAAATGTTGTGTGTGTTCTGACTGCTTCAGTGACTGCCGTTCCCCTGTCTCTCTCCCTCTCCTCGGGCCTCCCTATTCCCTGAGACACAACAATATTGAAATTAGGCCAATTAATAACCTTACTATGGCCTCTAACTATTCAAGTGAAAGAAAGTGTTGCACATCTCTCACTTTAAATCAAAAGCTAGAAATGATTAGGGTTGATGAGGAAGGCATGTTGAAAGCCAAGATAGGCCAAAACAGTGCCAAACAGTTAGTCAAGTTGTGAATGAAAAGGAAAAGTTCTTGAAGGAAATTAAAGTGTTACTCCATTGAACACACGAATGATAAGAGAGCGAAACAGCCTTATTGCTGATGTGAAGAAAGTTTTAGTGGTCTGGACAGAAGATCAAACCAGCCACAACATTCTCTTAAGCCAACGCCTAATCCAGAGCAAGGCCCTAACTCTCTTCAATTCTGTGAAGGCTGAGAGAGGCGAGGAAGCTGCAGAAGAAAAGTTTGAAGCTAGCAGAGGTTGGTTCATGAGGTTTAAGGAAAGAAGCCGTCTCTATAACATCAAGTGCAAGGGGAAGCAGCAAGTGCTGATGTAGAAGCTGCAGCAAATTATCCAGAAGATCTGGCTAAGATCATTAATGAAGGTGGCTACACTGAAAACAGATTTTTAATGTAGATGAAACAGCCTTATGCTGTAGAAAGATGTCATCTAGAATTTTCATAGCTAGAGAGAAGTAAATGCCTGCCTTCAAAGCTTCAAAGGACAGGCTGACTCTCTCTTTTTTTTTTTTTTGTGAGGAAGATCAGCCCTGAGCTAACATCCATGCTAATCCTCCTCTTTTTTGCTGAGAAAGACCGGCTCTGAGCTAACATCTATTGCCAAGCCTCCTTTTTCCCCCCAAAGCCCCAGTAGATAGTTGTAGGTCATAGTTGCACATCCTTCTAGTCGCTGTGTGTGGGATGCGGCCTCAGCATGGCCAGAGAAGCGGTGCGTCCGTGTGCGCGGGGGATCCGAACCTAGTAGTGGAGTGCGCACACATAACCGCTAAGCCACGGGGCCGGCCCCAGGCTGACTCTCTTGTTAGGGGCTAACGCAGCTGTTGACTTTAAGTTGAAGCCAATGCTCATTTACTGTTCCAAAAATCATAAGGCCTTTAAGAATTATGCTAAATCAACTCTACCTGTGCTCTAGAAATGGAACAAGGCCTGGAGGACTGCACATCTGTTTACAACATGGTTTACTGAATATTTTAAGCCCACTGTTGAGACCTACTGTTTAGGAGAAAAGATTCCTTTCAAAATATTACTGCTCATTGACAATGCACCTGATCACCCAAGAACTCTGGTGGAGATGTTCAATGAAATTAATGTTTTCATGCCTGCTAGCACAGCATCCATTCTGCAGCCCATGGATCAAGGAGTGATTTCGGCTTTCAAGTCTTATTATTTAAGAAACATGTTTTGTAAGGCTAGAGCTACCATAGTGATTCCTTTGTTGGATCTGGGCAAAGTATATTGAAAACCTTCTGAAAAGGATTCACTATTCTAGATGCCATGAAGAACATTTATGATTCATAGGAAGAGGTCAAAATATCAACATTAACAAGAGTTTGGAAGAAGTTGATTCCAACTCTAATGGATGACTCTGAGGGGTTCAAGACTTCGTAGAGGAAGTAACTGCAGATGTGGTGGAAATAGAAAGAAAACTAGAATTAGAAGTGGAGCCTGAAGATGTGACTGAGTTGCTTCAATCTCATGATGAAACTTTAATGGATGAGGAGGTGCTTCTTACAGATCAGCAAAGAAAGTGGTTTCTTGAGATGGAATCTACTCCTGGTGAAGACGCTGTGAAGATCGTTGAAATGACAACAAAGGATTTAGAATATTACAGAAACTTAGTTGATAAAACAGCGGCAGGTTTTGAGAGGATTGACTTCAATTTTGAAAGAAGTTCTGCTGTGGGTAAAATGCTATCAAACAGCATCACATGCTACAGGGAAATTGTTCATGGAAAGAAGAGTCATCAATGCAACGATCTTCATCATTGTCTTATTTTAAGAAATTGCCACAGCCACCCCAACCTTCAGAAACCCCCACCCTGATCAGTCAGCAGCCATGGAGGCAAGACCCTCCACTAGCAAAAAGATTACAAATCGCTGAAGGCTCAGATGATGATTAACATGTTCAGCAATAAAGTATTTTTTAATTAAGTTATGTACATTGGTTTTTTGGACATAATGCCATTGCACACTTAATAGACTACAGTATAGTGTCAACATAACTTTTATATGCACTGGGAAACCAAAATATTCATGTGACTCACTTTATTGCTTTATTAGCTTTATTGTGGTGGTCTAGAACCAAACCCACAATATGCCTGTACTCTTATTGGCTTTTTGAAAGAACACCGTAACTACTGTGTAATTACAGACTATGTCTCAGGAGCAAAGTGGACTTGGGGTCCCTGTATCGTGACATACCAGATCTGAATGTTATTATTTACAGCTCTATGTTCTCTTTCCCAAGACTTCTGCTGTCTTTTGGCTAATTTTAGTTGTGTGAAAGAGGAAGACTGATGGATCCAATTGCTAAGGCAGAGTGCTGACATGTAGTCCCAAGTTCATGCCGTAACTGGTGATCACACCTCAGTAGAACCTTGCAACATTTCTTGTAATCCCAGCTGGGCCTCCCCTGAGCAGAGACAGCAATTATATGTAGCGGTTTTCAGATGTAAACAAATGTTCATGGGGGACTGACTTATAATCAGCCAAGTCATTTCATTTATGGCTTGCATCAAATTCGAATGAACGTCTCTGATCAGGGAAATTGAGCACATTCATTTACTGTGTCAGCAAGTGTTTTCAGAACTTGAGTTCATTTCTCTTTCCCTTCAGAGATATGACTGTACAGTATATTTAAGGCTCAGAAAGCACTTTAGAAATAGATTGTATCTTAAAAATAACTCTATATCTCCTTTTGTACTTAGCTCAAGTACACCAGTGTGCATTTGGCTATTTTCCATTGCTATTATTTCTTATGACTCAGTGCCATATGCTTGGAAAGGGATAACATAGAAAATTATGTTTTTACGGGAACTTTGGTAGTACCATATTGCTTCTCTGTCTCTGTCTCTTATTAACCATACTTTAGCAAATGTTTTAAAATGATGACAGCTGAAAGAATTTCTAAAAATATATAGAGAAAAGGCATGCTAACATTTTGTACAGAATGAGTTAAAAAACATAATATCATTTCTTTCAGCCATTGGTTAATGTGAAACCATTAATGGATGGACAGATGTGGAAAATGTGGTCTACATAGACCAACGGATTCTGAACCATTATGACCTGCAGTATGCTTGTCCCACTCAAAACTTTGTAAGACCACCACTCCATTTAAGAGCTGTAGGCAGGATTTCAATTCAAAACACAGAGAAGTGCTGAGCACTTTGGAGGATGAAAAGAAGTCAAGTCCTTAAGAAGAGATATATAAGCTAGTTTGGGAAACAAGATCATCTGCAGGAAAAAAATCCAAATCATTAGGCAAGCAGTCTGTCACTGGGTATTAAGCTGTGAATCAAACTAGGGAGTGGTCAGGGAAAGTTTCCTGGGAGACAGAGGACTTCAAAGAGTCCTTGAAGAGAAGTAAGATTTGGGCTCCATGGAGGAGTTAGGAATTGTGCTAAGACTGAAGGATTTAGACCTGGGCTCATGTCCTGACTCATTCTCATACTAGCCACATAACCTTGGGCAAGTTTATTTTATTTATTTCACAAACGCTCATAAACCATTCTATATGTGGCAGGCACTATTCTAAGTGCTTTGTAAATATTAACTCATTTAAACCTTATAATAATTCTATGAAGTAGGCACTATTATTATCCTCCTTTTTACAGAAGAGGAAACTGAGGAACAGAGAGATTAAGTAACTTGCCCAAGACCACTCAGCTAAAAAGTGGCAGAGCCGGTGTTCAAACCCACGTTTAGATCCAAGTCTATGCACTTAGCCATTGCTTTTCTGATGATCAGTTTTCTCATTTATAAAAAAATTAGACTTTGGGCCTATTGTGAGGAGTGAATTAGATAAGATCAGTGAAAGTGCCTGGCACAAAGAAGGCACTCAATCAAAAGCTGCTTCTTTTCTTAATTTCCTCTCTCTTGGAAACTCAGCTTTCTCCTGGTTCTCAGAATGAATCCTGCTTTTGGTATTTTCTTGAATGTGTGCTGCCTCTCTGCTTGGATCTTCTACCCCGGCTTAATTCTCAAGTGCCCATCACTATACTCCACTTTTTTTTGAGTACTTTCGTAGAATGTGCTATGTTCCCAGACTTAAGTGCTTGCCTCACCCCACGGAGCAGATCAACCTCCAGAATATAACTCCTGCTAGTCAGTAGTTATTGAACCATACCTAGTTGTGTTCAAGACAACACATCCTTGAAGCAATTGAAGACTTCTGTCTACCATAGGCATTTATTTATTCAGCAGGTACTTCATAAATATCTGTTGATTGTGTGCCTGGGCCTGCACTGCGTGATGTATGGTACACAAAAAAATAGAGAAAAAGAAAATAAAATGAGATAAAGGGAGTAGGGAAGACAGTAGGGGTAAGGGAGTTCTATGCTCCATCCAGGGGCACATGCAGACCCTGGCTTTGCCTGGCTTTAGTCCTCAGCAGCCATCAGGCTGCCTCCAGATGCCCTTTCCCTCTTCCTTCCCTCCCAGCACCATTTAGCTATCCTTCATCTACTGACTTCAGGGTCCAGCTTCCAGAAGCTAAGTAATCTGATAAAAGTAATCTGTGCTAAAGCGTTCATCCAGCTAACAGGTTAATGTGTTATTCTTCCTGGGTAATTTGTTCATTTCGAGAGGGGTTTTTTGAAGACATTAAGGCATGATGGCAGAAAATTTCAGGTCTCATTGCAGCCTGGAGAGGAAGAAAGTGCCCCCACATGACCCAGGCTTTCAGGATTAGCCTCAGTCTGGTTTCTAGGGTCATTTTCAAAGTCTCCCTGGTGCCAAAGCCACTGTGTTATGGCTTTTATTATGCCCCACCCAAGTCTAGATCAAAGAGAAAATGAATGATCCTCCTCTTTTGTGTTTGGGATGCATCCTCCCTAGATCCAGGAAGAAAATTCTCCTGATCACAAAAGAAGGTGAGAAATGGGCTATTTGTACATAGACAAAAATAGCCAGCACTCATGATCTGGTAGGCAGCATTCTAAGTGCTTTACATATCTAATCCTATTTAATTCTCAACACAAGCCCCGTTAAGTAGGTACTATCATTGTCTCCACTTTCAAAGAACCGAGGCACAGAGAGGGTAAGTAACTGGCTCAAAGTCGCATTCCTAGTAAGTGAACACAGGCAGTGTGGCTTTAGGATCTGTGCCCTTAATCACTATATTATACCAATCATCATCTCAGGTTCAAGTCCCCCCTTCCTGCATACATCAGCAGATAGACCAGATACAATCATAGGCTCATGGAGACTCACCATTGAGGCACACTTTCTCATTCCATATCCAGGATATTGCAGCCATGCCCCCATTTGGCATGGCAGAGACAGGCCACTGATCTGGCACTCTGACCTTGCTAATAGGAGCCTAAATTACTCTGGGGCTATCACTTTCTTCCTTTCTGTGCTGCACAAGATTGACAAGGAACTGCCTCTCAAGCCCTCCCTTCTCTACTCTACCCCAAAAAGGGAAGGAATGCTTAAACCTGGTGGCTGCTCTGAAGGTTTGATAAGGAACAGTTGAAGTTTGAATAATCCTATTTTTTAAAAGTAAAAGATTTGCCAAATTAACCCTTCAGTACAACTATAGAAAAGCCAGTCTCGTCTCTGTCCCCGACACACCCTCTGAATTCCTGCCTCTAAGCCAATGTGCACACTGTGCCTCCAAATCTGCAATGCCCTCTGCCTTGTCCCACTGATGGAGCCCTTACTACGTGCCAGGCACTATAAGTGCTTTCAAAACCTTGTCATATTTAATCCTACAATACATGCTACAAGGAAGATTCTAGAATTATCTGCATTTTATTTATGAATAAATTAAGAGAGATTAAATACCTTACCCAAGGTCATTATATTACCAATAGATATCTTTTAGCTTCTTGCCCATTCTCTGCATTTGTTTATTAGCATTCAGTATCATATCAGGTTCCATAATTAAGGGTACCTGTTCATACTGATATTACATTCACAATATCATGAATGCAAAATACAATGAGATTGTAATTATTGTATCAACATGTTGCATGGAGGTTAGAACATGTTTTAGCATGACCAAAAGTCAGATACTTGAAAACTCGAAAATTGGAATAGCAAGGGTGTCCTATACATGCAAACCTAAATCTTTCATATTTATGTTCATTGTTCTTTCTGTGATGATAAATCTAATAGAATTACGATAGAGTGTTTTCCACTTGATACAGTGTAGGGCCTTGCAGAAGCATTTGATTTGGCCTTGGACATGCATAAGTAATTAAAAGACAATTCAATTCAGGTGCCTTTTTAAAAAGAATTCAAAAATAATGAATTCAGCTCATTTACTTTTAAAATGGACAAAAGGAATGTTTTCTTCCTCAGATAAAACACATTTCTGTCCCATATTTTAACCATTCCAAAAACAGAAGCACAAAAAGTGCTAAGAAACATAAAAAAAAGGTGAAGTAAGGAGGATTATAAAAGACAAAAAGGGAGATAAATGGAATAGAGAGAAATGAAGAAAGAGGCAAAGGGCCAGAGAAATATTCGTAGAAGACAAAAGAATGGATGTTGAGAAATGCAGGGGAAGATAGAAAGAAATGGCAGAACATGAGAGAAATAGAAGTAGTTTGCTAGAAATAGAGGTCTAATTCTTACATCGAAATATTTATTTCTCCAATTGAATAGTGTTTTATTAGACAAATTGCCAAAATAATAAAATTAAAAAAAATTTCCACAGTGTTAGCTTTCTGAAAAGCCTAGATATAAATCTTTGGATGCTTTTGATCATTATCCTTATGAATACTCATGGATGCAATCAAAGTGAAAATATAATTTTGCATCGTAACCTTTTGTTAATGTTATTTCCTGTACAATTTTCTGTTTTTCTACAGTGTTCAAATAATTTCATTGCATTAATATATAACAAATAGCTCAATCATTGTTGAATAGTTAGGTTGTTTTAAGGCCTTTTTTTTTTTTTGGTGAGGAAGATTTGCCCTGAGCTAACATCTGTGCCAATCTTCCTCTATTTTGTATGTGGGTCACTGCCACAGCATGGCCGCCGATGAGTGGTGAAGGTCCATGCTTGGGAACTGAACTGGGGCTGCCTAAGCGGTGTGTGCTGAACTTAACCACTATGCCACAGGGCTGGCTCCAAGGCTTTTGATATTCAAACTAAGGCTTCTTTTTTTCTTCTTTTGAATTATTACCTTAAGATGATGTCCCAGGATTGGGATCCCTGATTCAAGGGCTAGAAACACTTATGATTCTTGACCCAGTTGGCAATGCCATCATCAAGTTCAATGAACCTGTTCTTCCAGATTCTGTATAGTTTTGGATTTTGTAAATTGTTATTTTGGGCAATTAACTTAAGTATCAGATAGTGCCTCCTAGTTGGAACTATATATATTTCTTCTAGCATGATGATACTCTTTGATCATTTGGTCTTTTGGGATCTGGTGATGGTCTTGTAAATTTGCAGCATCTCTGGACACAGTTTTGATGCTATTCATTTATACATGATCTTCCTAGCACTTCCACCATTTAATCTTAGTTTTGATAATGGCTTTACATTTTTGTATCATGTTGTATTCTCTAATCAGTCTTTCCTTTGCAATGTTTTCGATTACTTCAAAACTTAAAAAGTGCCTATAGTTGAGTTAAATACTCTAGTCTGTTTCTAATATATTTTTTTAAATTTTCCTTAAAATATTTATTTTTTTGGTTCATGTAGAAAGAATTGTTATTTATGGTAAGAGATAAAGGTTTACGTTAATTTCTCTCCATGTTCATCATCAGTTACCCCAGGTGAGTTTACTAAATAATGAGCAATTTCTCCATTGTTTTGTTATGCTTTGTTCATAAAATATTCAATTCTTAACATTTATTAGAGCCTTTTCTTGGTCTCACTATCCTGTTTACTGATTGATATTTCTGAGTTGCATCAGAATTCTGTCATTTCAACTAATGTTAATTTATAATACATTCTAATATTTGATAATTCTTTTAGATTTTTGTTTCCTTAGGATAGATATGTACAATTGTTACTACAAATTAATATGGTATCTCTTTTGAAATAAGAGATATCTTCATTTGAATTACCTACATCTATAAATCACCTGTGAAGAAGTATCAACTTCATACTATTGGTCTTCCCATTCAGAAATGTAGTATGAGTTTACATTTATTCAGAGTTTTCTTTATTTATGCCGTTAAGGTTTTATAGTATTTCTTTTTCTCACACTCTTGTATATATTGACTTATTTCCAAGTACTTTAATGTTTTTGCTTTATTGTAAATGTGTTACTTTTTCTCCTTTTTGTTGGCTTACTGATAGATATTTTATTGGCTTTCAAAGACTACTTGTCTTGTATTTTGTAACTTTGCTGAACTCTAGCTTTGTTTAATCACTTGAAGTTAATTCTGTGGCTTTCTATGTATACGCTAATGTCTAAAAATTCTTTATCTTTAATTTCTTCCTTTCCAATATTTACTTCTAATTTATTTTCATACCTTATTACCAAAACAAGAATTTCTCAGAAACACTAAGGTTATAAATGAATAAAAGCTCCCTTGTTTTGGTCCCGTTTTTTATGGGAAATGTCTTTATTTTTCCAATAGATCAGTTCTTCATTTTTTGAATATACATTCTTTATCATGTTAAAGAGATGGTTCAGTATTCCTATATTTAAAAGATGTTAACCATTAAAAGGAGTTGGATTTCATCAAAGGCCTTTTTGGCAATTACTGAGATGATCATAAATTTTTCTATAATATTGATATTTTTGGCTGAAATCATCTTTACATTTCTGGGATAAACAATACTTTATCAAGGCTTAAAATCATTTTAATAAGTTTCTGCATTTTATTGATAGAATTTTGGTTAAAATGCCCACATCAATGAGAGGCAGTATGGCATACCAGGAGAAAGTGTCTGAGTTCAAATCCAACTGGACTCCATAATAGCTTTATTTGGTACTGTGTAGTAGCTAAAAGCATGAGTCCTGTCATCAGAGACAGTTAACTTTGAATCCTGGTTCTATTACTTAACAGTTTTGTTAGTTTGTTACTTTGGACAAGCCTCACTTTCCTATTCTTAACATGGGGACATAATAATATTTACCTTATAGAGATTGTTGTGAGGATTAAATGAGCTAACTTGTGAAAAATGCTTAGCACAGTGCCTGGCATGGAGTATTTCCAGATTAAATAGTTGCTGTTATAATTATCATATTCCTAGGTGACAATAGGCCATGTTTTTCTTTTTTATAGCATTCTTACCTTTTGTATTATTCTTACATTTTTGTATCATTTTTATCTATATAATTCTTACCACATTTCGCCCTGAGGATACTTTTAAGAAATATACTATACTTTTCAATACTCAATAATAATTTGTATAATATATTCTTCAAAGGCTTGGGGGGAAAAATCACCTTATAAATCCATCAGGCCTAGATTTGCTAAGAAATACACTCTACATCATTTTAGAAAGAGGTTACTTTGGAAGCCAACATTTATTTGATTTTCTAAACCTTTTTAACAACGAGATTTTGCTTTTTTTTCCTGTTTATTTAGTCAGAACCTTTGTGTGAACCCCACACCCCCCAATTCCCACCTCTGAATGAGAAAGACTTTGCAGAAATGGATGAATAATCAGTGTGTGTAGCTCTTCAACCACACTTAAAATGGCCAGAGGCGTCTGTGTGAAATGACCACAAATGTTGTGGGCTGCAGCCTGTGGCGCCATCGATAGAACAAAGCAGCAGCAAACGGTACTATCTGCTAATAATACCAGGCTGGTGAAAATAAGTCCACAGTTTCAAAAGAGAAGGGAGATCCTTCACCTTTTGTACATAGCATGGCCCTGTCTGTATGTCCAATAGTTTCTGTTGACTATCTTTTAAAAAGAATAATAAATGAGTTATGGGACTTAGCAGAGAAGTAAAAGGCTAATTCTGATAGAATATATTAAGAGTTCAAAAACACCTCAAAGCGATGGAGCGCTGATATATGAAAGAGTTTAACTTTTCATGTATCCAGCATCTTTAAAAACACAGCAACATTTGTTGGGTTGTAGATTATAATAATCCTTTTGTTACTAAACCATTACATAACTTTTTTTTTTTTTTTTTTTTTGTGAGGAGATCAGCCCTGTGCTAACATTTGCCAATCCTCCTCTTTTTTTGCTGAGGAAGACTGGCCCTGGGCTAACATCCATGCCCATCTTCCTCCACTTTATATGGGACGCCGCCACAGCATGGCTTGCCAAGCGGTGCGACGGTGAGCGCCTGGCATCTGAACCGGCGAACCCGGGCCACCGCAGCAGAGCGTGCGCACTTAACCGCTTGTGCCACTGGGCCGGCCCACCATTACATAACTTCTAAAATTTTTTCCTGCATCAGTCAAAGTTAATTATATTTTTTGGAAGAACATGCCACTTGAGAGGCTACTATCTGCTTACCTATAATCTTAGCCTTACATTTGTATGTGTAAGTGTCCATTTTAAGCATTAAGACATAGTGAGAGCACAGGGAGCATGTTCCTTGGTGTGTTTAAATGTTTGCTTACCCGCCTCTATTTGACCGGCTGAGAGAGAGGAACAGGACTGCAAATTTAAATCCAAGTGTTGTGAGACACTGACCTTTGAAGATCCATCAGGAATAGTGGTTCTGAGACTAGCCCAAAGGCAATGGGAGAACAAGTTTAAGTATTCAGAGACTATAATGTACAAACACTATTTTAAGAACTCATCTAGTGGATCAGTCAGTACACAACTCAATCTTTCCTGGATGATGCCTTCAATCATGCCTAAGGGGAAGAAAGAAAAGAAAATGCTGGCTAATTCTAACCACTCTACTAATAATTCCAAGGTGAGTCCCCCCCAGAGAGCAAATGGGCCCTTTTAAAACACTGAGGGGAGGGAACAGCAATTTCCTACCGCCTTTGAAAACACTCCCTAG
Source organism: Diceros bicornis minor (assembly GCF_020826845.1). NCBI lineage: Eukaryota > Metazoa > Chordata > Mammalia > Perissodactyla > Rhinocerotidae > Diceros > Diceros bicornis. The sequence goes on along the minus strand of NC_080781.1, from coordinate 120,782,209 downwards.
TGATCTGGTGGCATGGAAATTTGCCTCGCTTCATTTGTGGAGATCATACCACCCTGGATAAAAGGAGGACGGTTTCCCAGACAAAAATTTGTTTATAAGGTTGCTCTCAACCTCCAGTGTGGAAAAGAGAGGATAATGAAGACTCATTTGCAACTTTCACTGGTCAGAAATATCAAGCAAGAGACACTGTTGAAGCTATGCTATCCCAAGAACTAGCAAACTGACCTATTCATGACCTTAAATTTATGATAAAAAATTATTTCAGCAATGCAATGACAATAAAATTGAGCCAGTTTGTATGGGATTAAGGAAACCCAGCTTGTCCCATAGGAGATGTGGTTTGCAACGGTGGACAGAGGTAAGAGAACTGGTGTTGACCCAAGTTATGTTCAGTATAAAGACACCTTTGTTGACTCACTGTGATAACAGTTCCTCATTTGTTAGATCATTGGGTATAAAGTTATATAATTCAGCCTTGCCCTTCTCTCCAGCCTACTGTGGTAACCAACACCTCCTACTTTTAGCTGTGGTAGTTCCTGAACTGCCAAAGCCACTTCCTATATGTCAGCCAATTTGACTTGTAGATTAGTGCAGGTAATTGGCAAGTTTGAAAGGAGGTGGGGAGATGTGGTTAGGAATTTGAATCTTTCTTTTTTCCCTTTTTTCAAATAACTAGAACTCCTGCTTTCTGTTTGACTTATGCTAGGATTCTACCCATTATTACAAAAGGATCAGACACAGTCCCTGCACATTGTCCCGATAATTTTCACAATGCTTGCCAAACGCCATGGGAGGAAAGGGGGGGTGTCAATTATTTAAAGGGCAGTTTGTGCCAGTGTTCTCCTTCCAGCCATTATGATCCTGCTCCTATTATCTCGCAGTTAACAGAGATTGATTTCTTGCCTAAAATCTATTTGCATCAGTCCCTCAGAATTAAAAAATATAATTAACCTGAGAATTCGCTCCACTCTTCAACTGAACTGCTGCTTAAATATCTTCTGTGATGTTTTTTCACTTTCTGCAGAGCATGTAGAACTCTGTACTGGGGTGAAGTCGTTCATTGCAGGAAAGCAGCCCATGAATTGCTATGAGCTTGTCACCGAGGATCCTGCATATGTGTGTGTTATCAACTACAATTGTCCTGGTAAAATTAAATAAAGCATGCGTTTATTATTGTGGCGCTCCAATTAAGGGACAGCTGGTGTTCCTATTACACTTGCATTAAATCGAAACTTGTAATTTGGCTGTCCAGATGCACATTTTTTAATCAAAATATAAAATTGCATTTGCTTTGTCCATTTCTCATTCAAAGCATCTGGAACCCTACCTTAGGACTCCTCCTACCCTTCAAACTCCGTTGAAGAAGGGGAACTATTGGCACAAATCAGCATTTCCTTCTTTGAAGTTCTTAAAGGGAAATAAAGGATTACAGCGTTTATAGAAGAGGGAGGACTCAGGAAGGCAGCTGGTAAGTATTATTATTAATTATTATTATCATTATTATTATTTTGCCTTCAGTGAGCTGATACGTTTATTGCCTAAGGTCATTTTTGGAATAACCTATTTCACCTTACCTGTATCTGAAGTGACTATAAGGGTACAGTTTTGAACCACACTACATTTCTCGTTGGCACTTCAGTTCCTGAAGCTCTAGAAACTTTGCTGCCTCCTCCCCTCCTCCTCCTCCCGGCATGTGTGCAAGCTCTGCTTGTTTTCGCTTTTGTAAAACCTGAGCGTTATGATTTGCCCCCCTTCCCTTAATAATGAAATGACAAAGAGCGTTTGCAGCGGGGGCTGGGCAGCCGGGTTTGGGGGAGAGGCGCCACACCACCGGAGAATAAAGCCCGCGCTGCGCTCCCTGAGAACTGTGCACGAATGAACGACCCACACAAAGAATATATTTGGCGACGAAACAGCGCCCTACAGGAAGAAAGTGCCCGCACTCGGAGCGTGATCAGGAGCGCGACTTTTTGGCGCTCTTTGGGAGCAGCGAGAAGGAGGCAGAGGACAGAGAGTCACAGAGTGGGCGCGGGAGCAGGGGCAGCACGTGGCCGAATTCCCGCCCGTCGGCCGCGGCGAGCAGGGGCTGGGAGCGGCGCGCACCGAGCCAGGTGAGCTTGGCGGCGGCGGTGGCGATGCGGGGCGCGCCGCCCTACCTGGCCGGGCGGGGCGGGGCCGGGCCGGGCGCCGCGCTCTCTGCTTCCGAGCCCAGCTTCCCGCGCGGCTCCACTGCTTGGCAGAGTTTCGCGGGAGTTGCCGTTTTGGCGCCCAAATCCCCCTCACTAGCGCCGTTTCCCTGGCGCTGCCCGTATGCTGGACGCGGGGCAGCCGAGCCCAGACTGCCCGGGGTCCGCAGGCTCTGCCAGGGGACATCTGGTGGAGGGCACGCCTTTGGCTAGGGCCGGGCGGGGTTTGGGCCGGGGTTGCCATGGCAGCCGCTAGCCCGGGCTGGAGCCCCACGCCCGCCCGCCGCGAGGGAGCTGGGGAGCTCCGAGGTGTGCTCCAAGTGGACTGAACCAAGAGCCTGGGAGCAGGGGGGACGGCGGGCCCGGGTGCCTCCCCTGCCCCCCAGCCCGCCGGCCTGCCACGGGAAAGGGCCCCCGGGTAGTCGAAAAAGAGAAAATATTCTTCCCTCTGGACCTGAAAGGGGGCTTGCAAGAGCACGGGGCGGGGTTAGGAGGGAGAGGGGAGCTGAGGGATTGTCGCCTCCGTCCGGGAGTCCTCGTGTGCGTGTTGCTCGCCTTGACGTTTTATACCCCACAGCGGCCGACTTGGAGCCGGGTTGCACGTCCCAGCCATGAAGTTATGTAGGTGGGGCGGGCTTTAATTTGCTTATATCTAATGATTTCAGGAGCCTCGCTTTAAAATGGCGGCATTGAGTATACACCCCTGCTAAAGGCTCTCCCGGCACCAGGGCCACCTCGCGCAGCGCTGCTTTTGCTTCTGCCGCTAACAGATGGCATGTGCCGCTGCCGCTGCCCCTGCCGCTGCCCCTGAGAGCAGGACCCCCTAGCCTCTGGGTTTGCGCTAGCAGCATAAGGTAAGGCTGGAGATGAGTGGGGTTTGTGAGAGTGGCTGCCTTCCTAGGACGTCGACGAAATAAAATGCCTTTAAAACTTTCTCTTTCAAAATGGCAAATAGAAGGAAAAGTAATCCTGCAACTTTGTTGCAATTTTAGGGCTTTGATCTTTCTTCTTATTCCTTCTTTCTTTTTTCTTTCTTTTTCTTCTCCTACTTCTTCTTCCTTTATATACATATATATATATATATATTTGAATTTAAAGAAACTTCTTGCATGGCATATCATCGTCAAATGCTTTTAACAACTAACGTCCCCGTGGCCATGCGATATTGTGAGCAGTGCCACAGCTTCCTTGCTTAGTCTTGTCTCTTCCCGCTCTGGATCAACACATTTGGGCAGCTTGCTTTTACTACCGGCATCTGAAGGGCAGGAGGGTAGATTTTAGAAGACTATTAAAAAGATAACTTCAGTTTTTAGCATTCACACAAGAAGCTTTTATGCTAAGAAAAGGAAGTTAAATCAAGACGAAACGAAAGTTGACACTTAGTGATTCATTTGTGTAGTTTTGTCATTACTGTAGTGGACCTACTGTGTGTCTTTCTGACTACAGTCCACTAATTGGTATATGTAGATCAACAGTAAGGGTGAATTTATTGTGTTGCTATAATTAAGGCAGTGTGTTTTAGAGTTCTTTTTTTCTTAGATGTTCCTAAATTGCCAGTGTTTGTAAATTGGGCACGGATCCCCATAGCCTATCCCTACACATGTATTGAGTTCATAGGGAAGCATCAATTAAAACAAAACTATTGCAAGATTTAATTTTGAAATGATTGCTTTTTTACTATGTTGACTCCCTGGTTTAATCAATAAGTCTTTGGGTGATTACTGATATGATGGTTGGAAAGCGGACTGTTGAAATAGCTGTAGCAATGACTGGACATCAGTGTTTAATACAGTTCATCTGAGTTTTTTTCCTCTGATGAAAGGCTTATTGACAATGAGGCTTACCAGAGACCTCAGATTTTCCTGATTATATTCACATTTTCTCTTTTACCTATGCACATCTAGTCCTTAATGTTTAAATACTTTTTAAAACTTTTTAAAATTTTCCCCAATATGCAATACTTTTGGGGGATACTTTCATATTTATTGAAACTTCTAAACATAGCGTAAAAGGGCTTTTGCCCATAGCCCAGCTGATATTATTGTACCTCTGTCCACTTTTTACTTCTCCAAAAGCAATAGAAGCTACTTGGCTGGCAGACTCTCCTGCTATTAAATTGAGCAAGCTCTGGAAAGGGGGGAAAGAGATTGTTTTGCACCTTAAAGTACGATGCAGTTTTCCTGCCCAGGTGCTGTAGTGTGCCTAGAAAGAAAGAACTGAACTGTTTACAATGGAATTTACTATGTAACATTTTTCATCAGTTTTTCAGATTATTGTTGAGAGAAGCAGTGGGAGGCACTTGCCGTGTGGGGCAATTCATTGCTTCACATCTGAAAGGAGAGTTCTTGAAGGTAGAGCAATAGATACTTGCATTTTTGCAAGGGGTGTGGCGGGGTGACCAAAAGCAACTTCTCCCATTTTTAGTGATTACATACTTAGATCCCAGTTCAGTAAGCTTTGCTTCCTGATATACTGCCTTATTGCTGCATGACTTCAGACCAAATGCATCCTTTAAAAAAAAAGTGAAAATATTAAACCTTGGGGCCAAAATAGACAAGCCAAACTAGTGTCAGAGACGTTAGGAGGAAATTTTGCCAGTTAACATTCTGCGGCTTCATAAAGTGATGAGATTGGAGACCTTGTATGAAAACACAAGTGAAGGAGTTTGTCAGAAAAAAAATATTTTGAGAGAAAATTGATATAGTGCTGGGCTAGAGGTGGTGACTGCATGTTTTGCTCTACTTCTAAGAGCTACTTCATTTCTCTAATTTCCTTTGCTGCTTTAAGCACTCATAATGATTCCCAAGACTATTATAAAGTACCCTTTTTTCCTCAACTGTCCACTCCAGCCATTTCACAACAGCTGCCTTTTTAAGAGGGATAAAACCTATGATTATGAGCTGGTATCCAAAGCGTCTTCAGTATTCCCTTCCTCCCACCTTTTACCTAAGCAATGCTTTGCGCAAAGTAGGTGCTTAAGAAATGTTAAAAAGAAAAATGAGTAGTTTGTAAACTCACAGAGGAGCAGATTTTGTGCACAACTTTTAATTTAAACAGAAGACATTTTTGTGCACTTGCAAGAACCCCAAAATTTAAAGTAGATTAGAATCTACATTCCCCTATCTGCATTCTATTTACCTCAAATGGGTTTTCTTGCTTCTCATTGTACTTTTAGGCACTTGTGTAATTTATCCTTTTGACCAGGAGGAGTAGTATTATCTGCCCAGCTCTACAATATGAAAAAGTAATCACAGCATCTTGGGGAAAAAAGGTTTTGTTTTTTGAGGCTGTACACTACTGCACGTGCTGGAACAGTGACAGTCTCTCGGCTGCTGTGCAGATGCTGACAATATAGTTTGAAGTACAATTTTGTTCTCCACCCATCTGTCTTTAGAGGTAAGAGGGAGGGGAAGGACAGAAGGGGGTGAGAAGCCCTAAAGTGATGAAGATTTTCCTTCCTAAAATTTTACACTTATCCTACTTGTAGCACAATAAATTCAGGAAAGTGGCAGAGTTTTTCGGTTTTAAAATAAATATTGTTGTCTGATAGGATTACAAACAGGGATTGGGGCATAGCAGACGAGAATAAGTTACAGTACATGTTTGACAAGTAATTTGATCCTGTAATTAAAGTTAGATAATGGTCGCTGCCATGTTAAAACTATCAAGTGTCTGAAAGAGCACACAGGCTACACTCACCTTTCCTTCTAGGTTCTTCCTTCTGTTGAGTTTTCTTATAACAATATCTAGTAGGTTGAACAGATGGATTTCCCCGTTGTAAATGTATGTGATATCAAGAAAATAGAAATCAGAAGTTTTGTTTCTTTGTGAGATTTTTCTGCCTCTTACTAGGTGTGATACGGTTCTCACTTCAAAAATAGAAAGAAATTTGTGCCTTGGATAAAATGAAGTGGGCGTTTTTCCTCTAAAAAATTGAACTGTATTTGGGAGCAAGTAGTTTAATTGCCAACCAAACAGCAAACAAACACAAATTATGACCCAAAAGAAAGCAATTAGCTCTGTATGAATGTGGGCATTTAGATCTTAAGAAGACCAGATGGTTCCGTGGCATCCTACTCTTCCTGGATGGTTATATGTTGCCTCAAGGAAGCAAAAGACAATGTTGGAAAGGCAACTTTGAGAATTAGAATAAATAAGGTATCATTTACATGATCAGGTGTTAATGACATCCATGTGACCTAACAGGAATCAGAAAATATTTTTTTTCTGATCATTCTGGTAAAGACAATACAAATCCATCATTTAGTTCAACTTCGTATTAAATTGAGTAACGGTGTTTTTAAAAGGTTGGTGGGGAAAATAATACAATCTCAGAAGAGGGACCTTATTTTTATTTGAAAAATAAATGTACTTCCAAGTTGTCTGGGTATATACAACACACGCATGTGCATGAGTGTGCAAATTAAGTGTCATTTTAGAACAATTTATACAGCTTGATTTCTTCTTGGAAGATTAAAGAAAAATACCTATTTTTTACAGCATTCCTCAAATTCTAAGAATGAAAGAAAAAAAGACTCACAATAAACTATAATAAATGTTTGTATTAAGCCATGTCTCTCTGAGGCTCAGTAAAAGAGCTGGGGCTCTGAATGTTCAGCTCCAGGCAGTTAACTTTTAGAAAAAGGATACATTGCTCAGACCTCAAGAGGAAGCAGGAATGAAAGGACCTTGATTTAAATAGGAGTGTATTTGTGTGTGTGTGTGTGAGTGTGTGTTTGTGTGGTGTATGTATGTATGTGAATATACATATATATACACACATATATATATTCACATACATATGTCTCACACACACACACATATTCTCCCTCTATATGTATATGGTGCTTTTCAAGAAACTCAAGCATAGTAATCCCAGAAGTCTTTATAACAGCCTTGAGAACAAAGTGTTAAGGAGAAAAAGGGAGTCTGATTAGAGATTTAGGAATCCGTTAGGCACACTTGTTAAAATATTATGTCTGCTCTCAAGTCCTTCTTCCATCAGCATTAAGTGGCTTCATGAGAAGGAACGATTTGTTTGCGACTTTAGGCAGGAGGTCGTCTTATGCCCGCACAGTGGGTGAACCCGAAGGGCCCAGAAAGAAAGGGCCTCCAATTGAGAAAGGCAGTCTGGACAGAAATGCAGGGGGTTGGCACTAGAGACTTCAGGCAGGCTATTTGATCTCCTTAGGCCATGGGAGCATCCTAGAGACGGAGTTTGCTGGATCTTGTTATCCATTTTGGATCACTCAAATTGGCTTAAAATTGTCCTCATCAGGTTCTTTGAATCCTGAGCTTCTTGGCATTGCCCACAAGTGGTCTGGAAATTTGAGGAAGGTTTCTTCAGGCTTATTCAAGTTTCCCTGAATGTACGGGTAACTCCTTGTTAGGCAGGTTACTGCGTCTCCTTACCTCACCTCCCCAGTGCCTGGCACATAGTACACTCTCAGTAAAGGTTTGTTAAATAAATGGAAGAACAGGTTAGTCTTTCTAACTTGTTCTTGTATTTTATGAACATCCTTCCTGTAATTTCAGGCAGCATTATCTCTATTTTTATTGACCAAAAAATCAGCGACAACAACAAACAGACTGAACACTAGGTTAAATGTCTTGCTGGAGGTCCCAGTAGCAACTCTCTATCAAGTTTAAGGAAAAGCAATGGATGGCAACCTTTGGGCTGAGACCCCGAAGGGTGGCCTGAAAGCCAGCTGCTATTTTTCTGTCACCTGTAGCTGCATTTAGTATAACTCCCCCACATCCCAGGGAAATGAGTCTTCAACATGAAGTTATGTAGAAATAGTTCTTCCAAACATTTTACCAGGTAAAAAAGGAACAAAATAAGAAATACTGTGATTCAGATGCCTCGTGTCATGTATGGTTTAGAAAGTGATGCACTCACAGACAAAAACCAAAAAGGACGTTGGGAGCTGTCTCATTTTCAGTTAAACACTGATTGCCCATTTAGAGGTTGAATTTGCATAGGTTTTTATTTACCAAGATACAGGTATGAATAGCGCCTCTTTTTACTGATCCAGAAAGCAAAGTCCACAAGGTAGAAGAGACAAGAGCTGCCATTTCAGATCCTCCACAATCATCTTTTGTGCTCAGAGGACCATCAGTCTTTAGGTACTTTTGCAGTCTCCCCTTATGTGGCGGTATGAAGAAATCAAACAAGAAGGTATTTTTTGGGGGGGTGGCCTGTTAGCAAAGTAAGAGAGTGAAAGAACCAGAGCTTGCATTTCACCTTCTGTTTTGTAGTTTTTGACCTTTACGCAGGAAAACAAAACAAAGCAAAACAAAAGCACCACGTAAAATATTAGCTTAGGCACGCATCTCATAGTATAATTCCTCAATTTTTTGCTTTGCAAACTGGGAAAAGGAGATTGTCATGTAATATTAAGGTGGCAGCTTTATTATGACTGGATTCTTGTACTATCTAGTGGTTTTTCTGAGTTCTATTTAAAATATATGGAGACACGTTCAGCAAGACTCATGGCACAGTGATGGAGATCACATTTCACCTCAGTGCCCAAGTGGATTTTGCATTTGTCCTCTGAAAAGTAGGCATTCAATAAATGGTCCAATTGTGGGTGCTATTTTCTTAAAGGGCGCACTGATGTTTCTCAAAATTCTTGCTGTCTGTGATCGATGAGGATCCCGAAGAAGGGAAGTATATTTCTTTTCAGAAGTGATTTTGAGAAAAATTTAAACTGCCAACTCGTTTATGTCAGCATTTTTCCAAAGTAATTGGATAGCATGAAGAAAAACCTTATTAGCTCACCCAGAAGTATGAAGTGAAAAATAGTACACATGATAGGGTCACATTTTATGTCTAAGGGGGTGCCGCGTAATCTGATCTGTTTCATGAATGCCTGTAGCAGCGGCCTCAGCTGCAGACAGAGGCTGTGTCAGTAAGCGCTGTGCCGGCTTTCTGAAGCAAGGGTCTGGGCTGAACGGATAGCCTTCCCAAGGGAGGGCCTTTTTGAGAAAGATCTTGGGCTTTGGTGGAGCTTTTGACTGGCTAACTAGCTGCCTTTCTACCATTTATTAATCCTCTTTCTCAAAGAGATAAACTGGGTTTGCTGGGGGACTCATTTGGACGTACTGAGAGCTGTGATGTAGCAATAATATGAGGGTAAAATGCTTTTACTTTCTGACTGAAACTCCCCCTCCAAAGCTCTTTTGTGATTGATAAGTTGACAGGCTGGAAAAATGTGGCATAGGGCTTTGCATTTTCCAGTGCTGGAAAAAGATGAGAATACCTCCCATGTGTTGTGAAGAGTGTGATAATAATAAGAGGATCTAAAATGTGATTCCCTTGGAGAGCTCTCATATATGCACATACTTTGAAGTTGCATGAGTCATGTTGTGGGATGGTGGGAGAGAGAAAGAGAGAGAGAGAGGGAGAAAGAGAGAGAAACCAACTCGAAGAAGCTAGTTCCTTTTCTCTGGGATCTTGTAGTCTGCAGTTCTCTCTCCTGCTAATCAGGTGCATGAAAATTGTGGTTCTGAAAATTGATTCTAAATTGTCAGGAAACAGCTAGCCTATCTAATGTCTGATTCTAAACACTTTCACTAACGTGGTCTAAACCTGTATTCATTAAAATGCAGAAGTTCAAGTGACTGGTTGTGTGACCTGTGCTAAGTAAGTTTTTTGGTAAATGTTACATTTTTCGCTTTCAAACCTAGATTATATAATAGCCCTCCTTATTGCCTTCCAGCTTTCCCTAAAGAAACTTCTGTAATATTTTTAGCCATCTAAGAAAACGGTTCAAACAGAGGCACACAGAAAAGGTGACAAGCAGTGACAGGAAATGCTGGTTGCACTGGTCTCCATAACTTAGTGAGGCCACAGCTGGCTGGTTTGCTTTTAACTTCCTGTTTGGGGGCTATTTGGGTCAAAATTAGCAGTATTTTCCATATCGAGTTTTTTTTTTTTTTTTTGCTTTATTCTGTAAGGCCACAATAAATCTGTCACTGGACTGCATGTTTTGTATATTTTATGGACTGTATCATGTGGTTTGAGTTTAATTTAGAAGGCAGCGCTTTTACAATCAAGAGTCCCCACCACACACGTGCAGCTTTAGGGTCTGGGATTGCACGGGCCTTCGAAAGTTTATAGCTCTATTTACACAATAGTGATTGCTGGGGAGGGCATTTCCTGCCAGTTAATGACTGGTTGGAAAGGCCAACAGTCCAAATCCAGGGAGAGAGGACCATTCATTAAATGCCACAAAGGACCAGGGTGCTTTTATCGTGAAATGGTGAGGAGAAAGTGAAACCACATTCTGCCTTTTGAAGAGCCCAGAGCAGCGTGGGCAGCGCTAGATATGGATGTGGTGCCTAGTGATATGGAAAACGGAGCTTCTTTTTATGACAGAGACCAACTAACTTTCCCATAGGTTGCCAAATCAGGACTTGAGTGGGAAGGGCATTTCCTTTAGGTTAATGACCCAGTGGAGAGAGGACAAATAAAGATGAGGGCCCCGAACTAGCTAAGTATTAACTGCCTGAAAATGCTCAATTTACAGGTGTTATAGCTACCTTAAAAACCTTTAAGATCACATGATTGAATTTCCTAATTGGTTGAATAACTGATCATTGATAAAGTGGATAAGAACTTAGGAATGGAAAGAATTATCTCTTTTCAAGGTCAGTTTAGGAGGACACCGATATTCCATTTTACTTCCCTAATATAGTGAAGGTAAATAATATACATGAAGAGCGCTTTGCCTTTTATGAAAGCACCTTTGAGGGCTGTAATAGTTACCATTTAACCTAAGACATCCCCAGGAAACAGTTTCACCACCAATATAATTCTTGCCTGCTATAAAGCCGCTGAGGTGTGAAGAGTTGGGCATTGATTTAGAGCAAAAACAGAATAAGACCCAGATTAGGTTCACATCCAGGAATTCCTGACTTCCTGGCCTGTCCTTCACTCCCTTAGATTCCTAAGCCTTCAATTTGACAAAATGTTAAATGTTTATAAAAGATAAACATCTGTTCTAAGTTCTTTAGTAAATACCTCCACATAAGGGAGGTTGTGTGACACCCCTGACTCCAGAAGTTGGCTTGGTCCTTTACCTTGAAATTTTAATTTCTTTCATATCTTCCAAATTCGGTGGGGGATGGCGGGGTGGGCTGGACCTCTAAAATACAGACAATCATTATAGGCCAGACACCTGGATTTCTTCATGGAATTGAGTAATCTGTCACACGCAGAACAAACCAAATATTAAGTTTCATTTTTGTGTCTGGAAAATGTCATCATATGCTTTTTTGTGTGTGTGAGGAAGATCAGCCCTGAGCCAACATCCATGCCAATCCTCCTCCTTTTTTTTTTTTTTTTGTTGATGAAGACTGGCCCTGAGCCAACATCCGTTGCCAATCCTCCTCCTTTTTTTTTCCCTTTTTCTCCCCAAAGCCCCAGTAGATAGTTGTATGTCATAGTTGCACATCCTTCTAATTGCTGTATATGGGACATGGCCTCAGCGTGGCCAGACAAGCGGTGCGCCGGTGTGTGCCTGGGATCCAAACCCGGGCCGCCAGTAGCAGAGCGCACGGACCCAACCGCTAAGCCATGGGGCTGGCACCATCATATGCTTTTTAAATATTCAGTAATGCAAGGATTGCTGGTCATTACCAGTTCACAAAATAAGACTTTTCTGAAGTTTAAAACACTCTACAAATAAACTGTGTACCCATTACTGTTGTTATTAGTAGGTGATGCCTCGAGCAGACTCATAAACAAAAAAGTGACTGGCTGAACTAAATATATATATCCACGATTATATTTTTTGAACATTCTTGCGTTTGAATGTTAAGATGTAGTAAAATTTTGCTAGCTCAAAGACAATATTTTGATTTACAAAAGGTTTTGAACTAAGAACAAACAAGATTTTTCTAAGTAGATGTTCTATTGGCCCGAATATTAACACTAATTTATAATTAGCAACACAGCTTCATTTAAATAATGATTCAAAAACCTTAAAAGTATCTTGTTTAAAAAGTTCCATACCCCTTCTGTCTTCTTGACATTATTATTTTGTTTAGCAAACCCTTTCTTTATAGGTTATCCAAAAATATATTTCAAGCTGGTTTAGCTTTAGTTACCACAGTATGGACTAGTGGCATCAAAATGGAAGAGGCTTTCCCCTACTATATGTGGAGCCAACAACGTTACCTTGTGGTGTGAGAAAAGTCTATTTGTTCTATCATTGCAGTTTTCCAGTAGTGGGCAACAACTCATTAGTGCGTAATAAAATCCATTTAGTAGGTTGTGACTAGCATTTCTTTTAAACAAAATTGAATAAAATACACAGTGAGAAAATATGAGAATATATCATGTAGTAAGGTTAGGTATTTTGGGTGAGACTGTTACTTCAGATCCATGCACATATGTACTTAGAATGTAAATGTGTTTCTTACTATGTGTTGCTGTCAAAAAGGTTTAAAAGTCAACGTTTTAGTGGATGTTATTTCAAACTGGGTCAGAAATGTTTTTTCCTCTTTTTTTTGAGGGGAAGGTAGTCAAAGGATGCTGGGGGTTTGGGTGCTGACATATTGAGTGATCTTGGCTAAGTACCTTGAGATGACGTGTCTGTTTTTTAAACTGAGAAGTGAGACATATTGTTATAGGAATGCTATAAGATTTAGAGTCTACGGTATTTTGTAGTCCTGAGGGGATACACTTTATGTAAGTACTGTATATTTACCAAGTGGTATTACTAGATAGAACGTGAGACAGAAAATAATGCTAGCTAGGAACAGAAGCCAAAAAAAGGACGTCTTAGAAAAAAAAAATACTAAAAATCTTGAGATGGCTGGGTGTGAGGTGCTTCTAGCAGCAAAAGAATTGTCAAAGAATTTAAATATAGAAAAAAGCCCACGTTATTTTAGGATGAGTTAAATGTAAGTTAAAAGAGTTCAAAAATTTGTTTTGTTTTTTACAAATCAAAAATGGTCATATCAAGAGAGAATATGTTCGAAAGAAGAAGCTGATTTTTAAGTAAATATAAATGTACACATTTACGGTACATTAGAAAAAACCTGTTGGTGGCTATTTTTTTCTGCAGTGAACAAAGGCACACATTAAAATGAATTTAAAAATTGTGGATGGGAGGCATAAGCCGAGAGTCTGTTAAATATACCTAGGATATTGATGGGAATGGTTATACAAATAAGGAAGACAATAGCCACGTAGCCTTTCTAATTACTTTTTTGTACTGATGAGAAGTAAGCCTAGTAGTAGGAAAAAAAGATTTACTCACCTGAAGTACTGAGTATAATCCATTAGGAGATTGGAAACATCCTTAGAAGTCTGGAAAATTTGTGCATATTCCTTTGAATTAAATAATTGTTAGAGGGGCCGGCCCTGTGGCTTAGTGGTTGAGTGCTTGAGCTCCGCTGCTGGCGGCCCGGGTTCGGATCCCGGGTGCGCACCGACGCACCGCTTCTCCAGCCATGCTGAGGCCGTGTCCCACATACAGCAACTAGAATGATGTGCAACCATGATATACAACTATCTACTGGGGATTTGGGGAGAAAAAGGGGGGAAAAAAAAAGGAGGAGGATTGGCAATACATGTTAGCTCAGGGCCGGTCTTCCTCAGCAAAAAAAAAAAAAGATGAGGATTGGCGTGGATGTTAGCTCAGGGCTGATCTTCCTCACAACAACAACAAAAAAATTGCTAGAGGGGAGGAAAATACTGCCTTCTGGGGTACTGTTATATCTCCGGTAGGATCATAAGGATCTTGTCCTCACCCACCACCCCCAGTTCCCTCCCAGTGCCATTAAATCTCTTTTAGCGCTGGACCTATTGACTTCATTCCCAAAGGCCTCTTCCTGTGGACATCTTTCAGAGCCTTAAAGCACTGCTGCTTTTTCAGCTCTGAGAATTTGAAATGCAATTAGATTTTTCATCATAGACATTTAAATGTTAAACTTAAGTTATTACTCTGAAAATAAAATGTAATCTCAGCTCTAATAAGTTTTGGTAACTAAACTCTGTCATTGTAAAAGAGTTCTTATCTCCCTTTTCAGAGATACCATATTTAAAACTTGTTAAGAATAGAAAAAGACTTACACATCTAGTGGTTGTGTAATTAGCAATCAATTTATGAAATGAGATGTAAAACAAATTAAGCACCATAATAAAATGTTACACCATCACCAAAAAAATGTTACATACGTTCCTCTGTTCATGATGATAAAAACTAAAAAATGTTGATGAGTGAACCTGTATACATTTCCAGATCTTGGGAGTGGCAGGTTGTAACTATTTTTTCGTTCCATTTGTTAAAGCTGTTTAGAAAGCACTAATACGTATGTTTTTGGACCAGAGGATAACTTTGCCTATAGTATCTATTTCACTGTGAACAATGTTTACAGGGTAGCATAGAATAGGTGGAATAAGGTGTGGGCAGTTTAAGTGTGGGTTATTCAGGATTTTCAGCTGCAGCAAGCATGTGGTTGGTTGTGTATTTTAGGCAAACATAATTAGTCATTGGTTTGGGGTGTCAGCTACTTTTTCCACTTTAGCTTTCTGGTTTCTTTGTTACGGAATACTTGGCATATTAATAGTGGTAAGGGAAAGCTATGTGAGAGGGTGTGCGACAGCCAACTAAACCCCAAGCTATCATTCATTTCACACAGCATTCTAGCTTTTCTCAGTCTGTTTGCAAATTATGATCCCTTGTGTAATACATCTGCCAAATTACATTTAAAACTTTAAGGTATACACAGAACTCAAGACGTTTGACAGGTGAGTTTATTTTATTGTAAATGAAAATTCCCCCAGAAGGCAATGAGACTGTGAGGGCAAACTGTCTTCTAGAATGAAGAAGGAAGGTGGAAAGGAAGTTAAGTGATGCTAGATTTGTTAGTCTTTTGCTTGGATAATCCCTTATACCATATTCCTCATTTTTGTGGAACTCTATTGGACAAAAGAAAATTAAGATGTTGGTATTGCTGTTGGCAGTTTTTGCTGAGTGATAAGTGAGGAAAACCCCTTGGTCCGAAGAATTACCGCCATTAGCACTTTCAGGAAGCCTGCAATGAATGGGACAGAAGGAAAACAAAAGCCTGATCATCTCAGCTCCAGGACAGGAGCTCTGGCTCATATTGTTTCTCATGCTGGGTAATAATTCAAACAAAACAAAACCCTCTTGAAAGGAGAGGTTGGTTTGTTTGTTTGTTTTTTAGTGAAAATAAGTTGAGTTTCCTTGGATCCCTATAAAGGAAATGTTTTGAAGCACTCATCCAGACATCTGAGACTTCATACTTTGAGCTTCCTAGGGTTAGGACAGACTTAGGAAGCCAGAAAATAGAATCAATAACTGTTGCTTTTGTGTCATTAAGGGTCCCTTTCTGATTTTCTTGGTGTGAATAGTGGTATAGAATTTAACCATGTGAGATGTCAGAGGCCTGCTACTTCCCTTGACACTTCCTTATAATGGCAGGCCCAGACAGGGGGACATCTGCTCTTGGAGTTCCTGGGTGGCAGTGTTTACTACCACCTTCACATTCAGGAATGTATTATACCTTCATATCAATCTTAATATCTACAGGCAGGAGTTTATATATAGGAATAAAATTTGAACCCCCATTTTCACACCCAATAAAAACGTCCTATAATAGGTGTTTATTTAGAGTCACCTGACATTCGTCGAACAATTACTGTATGCCAGATGCTCTGCTAGGTGCTTTCATTTTGTTATGACAAAATTTCCTTTAGCTATGAAATATAATTGGTTCTAGCGAGGAAAGTACTCTCTTTGGCATTTAATAGATATCAGGCTAAAAACTGCACCTTCAATTCTTTGCTCACTTTTTAATCCAACCCAATGCCCCTCAAACACACAATAATTTCTTCTTTGTCTAGTCACATTCTCTTAATCATTTGGGGACCATCTCATGACCCATGGCCTGCCTCTTCCATCAGTGAAAACATTTATTTCTTTATAAGTCAAGCCAACATTAATCTCTCACTCATCTTGGTAGAGCAAAGGACTAGTTTAGCAATCTGGTGGATGGTGCTGCAGTAGTACAGGAAATGCCAGCAGATGAGGAGTGAGGAGTCAGGAGTGTGAAATACTGTTGAGTGAAAGTACGACTGAAACAGCCATGTAGAAAAACCCAGACCAAAGCTGGATTAAACTTGTCCAGGATGCAGAGAAAATAACAGAACAAGACCTTGGGAGTCAGTCTCTTACTCCTAGCAGTGGCCAAGGCAGCCAAAGGAGAGCACCAGAGGAGAAAGGTTTTTGTGTCACAGAAGCAAAGGAGAAAGAAAGAGCTAGAAGAGGGGGGCAGTCAACAAATACCACAGGAATTACATAAGTTGAGGCCACTGGTTTTGGTATTTAAGAGGTCATTGGTGATTTTTTAGAGATTAGAAGCCAGTTTACAGAGGATTGAGGAGTAAATGAAAAGTTGGGAAATGAAAGTAGTATTATTACTTTTTTGAGATATTTGATGATTAAAGATGAGAAATGTTGGAACTTCACAAGGATATAGGATCAAGGGAAGCAAGAGTTTTGTTGTTTTTAGGGTAGAAGTGACTTAGATATGCTTACTGGAGGCAAAGGTGAAGAAAAATTTGATCTTTGATCCTACTTTTACTCATCAAATGTGGGATATAAGAAGTGTCTGTAAATCACTAAATATGTATTGAGTACCTACCCTACTTGACCAGCATCTCTGTTAATATGCACAGTATTACTTGTGCAGTCTGTTTAACTAATCCATGAAGAACTCTGGTGTTTATTCTTTTTGCCCTTAAGGTACAGAATTAAGCTTGTCATAAAAAAGCTGGGATAGGTTTGGACCAAAAAGAAAAAAAAATCAGGGCCAGCCCTGGTGGCCTAGTGGTTAAGTTCAGCATACTCTACTTCGCCGTTTCCAGGGCACGGACCTACACCACTCGTCTATCAGTGGCCCTGCTGTGGCAGCGGCTCACATACAAAAAGAGGAAGATTGGCAGTGGATGCTAGCTCAGGGTGAATTTCCTCAGGAAAAAAAAAATCAGACAGTGTAATTTAGCCAAAATAATAGATACAATTGTTTTTAAATGGTTTTAGAGACAAGTCAGTGCTGCTGAAATTGTGAAAATGTGGCTGACATCTTTCTATAGGTCAGGTTCAATTAAAATGAAAGAGAAGGTGAGGGAAAGCTGTAAAAAATAATGAGAATTCGAATATAGCTACCAAAGATGTACTTCCACTCTATGATTTCCCTTTAGACTGGGATTCAGTGTCAGTCCTTCATAAAGTTAGAAGTTTTAACATGGGCAGCTCCTTCCCTGTGTTGCGTCTGGCAACTTCAGGTTTTCGTGGAATTTATATTTTAACATGTAATTAAAAAAATAAACCTTGGGTCCAGATTCAATTCCCTTCATTTTAATCCTCCTCCCCATTCTCTCTTCTAGAACATATTTTGTTCTTCCTTTCTCAGAAGCTGATGATTATTGGGACAAAATATTTGTAATGTACGCCTCATATTTAATGTCTAAGTTGCTGTTGATGCTAGTCAAAGAGAAAGGGTTGCTGCTTTGAGGTTCTGAAAATCCTTTTTACTCTAAAGACAAAAATGATGCAAATTGTGTGACATGTTGAAAAACTTAAATCTTGAAGTTATTGTAAAGGTACTAATTATCTAAACCAGCATTTCCCAAACTGTGTTTATTTTGCCACATGTTCCAGGAAAAAAAGGTTTGTTAGGTGGAATGCCTGGGAAGTGATTGTTAAAACAAATACCACATTCTGAGGACTAAATTGTATTAAAGCTACATTCCCTCCTCCCCAAAAATATGTATACATATATATGAATATATATGTATGTGAGTGTGTGTGTCTATGTATATATAATTTTTAAATTTCAGCTTTTGGTTTTTTATTCTTCAAGTTACTGTACAAACATTACTTGTTGATAAGAATTTAAGAATACTCCATCAAGAGGAATCAAAATAGTTTAATAACATCTTCCTGCCAAGAGAATACACTGCACAAAATCAGGAGTAACTTAGATTAAAAGATTTCCCCCACTCCAGGGAAAATGTTTGTTGAATGTATTTCTAAAATGAGGATGAAGTTTTTGCTTTTGTTTTTGAGGAAGATTGGCCCTGAGCTAACATCTGTTGCCAATCTTCCTCCTTTTTTCCTTTTTTTTTCCCCAAAGCCCCAGTAGATAGTTGTATGTCATAGTTGTACATCCTTCTAGTTGCTCAATGTGGGACGCCGCCTCAGGCTGGCTTGATGAGTGGTGCATAGGTCCACTCCCAGGATCCGAACCGGCGAACTGGCAAACCCCGGGCTGCCGAAGCGGAACACGTGAACTTAACCACTAAGCCACTGGGCCGGCCCCTGAAATTTTTGCTTTTAATTTCCTGTTTATTCTTTCTAATTTAAACTTCTTCCTTACACTTGATACTGGAGAAAATAGATTACTATAGTATCCTAAATAGAGAAGCAAACCAAATTGTTTCATATTTAAGTTATTGAGGATATCTTTTTACTTTGTTCAAGTAAAAATACTCAGCAGATCCAAATTTGAAATAGTAGGATGAATGGGCTTATTAAATCTGTGATCAACATTTTCAACTCTTTGCTTTATAATTGGAAGGATTGCAAAGGTAGGCAAGTTTATATGGTTGGTTTAAATTAAAGCTATTGTTTTGAGGGAATCAAACAGCTTGGTGATCAAGTTGTGAACTCTGTGCATCTCTTAACTAATTAATTTAGTCTGATATCTCTTCAAAGCCCTTGTTCTGTATTATCAATTAACTACACCTCATAGGCATCTCAGCTCCTCTTCCAGGGCCTGCTCTCTGGTTTATTATTATTATAATTACTCATTGGATTCAGTAAAGAAATTGAATTTGCAAATGAATCCTTTTTGGGTTTAATCAGTATCAATAATAACGCAGTCTCAGAGACCTTTTGCTCAGTGAAATTGTATTTTTTAACAGCAGGGTTTACACATTGAAATTAAAATAATTAAAATTATTTATAATTACTAAAATTGTTAATAATCAATGATTAAATTAAAATACATATAGAAAAATGTATTTTTTCCAAAATCTTTACTGCGTTATCTTTGTGTGTGTGTATGATTAATATTGTAATAAGTACTGAAGATACGACGACTTGTTTGTTGAGCTTAAAGTGGAAAAATTCCAGCAAGGGAGACAAAAGTGAGCAATGAGAGAGGATTTCCAAAGAAGCCCCCCTTAAAATGGCTTTTCAGTTAAAGCCTTTGCCTTCAGTTCTGCCCAGCTGCATTAAGTTGAGAGGAACATTTACTTTAGGATGCCAAGTACCTTGTTTTTTTCAAAACTAGAGAAGTCTACCATCTTTGAGAGGTATTCACTTCTTCGGATTCAGGTTCTATTTGATTTCTCTTGTGTATGTTCATTGTCGCAGCTCCCTCCTGTCTCAAAAGGTAAGCTTACATTTGGCTCTTTAGCCTCAGTTCCTGGTACAGCGTTAATGTTCCTAAATATGCATGTTGACAGGAATTTGATTCTTCTATATTCAAATTGAAAATTGTAGCTTTATACGTGTAGAGCAGTTGGCGAAAAAGAGGAAGGGGGCCAATTCATCTGACTCCAGTCAACAAGTTACACAAATTCAAATAAAAAAAGCAAATCTGCAAAAACACATGGACAAAAGTCAGGTATACTGGTTGTGTGTGACTTTTGCAATTGACTTGCTACAGTACATCAACCCTGGCATCCTTCCAAAGCAGTCTTTGACCAGGAAATCACTATACCTATAAGCTTGGGAGGTTGCTTCAGCAATACAATATATTAGACATAGTGTCTTCTTTTTGTTTGAAAAACACATTTACAGACTACGTATTTATTAGAAATTTAATATAGAGTATCCTACAGTGCTCAATGTCTCCCCCCAACACATATGCACACAAACACACACAGAAACAGTTTTAACTTATATTTAAACCGGAGTTCTGTAGTAGATGGCAGTTGTATTATAGATATGTAATAGCTGTGGATCTTTTTCAATTATGTCTTCTCATGTAATATCTGATCTGAAATAAATCCATCATCCCTTTTTATTTAAACATAATATTAATTGATAACCAGTTTTTAGTGTCAGAGCAGGCCTAACTACTCTGGCCTGACTAATCTACTAGGGAGAAAAAAGGAAAATAAAAGGAATATTAAGATCATGTTAAGAAATGATAGGAAGAGGTGATGTAATTTTCTACTCTTTTCTTAAAGAAACAGCTGCTTACTCTGTCAGACACTGTGGTAAGCACCTTACACATATTATCTCATCTAATCCCCACTGCAACCCTGTGAGGTTGGTGTTATTATTCATCTCCTTTTTATAGATGGGCACCTGAGACTCAGCGAGATTAAGTAGTGTTCCCAAAAATATTCTGCTAGTGTTGACCTTAAACAAGTAAACAGCCAGTTATTTCTCCAGCAAAAATGGGTTTATTCGACATCAGCAAAGAATTGCAATTTGGAGTCTGCAACCACAGTGAGCAAGCCAAGTGCAAGTCCTGAGCAACAAGGGAGGAGAAACTCTTTTATAGAGAGGAGGAGGAAGTTGGGAGGGCTATTGTAATCAAAGAGTCCTTTGGAGGGATTAAGAGTTTGAAGTGTAGGGGCTTTTCATTGGCTGAGTTGTGACAGTCTCTCATTGGCTAAGCTCTTGCAGGGCAAGAAGAGGAAGTCTTTCTTCCCCCTGTTGGGCTCTGCAATCAATGTAGCTAATGAGAGCTTCCCTTTCTGGCCTCTTGACTCCATTTTAAATGAGATTTCTGTTTATTATTTTGACATTTCCCCATTTTGATTGAGATCTTTCTCTGAAAGCATCATTGATCAAGAGTCAGGTTTTTCTGGTTTCATTGGTCTTTTGTCCCTCAGTGCCAAGAAGGACCTTTTCTGGGTGTCATGTTCCTCGTCGGAGGGAAAGTGCACAGACTGAAAATCTATTGAGGTTACGCTCCAGTAACAAGGAGGGGTAAGCGGGAGAAGTCTCAGGCATTTTTTTTTTAAAGTCCCTATGTCATCAAGATCATAGGCATTGGAGATCATCTGAAGAGTTATGTCATCATCAAAGATTTGACAGAAAAACTTCCAATAGGCCTTGTCTGGACATCTTGGGAAAGCTGTCTCATCAGATGTTGTGTACTTCAGTTCCGGGAAATCCTTACTTTTAGGTCACCAGATGATGTGCAGTTCCAGTCAGGGTTTGGAGCTTTCTTTAGGTGTGTCATATGAATCCAAGAGTCTATTCCCTAGAGTTTTGTGGCACAAGGTTTAGTTAGCAGTACCTGATAGGGGCCTTTCCAGTGAGGTTGAAGAGAGTCATTCTGGAGGTATCTTTTCCAATGGACGAAATCTCCAGGTTGCAGTCTTAAAGTTTTCATCTCCATGAAGCACACTGTGAAAAGAATGCTCTACCAAAACATGGTTATTTTTAATAGAATCAATTAGGCCTTTGCAATATTGGAATATATCTCCTTTTATTAGCTGTGGGTCAAGAAAAGCAGGAGCCGAGTGCATTGGGTGTCCTGTGACTATCTCAAAGGGTGAGAGTTTATGAGTTCCTAAAGGGGTGGATCTGAGATTTGGAAGGACCAATGGTAATGTTTTTGGCCAAGGTATTTGCAAAGTCTCTACAAATTTTTCCAGTTGAGTCTTAATAATGTCATTAGTGTGTTCAACTAAACCAGAGGATTGAGGGTGGTAAGCACAGTGAAAGTGTTGTGAAACTGACCAAACAGCATAGACTTGTCAAAGTACCTGACCAGTAAGATGGATTCCTTGATCAATATGAAGTTTGAGAAGAGTTCCCCATAATCTTTTTCAAAAGGACTTTAGCCACAAAAGAGGCAGTAGCCTGTCTGCAAGGAAAGGCTTCAGCCCAGTGAGAAAACATACAGACCATGACTAAAACATGTTTATATCCGTGAGATGGGGGAAGTTGTATGAAAACATAGACAGGTTTGGCCATAAGAGAGAAATTTGTAATCCAATTTTGGCAACAACCAACTAGCCGGAGAAAATCTCATAGTTGGCACTTAGTTTTGGGTTTTGGGAAACTTAGGACACTGTGAAGCCTATCTGGATCTAGATGTAGCCCTTGTTCTGATATCAGATGCCCTAAATATTGAACCTGGGTTTGGACAAACTGCAATTTCCCTTTGGTGACCTTATATCCCTTTAAGGCTAAAAGCTTTAACAAGTGGATGTTGTCTTCTTGTGAGGAGACTTGGGAAGGAGAGCGGAGAAGCAAATCATCCACATATTCCAACAAAGTAGAGCCCCTAGGGAACTTGATATCATCCAGATCAGCCTTCAGGATTTGTGATAAATAGAAAGGACTCTCAGTAAAACCCTGAGGCATTACTGTCCAGGTGAATTGTTTTACTTTCCAAGTGAAGGCAAAAAGGTATTGGCTAGCTTCATCAATTGGAATGCTAAAGAATGCACTATATAAATCAGTTACCGTCAAGAATTTGCTTCCAGTGGGAATAGGTGTTAGTAGCATATGAGGATTAAGAATAACAGGGTGTCGAGGAATAACAATGTTGTTTATTGCTCTGAGGTTCTGGACAAACCTCCACCCTCAGACCTTGGGTTTTCTTGCAGGTAAAGTAAGAGTATTCCAGGGACTAGTACAATGTATGATAATGAGGCCTTGATCCTTGTAATCTTCTATTATGGGCTTTATACCTTTAAGGGCTTCTTTACTTGTAGGGTATTAATTGCTTTATACCTTGAAGGGCTTCTTTACTTATAGGGTATTGATTAATTCTGGGGAGAGGTTTTGAGGGATCTGTTTGAATCTTGATGGGAGGTGCACTGTGAATTTTACCAGTATCAGTTGGAGACTTTGCCCATAAGGAGGGTGGTAGCTGATTCCAGAGGGACGAATGATCAGTGCTTCCAGAATCAGCTCTAGTACCATCAGAGACAGAGGAAATAAAAGATGTCAAAAGGTCATTTAATTCACTTGGTTGGCTGTTTTGATGGCTACTGTCAAATTGTAGAATTATTTCCCCTTTCGGGAGAAATTCTGGTATGATACTTTTCCAAGAAGTCTCCGCCTAATAAATGAATAGGGGTGGGGGAACTGAGGAGAAAATGGTGTGTGTCTCTCAAAGGGCCTAAACAAAAGGGAAAAGGTTCAGAGACAGGAATCTGTAGAGGTTTATTAGAAACCCCCACTATTTGAACTGTTTTAGTGCTCTGGGGTAGGGGCTGCTTTATGGTAGTAGGGTTGGGCACCGAGAGTGTGGCTCCAGTGTCAATTAGGACAGAGAGAGGTTCATCTCCAATCTGGAGAAATGTTTCTACAAGCTGATTAAGAGGGAGGATTGGGAAAAGCCCCTGTGGTTCCTTGGAGCCCCGTCACTGGGAATTTGGAGGACATTGGAAAGGCTGGCTAAAGGGCTGAAGATGCCTGAAGTGCTTAAATTTGTGACCAATCTCTTTTCCAGTGTCCTGGCTCTTTGCAAGAATAACAAAAACTAGGAGGTTTTTGGTTTCGTTTAGGGACCTTCATTTGCTGGAGTTGAAGATTAAGAATTTTAGTGGTCTTTCTTTTACGTGACTCATCTATGGTGCGAGAGAGCTGGTTTGCAAGATTAACTAAATCTGGAGTTTCCCATTCTATCCTCATCTTTTTTACCAGAAGGGAAAGTTCTCGGTTCAGCCCATTAATAAACACAGAGTTAAAAGCTACCCGGGTGGAACAAACATTTGAAGGAAGAGCAGAATTTTTTAAAAAAATAATCTGAATCAATTGTAGTAGTCATAAACAGGTTCATCAGGTTTTGTGCACAGGCCTGAATTTTGTTCCAGTTAACAGGCTTTGGGAAAGCCCTGGGAATTGCCCAGTGAAATTGCCTAGCGATCGCCTGAGTCTGATCATGTATAACAGGTCAGTGGGTTGGACTCTCGGTTGTAATTCTAGAGACCTTTCAGGGTTTTCCCATTTGCAGTTTTCATCCATTGCTGGGCCTGGCTTTCACCTACAAGCATATGAACTACCTGATATAGTCAGAGAAACCAGGTTGATAAATTCAAATGACTATATTAAATTCCTCAGCAAATCTGTGAGGATCTTCAGTTACTTTGAGAAAATCTTTGACTATGGCATGCAGTTCAACTTTAGTCCAAGGAATATAAGAAATTAAGGGTTTAGCCTTTGGATCCTCAGAAGGCTTAAGTTTAAATGGACAGGTTTTTTTTTTTTTTAATGTGTGAGATATTTTATCAGTTGCACACATGGAAAAAATATAGAAGTCTTAAACTCTTTAAAAAAAGCATTGTTTTCTTTATTTTCTCACATTACACAGAATACCTGGGCTATATAGTCACTGAATATAAAAGATATATTTGAATGATATGACTTAAAATATAGTATTATTGGTATACCTGGAAATCGCCTTGGAGGTCATTAAGGGCACAATTAAAATATTGTCTTCTTTCATATAGAATAACGTGACACATTGATTTAAATATTCCTTGGTATCAGTTCAAATTATTATTATTATTTTTTTTTTGTGAGGGAGATCAGCCCTGAGCTAACATCCATGCTAATCCTCCTCTTTTTGCTGAGGAAGACTGGCTCTGAGCTAACATCCATTGCCAATCCTCCTCCTTTTTTGTCCCCCCAAAGCCCCAGTAGATAGCTGCATGCCACAGTTGCACATCCCTCTAGCTGCTGCCTGTGGCACGTGGCCTCAGCATGGCCGGAGAAGCGGTGCGCCGGCGCGCGACCACGATCCGAACCTGGGCCACCAGCAGAGGAGCGCGCACACCCAACCGCTAAGTCACAGGGCTGGCCCCTCAAATTATTTTAATATGACGCTAAACTTATTTATTTTTATTTATTTATTTATTGAGGTAACATTGGTTTATAACATTATATAAATTTCGGGGGTACATCATTATATTTCGATTTCTGTGTAGATTACATCATGTTCACCACCCAAAGACTAATTACAATCCATGACCATACACATGTGCCTAATTACCCCTTTCACCCTCCTCCCTCCCCCCTTCCCCTCTGGTAACCACCAATCCAATCTCTGTCTCTATGTGTTTGTTTGTTGTTTTCATCTTCTATTTGTGACTGAGATCATATGGTATTTGACTTTCTCCCTCTAACTTATTTTGCTTAGCATAATACCCTCAAGGTCCATCCATGTTGTCACAAATGCCCAGATTTCATCCTTTTTTATGGCTGAGTAGTATTCCATTGTGTATATACACCACATCTTCTTTATCCATTCAGAAAGAGACAGATTTAGATAGGTTTAGAGGAGGAGGGAGTGGGGAGAGGTTCAGGGAAAAGGGGAAGTTTAGCAAGAGAGTTAGTACTGGGGAATTGAGGGTATAAAGGAGGTGTAGACACTATAGAAGGGTAGGAGGAAGATGGCACTGGAGGCAGAGCCTGAGACAAAGAAGCCAGGGAAGAGGAATAAGAGGCTTCAGAAGACATTTTATCTTTCTTTAATCATTGGTTTGCCTCAGTTAATCTTAAAATTTTATTTGGCATAGAGGCAATTTTAGACTCCTGATAACGTTTGGAAGTCTCAAAATACCAATAGAAATAAGCATTCCATTCAGTTTTAGAAATTACAGAACTATGGTTGTCCAAGTCAGTTTTAAGAAAAGTAAGTTTAAGGAGTTCAAAAGTTCTCCATAATGGCTGTTGGTATTCTAAATTATTTTTGGTTAAGTTGGTTCATTTAGTTAGAAATGCACATGAGGAATGACTGTGGTTTTTAAACATAAAATTAGCCAGAGTCACTTTGGAGGGGGGTGCCCTCAAAATATTTAAATAACTGGGATCCCATTTCTCAGAGGTTTTTCTCTAGAGTGAAAGAGTAATTTTCAAATAGCCTAAACAACTCAAACATCTTAAACAGCTTGAACAGCTCAAACAGCCGGCAGGCTTAATACCAGCACAGTTCTAAGAGAACAGCCTAATCCTGAAGGAGTCAGGCTGAAGGCTAAACAGCACAATTCCAATAGGACAGCCTAATCCTGAAGGAGTTAGGCCAAAGGCTGAAAGCACAGTTCCACTAGAACAGCCTGATCCCAAAGGAGTTAGGCCAAAAGCTAAACAGTGCAGTTCCTGCAGAACAGTCCAGTTCCAAAGGAATGGGGCCGAAGGCTGAACAGCACAGTTCCAGTGAAACAGTCTGATTCCAGAGGCATCAGACCAAAGACTGAGCAGCACAGTTCCAGTGGAACAGCCTGATTCAGAAGAGTCAGGCCAAAGTGCCAACCAGGTACTCACAGGCAAAGCAAGGTCTTAACCAGAAAAGGGAAAAGCCTTAAAATAGATCCTGAATAAAGCCTAGAGAGCTTCAAAATGCAAAGAGTAGAGGCTTAGATCCAGAAGAAAGACTTACCCTCAAACTCCAGGGTCAGCAAGAAAAGTAGTGAGCTCAGTGGGCTCTATGGGCCCTAACACCAGTTTTGTTGCCCAGCAGCTCAAAGTTGTTGGGGGTCTTCTCTGATCCCTGTATGGGCTGCCAAATGTTGACTTTATACAAATAGACAGCCAGTTATTTCCTCAGCAAAAATGGGTTCATTTGGGATCAGCAAAAAATTGCAGTTCTTTGTTTACAGCCATGGCAAGCCACATGCAAATCCCGAGCAGCGAGGAGAGGAGAAACTCTTTTACAGAGGGGAAGAGGAAGTTAGGAGGGCTATTGTAAACAAAGAGTCCATCAGAGGAATTGAGAGTTTGAAGTGTAGTGGCTTTTCATTGGCTGAGTTGTGACAGTCTCTCATTGGCTGAGCTCTTGCTGAGCAAAAAAAAAAGGTCTTTCTTCTTCCTGTTGGGCTCTGCCATCATCATAGGGCATGAGAGTTCCCCCTTCTGGCTTCCCAACTTCATTTTAAATGAAGTTTCTGTTTATTAATTTTCACACTAGTAAACAACAGTATCAAAACTTGAACTTAGCTCTTTAACTTCACAGTCTATGCTTATAACCCCTGTGATTGTATTATGGAAATATAAAAAATGTTTCATTGGGAACTTGAGTTTGCTGCCTGTCTTTTTCACTGTGTATTAGTGACCTAGGACTGAGCACTGGATAAAGACAGTGCTGCTTGAATGAAGTAAACATCTGGAATGACCAGATGCTGCACACTTTGCAATATACTTCTGAGTTATAGAATTATAAACCGTTAGAAGTGGAGGGGAGAAAGCATCATTCAATTAGCAGTACATTTGTGCAGGATAAGTCCACTTCACACAATATTGTCAGTAACAGCAATCAGATTTCCAAAAGTTATATTAAGGTGGGATATACTATTATTTAATTGTGGTAGTTCCTGATATTTTTATAGGAATCTCTTGTTTACGAGATTTTAACGTAAACTGTGTTGAATGCATGGAGCTATCACAGCACATTTTAAATCCCAGGTTGATTTTTCCCAGGTATTTGACCTCCCAAGACTTTTCTGTTTCACTCGCCTTTCCTTCCCACCTTAAGCATTTTTTTGCATTAGTTGTTCGTTCAGCATACCTTTTTTTGAGCACATCCAATGAGTTGGCGATGTTTCTAGGTACTAAGGATATAATCCTGAGCAATATTCAAATAAGTTTTAGTATTGAGATAAGGAACCTACACATTTTTCTATAACTTGAGCATCATAAAGCATCATGATCTTTATTGCCTTGGATGTCCTTCTTTAGCCTAATCATGTTGTTTAAATATTGTACTGACTTAGTCATAAACAGCCCAAATGTACATCAGCTGATGAATACGTAAAAAAAAATATGGTAAATCCATACAGTAAAATATTATTCAGGAATAAAAAGGAATGGAGTACAGACACATTCTACAGCATGGATAAACCTTGAAAACTTTACGCTTAGTGAAAGAAGCCAGCCGCAAAAGGCCACATACTGTATGATTCCATTTATATGAAATGTCCAGAATAGCCAAATCCATAGAGACAGAATGTAGATTAGTGATTGCATAGGGATGGAGGGGTGGGGGCATAGCTAAAGGGTACAGGAGTTCTTTGGTGGGGGGGACCAAAATGTTCTAAAATTGACTGTGATGATGGTTGTTCATATCTGCGAATATACTAAAATCACTGAATTGTACATTTTTAAAGGGTGAATATTATAGTATGTGAATTATATCACAATAAAGCTGTTATTAAAAATTGTACTGACCTATGTATGATGAAAGTTATATTATTCCCATTTTAAGAATTAGAAAAGTAAAGTAAGAGCTAAATTGAGGAGGTTGTTGATCTATTTCTAAAGAGAGGCAATGGATTGGGACAGCTTTGGATTCCGCTTATTCTGTAACCTTTATGGGGAAAGTTGAAGAAGACCCACAGTGACCATCTCTGTTCTTTGGGGTCCTTTTCTTATTGGTCCTGCCATGTACCGGGCACTTTGCTATGCTACCCTGCATACGGACCAAATCTTTGTTTTCCCACCAGCTAGCACAATGTCTTCCATATAGCAGATGCTCGCTACTTCCATTGGTTTAGCAAGTATTTGTTGAGAACTTACTATATATGAGGTATTGAGCCAGACACTGAAGATTAATAAGACATGCCCTTGAGGAGCTCACAGTCAAGCAGATAGCTAAGCAAGAGTTCCACTATAGTGTGACAAGTGTTGAGATGGAGATGGGCAGACATGCTTGATGGGGATGCTGAAACTATGAGTATAGTTCTATGTTTAGATCTACTTCATCCACTCATCTGATATGCATATCACTTCTGGGGCATTCTCGCCTACATTTGAACATATTCGCTCAGTTTTTACCAAGATAGTGAAGTTAAACTGCATTTTTCTAGTCTACGAAATGCCCATGTATTTTGACATCAAATCTATGAATAAAATGCAATTACTTATTTCGTTTGTAAATAAAACTTAAGTAGAGCTGTTGTTAGTATTGCTTGGCACCTCCAGACACTGTATTATATCTTAATAGAATTTGGAATTATTGTTACGATTTTATAGAAAGTACTGGATACATTATGTGCCAAAATCTCTAATAATATTATTAGCCTATAAATTTTAGGTTATATTTGTGCACTTTTGTTCCCATGGGAGGTAGTACAGAGTAGTGATTGACAGCATATTCGGAAGCATCCCTGAATTTGATCCCAGCCTTTCCACTCATCCACTGTGTGACCTTGGACAAAATTGCTTAATCTTTCTGTGTCTCAGTTTCCTCATCTGTAAAATGAGGAAAATGATGGTACCTTATCTCACAGGATTCTTATGAGCAGTAAATGAATTCATGTATGTGAAAATGCTAAGATTAGTGCTAGGCACATAGTAAACATAGTGTGCACGTTTGTCGTTTTTATTATTACTATTTTTAAGTGTATTTTATTTTTTATTGAGGTCATGTAGGTTTATAACACTGTGTAAGCTTCAGGTGTATGACATTATATTTCGGTTTTTGTATTGACTACATTGTGTTCACCACCATAAAAAAAGACGAAATCTATGCCATTTGCAACAACATGAATGGACCTTGAAGGTATTATGCTAAGTGAAATAAGTCAGACAGAGAAAGACAAATATCTTATGATTTCACTCATGTAGAAGATAAAAAAACACATAGATAAGGAGAACAGATTAGTGATTATCAGAGGGGATGGAGGTAGAGGGAGGGTGAAAGGGGTGAAGGGGCACATGTGCATGGTGACGGATAAAAACTAGACTTTTGGTGTTATTATATTTTTGATTCAACTGAAGTTTCATGCTTTATTATTCTGTTTTTGGTAAATCATACAAACTCATCTTTAAATGACATTCAAATCATTGGAGATTGCTAAGGTTTCTCTTACATGGAATCTGTAGTCCTTGGAATCTTTTCACACCAAAACCCAAATAGGTACTCTAATATCTCCATTTGAAAATGAGAGACCAACTTTGACATTCCTTTCTGCTTCTTTTACTGGCCATGGAGTTTTACAAAGAATTACGTGGTTTTCTCCAATCAGCTTGATAAAATCTTTATAGCTCACTTATGATCCCTTGCCAAGAGTTCAGTGCTTTTAGAATGTTTGATGCGTAGTTTAAAATCAACAAGAATAAAGCATGCAACAGAGTTGGATTTACACTTCTTGACTGCATCGATGCCATTCTGTTTGCCAGCCCTGTGAGTTACATGGGCATTTTTTCAGTCAGCTAGTAGCATAATTGGCCATTACGCTGTCTGGGGGCCAAAATTTAGTTGTGACTTTCAGTCTTGCTGATAAGTATTTTTGGCGGTGTTTAGGAATTTTGCTTGGCCAAAAAAGTTGACAAATACAAAATTGGTTAGAATAATAACAAATTAACATTGATATTACTGTTTTTGCCTTAATGCAGGTTATTGTTAGCCTTTGATATTTTCATATTGTTTCACGTTTATTATTTTCAGTACAGTAATGATATAGTCATTTTCAGGATCAAGCACAAGAACAAATGTTGTAAATGGCAGGAAGGAGTGAGAGAGGCAGTTTGGCACAGAAAATGGAAGCCTAGTGGGACAAGACCCTATAGTAAGAGTGGCTCAGTCCAAGGTGCTGGGGAGATCCACTTTGTTCTTTCAACCCTTATGGACCAAGTTATTACAATGTCGTCTTCATTATATTTAGATTACAATTTTATCTTTGTTATTAAATGGAAACATATTAATATTGTGCTCACGAAGAAACCTTCCTCAGTAGCAACAAATAAATGATTAACTATAGCTCTCACATGTATGGTCATTATCAATTTTTATTTAGAAGTTCCCTTAAATAAAATATGTGAGCAGTTAAGTTGGGTTTAGAAATTTACCAACAAGTAGTCTTTATAACCTATTGCAATTATCTCCAGACATCATCATGTGTTCAGTGACTAACTCTCTAGAGCTTTACTAAAATAAATAAACAAAAGAGGCAATAACCAGTTTCCTTGAATTTCCTTATTATTGGCATGCCTTTTAGTCATATTTTTAGATTTAAGGAGGGCTCTGTCTCTCTCTAGGAATCCAAACTATGTTTTCTCTTAGTTGGCTCCTTGGAAAATCTAAACCTCCCTCTTTTTCATCAACTTAAATCCAACAAAGCTCTTGTACAGCCTTTTACATAGCGCATATAATGTCAAGGGATCTGAACATGCATACTTTAGCAAGCACATAGCACAAAGTAACAGTGTGATGGTTCCGGAGTAAACGTCAGTATGGCCATATATTTTTGAGATACTTATTGGAATACTTACTTATTGGTTGGTAAATAGGCACTGACTGGAGTGCCCTTTTCCCCTGCTCACTTCCTGGACACCCCCGTAATTCAGTAACAAAAACGGCAATGCTGGGCAGAACAGCATCAGTCCTGACTGGCGTGTGCCCACGCCGTAAGTGTTATTTAATATTTTGAATATCATTCCTGGCTCATAGCCAATTGTGAGATCTAGCTCTTCCCCACCACCCGTGCCACTGTGACCTTTATGGTCTTTTCGTGAACTGTTTCCCCCTAGTTTCATCTTAAATGTTAGCTAGCTAGAGAGAAGAGTTGTCTCCCATAAAGAGATGGGGTACTACTTCCAGACTTCAGCTTCTAACAGACACTTTAGACCTCACGAAAGCCAGATCCTAAAGCTTTTGAACTGTAGTGATAGGGAAGCCCCCAAGGCCCTCCCTGAGAGCACTCCAGAGCCAATGTCATTTGCATTTTAAGACACAAATGTGGCATACTTGATTCAACACCTTACAGCAATTGTTTGCTACATTTTATTTGATTGAATCTGGTTTTGTAAACCACAGAAAATTTAATCAGTGTGTTTGTGGGGGAGGTAATAGAGGCAGGTGCCATCTGAAGTCATAGCCAGTAAATAGCTGCCAGTGAGGAAGATGACAGACAAACTAAAAGTAGACATAAGGACTCCAAACACACAGGTATTTGGGGCCATTTAGCAAAGTGCCCAACGTATCCTTCAAGGTATGACTGTTTCTTTCTAACGATGACCTAGAATTATCAGAAAAAGCCCAAGTTTTTTTTTTACTGTTCTATGTTTAAGGGGGCAACAAGTTTTAAAAAGCATTTCAGAAAGATTTCTATCCAGATTGATTAAAAGAGACAAATATTAATGTTTAAGAGTTTTGTTTTTTGGAATTTCATTTTTATTGATCTCCTTGCCTGACAATGTTCCAATAAATGAGGTGTTATTATAATAAGATTTTAATGTGAACTTATGACTTTTGTAGTATCTTATTGGTCAGCAATATTGGTAAAAATTATTTGTCATAAAAATTATGGCGTTGAGAAAATTATTTGGGGACCAGAACCAGCATTATGAAGAGGTAGCTACTTTCAGTGAAAACACATCCAAGCTCATAGAGTTTGTTTGTGGGGGGAAAGAATACAGAATATTAATCTTTTGTGTTCTCTTTTTTAATGAAATATGATTGAAGAATTATTTCCTCACTAATAATAGTATAAAGGAGCTCAGTGAAGAGGATTCTAAAATAAACTGGTGTCACCACTGAATTTTTGCATGTGCACCTTTGATTCTTTCATAAATATGCATTTGTATCTGGAGGGAGAATTATTTTCTTTCATCAATATCATACATGCTCCAAAATATTTCTGCATTATTTAGAAGTAGAAATGTTGACTAAAATAAGAATAAAGATGAAGAACACTTTAAAATGTTTTCTTGAGGTTCAGTTTGCCAGTGGAAGTTTTTTCAAATAACAGTAACAATTTGCTTATCGTGTGAGGATTTTCAAGTGCTGTGTGGATGTGAATGCTCACACTACACTGTGCTAGAGGTAGTATTCTCCTGAAAAGAATACTATACAAATGGAAATGTTGCTTGTGTGTGCTTAGGGAAAAACCACATGCATTTTCTTCAGAAGAATAGCTTTTGAAGTTAAGTTCAGCTTTGTATCATTCACAGTGTAATGAGCAACAAATATTCTGATTTATTTAAAAGTGTTACCCCATCATAACAAAATAAATACATAGTAACCTGATATATAAGATGTGCCCTTATAAGATGTGCGCTAAACAGTGTTCTATGTGCGAATATATATACCCAAAGTAATTTTCTCGAAGGAGGCTTTTTGATAGGCTCCATATTAGAGTCCAATATTTATGCTAACATTTATTTTTAAAAACCTACTATGTGCTCAGCACTAAAAAGTCTGTTTTAGTTCCCTTTTCTTCTACATTACTCCCTTCCCTTTTCCTTTTTAATATTGTTTGACCATGTAGGCTTCCATCTGCTTTTAGAAAATGGCGTGTCTGTTGCATCAGATGGTTTCTAAAGCATGCTCTTCTTACCTCTGCTTAGCATAACTAATAACTATTAACTATTGTATTTGCTAATATGGATAGCAAATACAATAGGACTTTTTCTGTGATTCCATCTTTAGCTGATGCAGTACTATTCCACTTATCACTAACAGTTTTCCTGATTTTTCTATTGGTATGAATAACCTGGTAAAGAAATGGGATATGGAATACGTGTTTTTCTCGGGTTTTAAGTCTGGTTTCTAGTTCCCACTAGATGTGAAAATTGAGAGTTCCTCCATTCTTTATGTTATCTTATCAACCTTTGCAATTGTAAGGGGCAGATTTCCTTGTTTTTAGCTAGCCATAAAATATACTTAATTTTTAATTTACATTGTAGGATCATATTTTTCCTTTTACTG
This sequence comes from Diceros bicornis minor, assembly GCF_020826845.1. Taxonomy (NCBI): domain Eukaryota; kingdom Metazoa; phylum Chordata; class Mammalia; order Perissodactyla; family Rhinocerotidae; genus Diceros; species Diceros bicornis. The sequence goes on along the minus strand of NC_080781.1, from coordinate 120,748,352 downwards.
AGGGCTGTTGGTACATTTTCTCAAATATGGTGAAATATTAATTAAGTGGAACTCAACTGTCTGAAACTCACAGTCAATAGGAACTTTATCTGCATTTGATCATTAGGAAAAATAAAATATGAATTTACCAGAGATTAAGTATAAGAAAAAATATACCTCCGTTGTAGCCTAAGGTCAATTCATATTGAAGCTAAATCCCAACAGCTTCTATTTATCTTAACAAGAATTGATGTCTAGGAATGTAGTAAATTAAACAAAGGTTCAGCCATCACTGTGCCTAAAAGAGATTGGCTGAAATTTTTTTAAGGGGTAAGAAGAGAATAATGTGGCAGGAGATTATGAACATAAAAATGGATGCATGAGAAGAAATAGCTTTTCTTCGTCAGTTTTATGAAAAGATGAAGTACATCATTGTCGAAAATAAGTAGGTCATATAAAATAGATTCAATTAATGAGAATACTGGGTGCGTTTTTTTAAAATAGTGGTTACTAGAAACCACTTTTGGTAGAAATGTTTTAAACACTTTTTTGTGTTAATAAACAACATACAGTAAACCTAATTAAATCTTTCTCTCATTATTAGATATATTATAATGCCTTAAGGACTGCATTTCTGGACATGGCTTTAGTTATTTGGTGACATTTTATGAATCCATATTTCTTAAATTATGCTTGCAAAGCTAGCCTTGTGCACTATGCTTGCAATTCTGATAGCTGCCACTAGGTGGTGCCTGGTTGTAAATTGCAACCATTTGGGCTTTTCGTGTGTGGATAGCAGTGAGAATAAGTTTGTACAACTGAATCAGGTTTTTTTCTATGAAAATTAATTCTTTATTAAAATGGTCAATATAAATATTCAATAAGTTGCCAATTATAGACAGATTGATACACAACTTTTAATAATATTTAAAGAAATGAAAGTGCATAATTATGAGTACCTTTCTCCCACTAACTTTTGTTATTAATAACCTCATATGCTTTCTTTCGTTTTTCCTTTAAGAACTTTTCTCTTCCTTTCATTCAAAATACTTTTTATATTAAGAAGCTCTGGGCCGTATGCCTATATACAGCTTCCTGTAGGCTTTCTGCTTATACCTCCCTCTTCTACTGAACTAGTTAATCGTTTTTCTGCTAGTTCTGATTACCCTAAATGACTAAAGTCTGATTTCTTTAGGTTTCAGGAGAAGTATTATTTCTTGGCACTATTTATGTAGGAAGAACTGTGTCATGTCTTGAATACAATGTCTCACTAGGTTTAGCTCCTTTTTAGCCACCAGTCATAAGATTCTATCTGTTCCTCCAACACACACACACACACACACACACACACACACACCATGTGCGTGCACCCCTCCCCCCCCACTGGCTTCCAGCAATATAATATACACATGTAGATATGTGGCTGTATCTTCCTTTGGTCTCTGAAAAATCCCGTGGTGGTCTCTCTTCTACCAGGTAGCTGCCAGCTTCTGTCACTCTTTCTAACTCCTGCTTTCTTTTGGCCTTTGACGCTTGGGTTGTTTTAAAAGCTAATTTGCATCAAATAGTGAAGATTATCTATTAACTTCTCTAGCAAGTTCCTGGCAGTTTTATAGTCTACTTTGTGAAAAAAAGGCCATTACTCCTTTGAAAGCTTTTATTTCAACTTCTCATTCAAATAAATAGAATGATTTTAAGTAGAGACGTAGTGGCTTCAGTTCTTATGATCACACGTGTTCCCATGCCATGAAAACAGTTTAAATATGAAGAGAAAGGAGAGAGAGAGAGAGAGAGAGAGAGAGAGAGAGAGAGAGAGAGAGAGAGAGAGAGAGAGAGAATAAATCAGACACTGACGGAGGAAGGGAGGGGGAGAGAGACAGATTGAGATTAAAACTTCTGAAAGGTGTAGAATAAAGTATTCAACTCTGATTATTAGAACTGAGCTCTTGTGCTGGCTGTGTCACTAACTCTCTTTGTAACTGTGACCAAGTCATTTATCTTTTATAGTCCTGTTGTCTTGTCCGAAAAAGGAGAGAATTGGCCTGTAGATCATCATTGCCCACATTGTGAGTCTGTGACTCAGGCTCATATTAAAGCAAAAATGTGAGGAATGCATCTTAGCTTCAGGTCTGCTTGAGTTCATGACTGAACAGCTCAACTACCAATAAAAAGCATAGATTTTTACGCATAATGAAAATGTATAGGTTCATTCTTTTTCTTTTTCTTTCCTGCATTTCCTGGACCTGCTGCTGTCAACGTAGTGCTTTGCATTTGGGAGACATTGATAGATATGACACTTTCATATTCACATTAAAGGAAAACAGGAACCCTGTGGTGGTGATTTCTTTTGTTCGCATAAATACAGTCATTGTGATTTACAAGAAATATTACCTTTGGATAAGAGAGAGTATTCTAAGAGAGCACAGCTTGTCATTCTATATTTCTAGGAGTTTGTGGTTATAAAGCAAGTAAGATTCAGAACTTAATCATATGCTACCTCTAATAATTTGGGGATGTAAGATTATCTCCCCAACTAGATTATAAACTCTTTGAGGGAAGGGAATCTGTTTTATATACATTTTGTGTCACCCAAAGACCAAATGCAGTGCTGTGCACATAGCTCACAAGTTAACAATGCACTTCCTCTCTGATACTGTAATAGAAAGTTACGGACTCATGGCATCTTAGCCTTGTGTGGTGATTTTGATGTTTCTAGTCCAACTGCCCATGCAATGTGATAGAAACTCAGTAAAGAGTAGTGCACCACCTAGCGAAGCACTCCAATGCACCGTTGGACAGCTCAAGCTGTGAGCCTTGTATTGAGCTAAAATGTGCCGCTCTATGACTCTATAGCCAGCCCTGGTGGTCTAGTGGTTATGATTCAGAGCACCGCGGCCCGGGTTCGTTTACCGGTCAGGGAACCACACCACCTGTCTGTCGGTTTTCATACTGTGATGGCTGCGTGTTGCTGTGATGCTGAAAGCTATTCCACTGGTATTTCAAATACCAGCAGCGTCCCCCATGGTGGACGGGTTTCAGCGGAGCTTCCAGACTAGGAAGAAGGACCTGGCCACCCACTTCCATAGTGCTGGAAGGTGAAAGGATGGCACAAAAAAGACCAGGCAGGGTTCTACTCTGCTGTACACAGGGTCACTAGGAGTCGGAATCCGCTCGACAGCAACTAACAACAAAATGACGATAGTTTTCACCTATAGATCCTCCTAGAGAAACAGAAAACAAGTCACCTGCTTACCTTTATTTTTTCTTGTTTATCTCCAGAGTTCCTCGTTTTTTAAGTATTTATATATGGAACTTGATGGGGTCAGAGTAAATACAGAGCAAAACATTTAAAAACGTTTTTAGTCATTGAAAAGTAATAGGATGAGATTTGTCAGATTCCTGTTTCCGTATTGAACAAGATAAGTTCAGGTGATTTATTTCAGAAATGCTCAATTAGTGCTTATTTTGTGCCAAGCACTGTTCTAAGTGCTTTATAAATATTGACAAGTTTCAGTCTACAAAACAGTCCTATTATATGGATACTATGATTGGCACTACTTTATAGATGAGGAAACTGAAATACAGATCATTTAGGTAACTTGCCCAAGATCTTTCAACTAGTAGGTAAAAGGCGGGATTATGAACAAAACCTTCTGGCTCCAAAATCGTATTCTCAACCACTATGCTATGGTGAGACATCTTTCATGGGTTTAAAAAAGAATGCAGGGACATTTAATTTTTTTTCTCTCTTTTGTTCTCATAAATAAGTATCCAGTTGTTTAAAGTTTCCAATTTTTCATGAGACTTTATTTACTTATTTTTAAATTAAGTTTTGTTTTTAAAGATCTGGAAAAGGTACTGTTTAAAGATCTGGAAAGGTACTGTTCTCATTTATTCTGTTTGTTTTTGCCATCTTGATGCACTATACCTTTATTGTGATTATATAAAACTTTTTCCTATTTAATTAACTGTTGTTGCTAATATCTGGGTAAGTTTTACTCTAGTCTCTAAGGATGCTGTTACATCAGATCTGTTTTCTGTCCCTAAGGCAGTTCTTTAATTTTTTCCATCTAGGTCCTTTGCACTCTCCCATGCTGAATTTATTTAAATGTTCACTTTGGCTAAAGTCAATCCAAAAACATCAAATAAATACTGTAACTTGCTCATTTATATTTTTTCATTGTCTTTAAATTCCTAACAACCCACCTACCATGTCTAATTCCAGTTCTATGTCATTAACTGGGATCTTGGGTTTGTTGAGTGCCTAATTCACACCAGGGGTTTTCACATCTGTCATATGATTTAATCCTGTAGCAAACCGAGATGCTTTAGGTTAAATATCTTGACCAAGATTGAAATCCAGGTGTTTGTGATTCTAAAGCTCATTCTATACACTACAGAACAGTTAGCCTTTCTTCATTTTTCTGAGCCTTAGTTTCCTTATCTATGCAATGAAAATAAATGGGTTGGGAGCCTACTAAGTGATAGGCATCAGGCTAGGTCCTGCCCTGAAGTGGTTCACAGAAATAGCTGCACGACTATGATATAATGGGCTCATGGTGCAGAGTTCTGTTTGAACAGTGCTTTGAGAACCTGGTGATCCTTTCTGCTTGGTGGAGTTGAGAAGCTGGCCTTAGAGGAACGAGTGGAATTTCTCTCTTTCTAAGGAGGCACATTCCATAATTCTATATGACCTTAAAGTATATATATATATATTAAAAACAAATTTAAGTGTGTGGCATCAAAACTGTAGTTTGCCAGACTATTAAAGTCCATGAGAACAGGAACCGTGTCCAATACCTTGTATATAGAACTTAATACATATTTGGAGAGCGAATGATGGAAAAAATCAGTTTTTGCAACTATACGGACCCTTACCTATACATAACTGACAATTCAAAGATTTTTTAATGATTAACTATTATGTTATGCATACTGCCACCTTTATTATTTATATAATATTCAACTCAGATAGTATTTATTGAGAACCTAGTTGTGCCAGGTACTGTGCTGGGGGAGGTAATTGTAAATGTACCTACAGTTCTAGCAATGTTTAATTCAAATTAGTGTTGTTCTTGAATGCAGTCATTCACTCTAAGGCAGTTTTAACAGAAGGATGGAGATGGAAGCCATATTGTAGTGCATGCAGGAGTGATTGGGAGTGAGGTATCAGGTGGAGAATATTCCAGCAATGAAAGTTTAAGAAGCCTTCCTTGAGAGAGAGGAAGAGCTGAAGTGTAGAAATGTCACTTGACTTGATGTTTTTTGGGAGAGACAAAATTGCAGCTCAAGAGATAATGAGAAGACAGCTGAGGAACGTGGTCAAGGAATGGATAAGTTCCCTCTGATATTATGGTTTGGCCTATTCATCAGTAACCTTGCGGGCCTAAACGTAAGTTTTTAAAAAATGAAGGGTATATAACATCTGGATTCCTAAAATCATGTCATTTATTCACTAAAATTATCTTTTGGAAATTTGTTTGAAATTTTGAAAATAAAATGTAAACATGAGGGGCTGTGCCTTATCCCTGTTTATACCCTCGACATCTAGTTATGTGGCCCCAAGTTAGTCCTTAATAAATGTTTGTTAGGGGAATATATTTATGAAAGAGAAATTATAGAGAACTGTTATCGATATGCATTCAATAACTGGATGTGAGCCATTTACCCTGAATGGTTTAGAGTCCTTCATTTACTTGCCTGAAGTTAATGAGCTACATTTGATCTTTCAGGATTACTTGCAACTCTAGAATTCTCAGAATCCTTATCCTTCAATGAAAGTGTCTTATTTAATTTTCGACAAACCTGATAACCCAAGTTGTGTTGTTTGAGTGATTACTAATGTGAAAGCTGCTTTGTTGCTTGAGGCTTGAATGTTTTTAGTGGAACAAATGTTTAGTAGTACATGTGGCTGATAATACCATCCATATTCAGACCCAGGGAATTTAAGCTCCATTTTATGTAGTGTGGGTTGAAGAAGTTTCTATTATGCTGAGAACCTTTATGATCTTTTGTGAAATTATACTGCTGTTTAAAATAGAACCAAGGCATTTTGGTCTCTTTCATTGATATATTGAATTATATGGCAGTCAAATTTAATCATTTAAGTCATTTAGTACTTGGTGACATAGATGATATAATGTTAACCTTAATTTCTTCATCACCCCATAAGGTGTGTGCACATGATTTTAAATTGCTAAATACAGCATAGTAACTACTGTATAGAATTTCATCAGCTTTGATGGACATTCCATTCACCTCAGTATAAATCTAAGTGCTCTCTTTAACTCAACATTTAAGCCATTACTCCTTCTCCTCCTCCTCCTTTTTCGCTTGGCCATTTAAGCGAGGTTGATCTTTTGAGTGATTCTTAATCTATAGGTATCTTCTTACTTTCCGTATGTGTTGTTGGTGCTTACCTTAGTGTATGGACTTCCTTGCTGGTTTGACGTCAGCATTTTTATAATTTTTTTTATAATTTTATTTATTTATTTATTTTTCCCCCAAAGCCCCAGTAGATAGTTGTATGTCATAGCTGCACATCCTTCTAGTTGCTGTATGTGGGACGCGGCCTCAGCATGGCCAGAGAAGTGGTGCGTCGGTGCGCGCCTGGGATGGAACCCCGGCCGCCAGCAGCGGAGCACGCGCACTTAACCGCTAAGCCACAGGGCCGGCCCTGACTTCAGCATTTTTAAATCCTCACTTTCTTTTCAGGCTCTTACTCAGATCTTGTCGTGAAACCCTCATCTGGAGAAATCTTTTTTATTTTCTTTCTCTTTGTGGTTTGCATACTCCAGATGTTGACGTAGCAAGCTTACAAATTAGTTACAGAGAGATGAGTTTTTGAAGGGGCTGGCTACCTTGCTGTAGTATTATAGGTTCACAGTTTTTTCATGATTTCTAAATCTTGGTTCAAAGTTTTCACTTTGATTTGGATCATCATACTTTTTATAGAGAATTCTAATTATTGGGGAAGGGATTTTGTATGCCCAAAGGCTTTTATGCTTCCCCTCCTTCAGCTGGTTGCCAGATTTCTGGGCCACGTGTTCTCTTGAACGGGTGATTTTAAACCCAATGTGTCAAGCATTTTCTAACTTATTTGCCAGATGTGCATGAAAAGATATATTCAAAAAATTATAAGCAATTCAGGGATCCTCTGGCTTCCATAGATAGGCAGTAATGAGCTTTCGTGTTATAATTACAGGAATCTGGGTAGAAAATTGAGAAACTGGAGATTTTTAAATTAGCGTCCATGATTCTATTATTATGACATCTGAGGACTTTAAATATTGAAAAACTCAATACCACTATTTGGTGACATGTCAAGAATTGAGATTTGTGACAGATTTTGTTTTGAAATTAAACTTTAACATTGCTCCTTAATATTATCTACTACATAGGGTATTGGAATGATTGAATGAGATAATGAATATAAAACGCTTAACACACTGGCACAGAATAGAGCTCGATAAATGTTAACAATTATTAACATCTAGGAATAGCAATTGTTTAATAACAAAGATACTTCTTTAGAATACATCATAATATGTGCTCAGCAAAGCAAATGTATCCTCCTCATTCTGTTTTAGTGGTTATTTTGTGAACCCTAAACTCATTCTTGAAATTTTTACTCAATAAAATCCCCAGTATCCCAACTGATTAGAAATTGATATAGAGAATATATATATTTTTTGGTGAGGAAGATTGGTCCTGAGCTAACATCTGTTGCCAATCCTCCTCTTTTTACTTGAGGAAGATTGTCACTGAGCTAACATCTGTGCCCATCCTCCTCTACTTTATATACGGGACACCGCTGCAGCATGGCTTGATGAGTGGTGCTTAGGTCCACACCTGGGATCTGGACCTGTGAACCTCAGGCCGCCGAAATGGAGTTCATAAACTGAACCACTAGGCCACTGGGCACGCCCCTAGACACTATTTTTTATGGAAAATTTTGTATGTGTGTTTATCCTGCCCAGAGGATAGCAGGAGAAATGGGCTTTCATAGGTAGAAACAGGAAAAGAGAAGCCAAAATCAAACATTTGGCTAACAGGAGAAATGTGCCAGATCATGTTTTGGCTAGCAACAGATTGTGGCCAGGAGGGTCACATGGTTATAAGCAGGGATGCTGGATCTAGTTCTAAAAGGTTTTAGAAATTAAAGAGGATCAAGTAGAGTGTGGTAGAAAAGCAGAGTCTAAAGTCTGGACAACCTACAGTAGAGAGGCAGTTGGGACAAAACCATGTGTGCAAAGAAGGTGGTGTTCCCTGAAACTGAAAGACAGAGAGGCACAGGGGTCCATAAATTCTTATAATCTCAGAGACGAGAGAGTGCCTTTCCCCAGGGATTCAAAGCTACAAAGAGTGCCCTTCTGGTTTTCAGTAGTGTGAAATGCCTCCATAGCCAGGAATTAAGCTCCAACATGGATATGAGTTGTCAATGAAAGAAACTAGATGAATCAGGACAATTGGGTTAAACTTTTGGGAATCTGCCTACCCATTCTGATCACAGATTGCCAAGATATCAGGTATGATGAAATTGAATCATGAGCTCTCCATGTGTACACTAACAATTTCAGGTATTTTAGCCAAGTAGATGAACCTTTCTGGGCCTCCGTTCAAGGTTGAGGTAATCAATAGGTTACTTTGTTCCTCACTGGCTTTGATGACTCTGTTGTGAGTACATTTAGAGTAATTTGGAGTATTTTCATATTTGATGTGGACTTGATTTTCTACACCCTCCTTTTTAAAATCTGAAATCAGGATTTAAATTACACACCTTACAGAAGTAGGCACATAAGTTCTTTTCCCATTTATTGAGGCAAACCAAAGTTGAAATTGATAGAGTTCACAGAATTATTCTTATTTGAAGATGAGTATTACATTGCAGTATTACATTTTTTCTTTCCAGCTCCCCTCTACTTTGAGGGTTGTAATCTTTCCTTTGAGACTTGTTGAGATTGACCTTGAGAGATTCTATCTGGGCCAGGAAGATGACTTTATAGTGACTGTATTATAGTAACACACTCTTCTTTAACGTGAGCGAGGGCATTGACTAGTTGTCCAAAATTCAATTAAAAGATGTTAAAAAGCCAGCTTATTTTACATTTCCTCTAAATTTGTTTATAAAGAAAGGCATATAATTTCCATTACAGCATAAATCACTCTGAAATATCAATAGAAAAATGGAATTCTTATTTTAGAGGCCTTTAAGGAAGGATACTCTCAGGCCTGTGTGAAGATTGGGAAATGTAGAACTTAAGATTCTGTCCTGTCTATGCTCTCAACTCTTCACTCCTAACTCTTTACTAAAGAAGCCAGCTTTTCAATTAACTCTAGGTAATTGGTGTATATGTATATGAATGTGAAATAATGCCCCTAGCAGCAGTAACTTCAGACACAAAGGGTAGAATTCTTGTTTACACTTGCCTGGAAAATTCATTTTCCCAAAAAACTCCCTTCAAGTCTACTAGAAGTTTTGGCATTGATATATTAAACTCCTTGGTCCTTGAAATCAGGGTACATTTGGTCCTCTCGCAACCTTTTCAGCCACAAAGCTTTTTTCCCTATCCTTTCACTAGTTTTATAAGTGCTCCTAATAAGGAATGGGGGCTTTGTATTGAGATTGAAAATCTGAATTTATTGGCTATAATACCAATGATGAATTCAGGTAAGGAAGCGCTCACTAGAGGGCATCAGGTAAGGATGCCTACTAGATACAGTAGATGAATCCCTTTACACCATTAAATCACTTAGATGCTGCTTTAGTTTACCTCTCTGACAAGTAGTCATCCTTATGTGACTCACAAGTTTGGCTAGAGTTACTTGGGCTGTTTATAAGTATTTAAAGGATAAATAAATATTTAGTGATAGCTTTTGATTCTTGTTTTACAATTTGTGTGTGTCTGTGTGTGTGTGTGTTGGTGAAGTGAATCTTTAACCAAATCTTATCAGTGAGTAAATTGGCCCTGAAAATTCAATTGAATTTAGTTCAATATGCACTTTGGGAGGAACATGTACACTTTCAAACCACTGCGGTGCTGGTTAAAGTCCTGTAGCAGGAATTTACAGGATGCCATTATAGCTAAAAAGTGACTATCTAATTTTAACTCCTGGCATGAGCTTGTTCTGTAACCAAATCTAACTGAAAACAATCCTTGTTGAAATTTCAACTACATTTTAAAAGGAATTTCCATTATAGATATTATGATTAAAAGTATTTGAGTCGGTTCAGAAAATAGGAATATAGTTATATGTTCTTAGTGACTAGGGTCATTGATAAGTGGGTAGTTAGTAAAAAGCAATTTTCAGTTTGTTTCTCTACCCACTTTTCATGTCTGCCTGACTTGAATCACGGCCTGTCCTGGCCTCACAGAGCCCATGAACTGGAGAGAAACACTCTGACCTTCATCTCCTTCCCTTTCATCTTTTGTTCTTCCAGAGGACTATGTTGGATACATAAACTTGGCTCTGATTGTGTGTTGTGGGCTCCTTAAATAAAACAATTTTCCAAGGGCAGATCATTGTTACCATACTACATTTATGGACACTGAGTTTCTACTCCACTTAAAATCTTTGAGAGAGGCTCCTATTTCTATAACAAATATACACTCTTTGAGTCACTTTCAAGGTCCTTCAGAAACTACCCACACATTATTTCTCCTCTGCAGTATGAACCTGCCCTCCTAGCCAGCCCACATCTGCTCACCGTCTTACAGATAACTGGCGCCTAATCTTCTCTTCTTGCCCTCACTCATAGTATTCCTCTTTCCAGGAATGCTCTCTGCCCCTCCGCTCCCACCTAGGTCCTTCTCATTGTTCAAGGCCCAGCTCCACTTTCTCCTCTTTGAAAACTCTCTTGACTATTCCAGGCCTGAGTGACATTCTCTTCTCAGAACTCTCATCGCGTTTGTTGTTAATGTTACTAACTTTTGCTCTTAATTGTCTACCTTGTTTGCTTTTATTTCATATGATATTGTTCTTGCCTCCCCAACTCGGTAGAGGCTTCCTGAGTGCAGAGGCAGTGTTTTTAAGCTCTTCTGATTCCCCAGAAGCATGTGACACAACTCTGTGCATATAGTTGGTATACAATAAATGTTTGTTGATATTTTCCCACATGAACATTTTTAAAGGCCTCGTTTGCTTGAATTTAAGGGAATGATAAATATTTGTTAAATGGATAAAATGAACGATGGATATTTTTGTTTGTTTCTTTTCGCCCCCTCCCATCCCCATTCATGGCCAACCAATGGAATGTATGGTTCTCAGGACAGGGATTTTATCTTTTCACCTTTGCATCCCCAGCACCTACATCAGTGCCTAGGTCATGTTAGATGCCCATGTTAGATGCCATTATAGCCAGGTAAATATTTGTTGAATGAATCTTCAGCAAAATCACCCTGCATGTGTTAAATGCAATCAGTCTTGTGATTCGTTTTGTGTTTCACTCATCTCAAATGCTTGAGCATTATAGGACTTGCATTGCCAAATATGTTAAGTTCCCATTGTCTTCAGGTTTAAATCCAGTTTTTGGTGAATGAAAATCTTTTAATGGCACTGGGACTTCTGTTCCATGCACATAAGCAAACAATTAACCGGTGTTGTTTAATAACAACTGTGTTTAGAATCTAGGTTTTAAGTTGTTTTTATATTAAATTGAATTAGTTTAAAATATTTAAATGGCATTTATTAGCAAGTTCTCATAAATTCGTACGTTATTTAACAAGAGACACACCTGGGCCGGCCCCGTGGCTTAGCGGTTAAGTGCACGTGCTCGCTACTGGCGGCCCGTGTTAGGATCCCGGGCGCGCACCCACACACCGCTTCTCCGGCCATGCTGAGGCGGCATCCCACATACAGCAACTAGAAGGATGTGCAACTATGACATACAACTATCTACTGGGGCTTTGGGGAAAAAAAAGAAGGAGGATTGGCAATAGATGTTAGCTCAGAGCCAGTCTTCCTCAGCAAAAAGAGGAGGATTGGCATGGATGTTAGCTCAGGGCTGATCTTCCTCACAAAATAAAAAAAGGGGGGGGGACACACCTTTAAAAAAAAAGATGAACTCCTTTGACAAACAAAAGCTGTCACACACCTTGGTTGCTAAATCTGTGTTCAAAAGAGACACCGTAGCACCTGTTTTTTTTTCTTTCTATGACCATATGTATGAACTGAGGTGGGTCTTTTAATTGCTTTTTGAAATGGATTAACTTGACTTACCTGCTTTTTGTAAAAGGTATATTAAATTTATTACCCTGGGATAATTGTCAAAAAAAAAATACAAGGAAGCTTTAAAAATAAACTTAATGGAAAGGTTCTGCACATAGGCAAAATATCCTTATTTTTACAGCCTTTTTTTCTTTGGACGTAAAACTCAGTTTTCCGTAGAATGCCTATGAAATCATGGTTTCCATCTGCACTGCTGAACACCTCTCATGTGCCTTAAAGAATGTGTATTGGTGGACCACTAACCAAAACATGGGAGGGAAATAGAACTTGAAGCAACTTCGAAAACTTGAAAGCTTTTAAACCTTGTCAGCCTGCCAATTTCAGCAGCGTGTGGCAGGTGTGTCATATATTCGTAGAGCCAAAATAAATGGCCACAAGAAATTCCGAGGGAATACAGATGTAAGGAAAGCTTAAACTGAAAAGAAATAAATAAAACATTGTTTTCATTGTTTATTCAGGAGGTTGATAAATTCATTTAAAGAATTGCCTCTTCAGGTATTGCTTTAGGTGCCAAATAATATCTTTGTGATCTTCTGACCAGGCGTTGGCAGTGTTTTTATGTTATGTGCTGCCTTGTGGAGGGGAGGCAAAAAAAAGGAGGAGTGAATCCTTAGAAGCACTTAATGATGAATCTAGTATGTACGTAATTTTAAAATAAAAAAGTTTATATTTTATATTTATATTTTCTTCATATTATGTACATTAATTAAAAGTCAAGATTAACTTTTTTTCAAGGAAGAATACTTAGGGAATGTTTCTTCCTGTGGCTCAAAGTGAAACCTCCTCCACCTCCACTCCCAGTTCAGTTTCATCACAGTGACTGCTGGGCAAAAACATTCCAAAAATTAACATACTCTGCAAAGATATAGACAGAAGTCATTGAATGTCCCATATTTTTACTCTAAATCTGGGATAAAATCTTGCGGCTGTCAAATGAGCAGGAATAGACCATTCATTATGAAAACTGAATGTTCTATATATCAATAATCCCAGGTATTAACAATCCAATTTGAAAGCTAGAATTGTGAGAAAATACTCAACTTTCCAGGTCCAGTAGATTCGAAACTGCAGAGGTGGCCAAAGCTCAGCCAGCCCAGAGGGTGCTCAACTGACAAAACTCCTTGCTAGCGTCATACAAAAGAAGGGTTGATGTTAAATTACCATTTATTCTTTGAGCTTTCAAAATAGGAAGCCTGGGGAAGGCTATAACGTTCTAACTTCTGATGTAAAAATAGAGCCAGCAAAAAACTAAGACATGATCCCTACCCTCAAGGAATTTATAGTCTATTAAGGGAGAAAAGTTAAGGACCTATAATCAAGAAGAATGTGATACATGTCATAAAAGAGACACAGTATTGTGACGTGGTCAAGAGGGTGGGCTCTAGACCCAGACTGCCTAGGTTTCATCTATGACTTTATCACCTATTAGCTACATGCAGTTGTGCAAGTTAAATTACTTTACCTTTCTCCACCTCTGTTTCTCTGTCTGTAAAATGGGAACAATAGTACCCTTTCTGAGAGGAATCTGGAGAGCAGTAAGACTTGGTGTAATTCTAAGACATTTCTTTCGGTGACTCGTTTCTATGCAATAGTGTTTGAGTGTGCGTTTAAGAGTGTTTTTAACTTATAGTGCTTGGTGTACCATTCACAGCAAATTAGAGGCCTGTGTTGAAGTCAGAATATCTAGTGTCTGCTTCCAGCCCCTCATAAACTCTCATAAACATTTCACTTCTCTATGCCTTAGGTTTCTTCTCTATTTAACTGAGCATAGGAAGTTCCACAGCAGCAGGGATCTTAGTCTTGTTCAACAGCTAGAACAGTGCCTGGCACATAGTAGATGCTGGATAAACGTCGGTGCAGCACAACTTAGGAATATTATGAAGACGGTGATACAACCAGCATGAAAGTAATTTTGAGAAGGAATCATAAGTACTACACAAAAATGACTGGCTTTCCTTGTTTAAGATTCCCAAGAGAGATAAGAGATAAGAAATGATGTCTACCGCATTTGGAGTCAGAGGATCTTGCCTTGAGTCACGGCTCTACCACTTAAGGCTTTGTACCTTCAGATAAGTAATTTAACCTCTTTGAGCTTCATTTCATTCATCAGTATTTTTGGGTTATCACCCATGCTTTAGAATATGTTTTAGAGCTCCGAAGATCAATGAAATAAAAGCACTTGTGAACTACAAATAGTATACAAGTACAAATGTACATTGAAATGGTAACTTTTCATGTTCTACATTAGAGAACTATAAATCACAAAAAGAAAAATTGGATTCCTATTACTCATGTCTAAGGTAGTGACGATAAAGCTGTATTGTCCCCCAAACAGAGTTGATCTTCTTTAAAACACAGAGGAAAATGGATCCCCTCCCTGTCTTTTACACACAGATGAGCAGAGCTGCATGAGGGAACTTCTCTCCATCGTCACACCAACTCCCTTTTGTTGTTGCGCCTAGCTTCTACGCCAGCTCCAAAAATAGTTCCAGTCTGAAGGAAGACATGCGCTGGCCAGGACTGTTTTAAGGAATTGGCCAGTGTCCCATCAGAGGTTACAGGCCGATTTAAAAAAAAATAAGAAAATTCCTTCTCTCATTCCCCTTATCTTACATAAAATGCATGGCCAGAGTCCAATTCCTGTTTGCATTTTTCATTTGTGAAAGTTCAAAATTCAAATTTATTATTTATTATCTGTTTCTATGCTTGATGGATCTCTGCAGAAAAATCTTTCTCCAGACCCTCATTGTTTATGTTCTGAGGAAATAATATATATATTCCTTTTTGGTTATTTTTCTTTCAAATGTGTTCAGGCAGCCTGTATAATTTAGTTGTAGCATTAAATTTGAATATATCTTTAAATGTAAACTTACAAACTCAAAGAAAGTACTCTTTTAGAGTACTTTCCATAATACACTAAGTCAATTACAGTATGGAAACTCATTTACTCTTGAAATTCGACTTAGCAACATTACTTAGAAGAATTTTTGCCTAAGGAGAACCTAAGAAAGATTGGGGTAGTTAATTCCATCACTCATGAGGCTTTTTGTTGTTGTTGTTATGTCTCTTTAGACTTTTAAAAAATATAATAGCTTTATTGATATATAATTCACATACTATCCAATTCACCCATTTAAAGTGTATAATTTGAGGCCGGCCCGGAGGCACAGCGGTTGAGTGTGCGCGTTCCGCTGCCGCAGCCGGGGGTTTGCAGGTTCCGCTCCTGGGCGTGCACCGATGCACCGCTTGTTAGGCCATGCTGTGGAGGTGTCCCATATAAAGTAGAGGAAGATGGGCATAGGTGTTAGCCCAGGGCCAATCTTCCTCAAGAAAAAAGGGGAGGATTGGCATTGGATGTTAGCTCAGGGCTAGTCCTTTTCACACACACACAAAAAATATATATATATAAAGTGTATAATTTAGTGAATGGGTTTTAGTGTATTCAAAAAATTGTGCAACCATCACCACTATCTAATCCAAGAATATTTTTATCACCCCCAAAGGAGACCCCATACCCATTAAGCAGTTATTCTGCTGTCTCCCCTCCCCCAGAGCCTTGTAACCACTAATATGCTTTTTGACTCTATGGATTTGCCTACACTGGATATTTAATATAAATGGAACCATACAATATGTGGCCTTTGTGACTGGCTTCTTCCACTTAGTATAATGTTTCCGAGGTTCATTCATGTTGTAGCATGTATCAGTACTTCATTCCTTTTAATGGTGGAATAATATGCCATTTTGTGGATATATCACATTTTGTGTATCCATTCATCTGTTCATGGACCCTGGGGTTGTTTCTGCCTCTTGGCTATCATGAATAGTGCTGCTATGAATATGAGTGCACAAATATCTCCTCTAGACCCTGCTTTCAATTCTTCTGGGTATATACCTAGGTGTAAAAGTGCTAGCTTATAAGGTAACTGTTTAACATTTTGAGGAAATGTCAGACTGTTTTCCACAGCAGCTGCACTATTTTACATTCTCACCAGCAATGCATGATGGTTCCAATTTCTCCAATTTTTCCCTCTTTTTTATCATAGCCATCCTAATGGGTGTGACATGGTATTGCATTGTGGTTTTCATTTTCATTTCCCCTATCCGGCTATTTTTTTTTAATATTTTAAATATTTTTCTAGAGGTCATTTGCTTGACAAACTTAACCTTCCCTCTAGAACATGATCCTGCATGGAACATATTGCAAAAGGGCTCTCAAACCAGTAAGAGCAGTCATAGACCTTCTGCATGAAAGCCCTGCACTTTGCCCCTTAGGCCCCTTAGTCAGTGAGTAACTAACTCTTATTCAACATCATGATTGACTATTATGTTTTCCAGAAGGGAACTGGACAATCCACTATGACAGATGTTGTGGCAGGAAGAGAAGTGACAGTAGAAGTGACAAATAGCAATCTGCCACTGAAGGAGGAGAATTATAATACTTCCCAGGACATTTATGACCCCAAGTCTTCAACCAGAAGCCAAATTATGTTCAGTATTTTATAAGAAGGCAAAACTACGTATAATACGTTTTAGAAAGATTTCCGTGAAGAATGACTCAGAGAAACACATGTTTTGCTCTTGAATGGATAAGCATGTGTGAATTTTCTAGATGCTTAATTTCCCAATGGTATCTGAAAAATTAGGTGACATTGAGTTTTATCTTGAATGCCAAAAGGACAAACAGAAAATTCAGATTCTGTAAAATTATTGAAGATATTGTTTAAAAAAATAAATGAGTGTTTTCAAGCACTTTAATTCTACTTTTTTGATGAAGTTAACAATTAGTTGACTTGTCTGATACTCAGAGCTTATGTTTGCTTTAGAAAATCCCTTTTATTTCGGTATGTGTTCATGGCAATAATGCCAGTACATTAACCTTTCATCTGTCTTCTCAGCTGAGTTCCTAGAAATTGTTGCTGGTTGACACTGGGTTAAACTGCAAACCTTAAAGCTGCACAATATTTAATGTATGATTGAGCAGTGCTTTCTGTCTCACTTATTTGTATATGCTGAAACCTCCTTCTGAGTTGTTCTAATATCCCTTCATAGAGACTGAAGCACGTTTTACATTTCCATCCCCTATCCTACTTCATTGGCAGTGGGTCCCCAGCTAGTTATATCATGACTTTTTTATGTGAACATCAACAATTACATTTCAAATACGCACACAGAGTTACCTCTTGGAGCAACTTACATTTTCTTAGCAATTTCTGTATTCTGCATTTTGAGAGCAGAGACTCAAGCCTTCAATCAGATCATAGAAAGCTAGTTTAAAGACAGGTCTTTGGTAGCCTCTAAAAACTGGAGACATGCAGGTGGATCATGACTGCATAAGGGACTGTCATGTCAAGCTCTGGCATTTTCTGTGCAGTAGACCCCAAAATGAATTTCTGCCCCTAAACAGATCAAATGAAGCAATCTTTTTTTTAAGTTGGGTTGTTGCCCACTCTTGTATTGCAACAGTAAATCTAAGCTTTTGCTTCCTTTTACTATGCACAGTCCTACACCGGGAAATGCCCTTTTTATTGACAATGACTGACTGTACGACGTTGCACTGTCAGTATCTAGATGCTTCCTGTTGTAAATAGGATATGCTTACTTCTTTTCCGAATCTCGAGTTTAAAACGAAAGCACTGTATTATAGTAGCTAATTTTATTTTTTTTCTTGCAGGTTTCTGAAAAGTGCCTTTTCTGAAAACTCTGCCGCTTGGATTCCACTCTAGAGCTGTCTCTTTATAAACCCCTCTCCCTGCCACCGCCAGCCCCCTGAAACCTGGTGTGATTGTAGTTCACTCTCAGCAACTCCCTTCTTTTTTTTTTTTGATTCTCAGTTTTCATAGTCATTTTCCCTTCTCCTGATTTTGCAGCAAAAAACAAACAAACAAAAAAACAACTTTACAGTTGTACCATCCTTACCAATCTCGACCTTTAAAGCCAAGAAATAGGGAGAACAACTTTTCTCCCCTTGATCTGAGACCTTTCCACAAACTGAAGGGCAGCCAGCAGCATATGCTTTTTGCGAGAATAATTGAAAACCAACTGGAGAACACAGAATTCTTTTGAATCTCTGCCAGTTATTTGAAGTAACTTCGACAGAGGAACAAAATAAAACACTCAATATTTTAACCTTTATGGTTGCCTTCTTAAAGGAGTTGGTCTCTAATTTGATTTTTAGTTATTCTGATACAATTTTTATTTTATGATTGGCTTTTTGTTTGACTAGACCAATATTGACTTAAATTTAAAACCTAAGTGCAAACAACGAAACATTTCACGAAAGCAACCTGTTATCTCTTCACATTTAGCTTGAATTCGTTTTTAACCTTTTAACAACAGCGGTAATATTGGCCTAGAGAGGGTGCACTTGATTTTAACTTTGCTTTCACTATGACGGCTGTCAACGTTACCTTGGTTCGTGATACCAAGTGGCTGACTTTAGAAGTCTGTAGAGAATTTCAGAGAGGAACCTGCTCTCGAGCTGATGCAGACTGCAAGTTTGCCCATCCGCCAAGAGTTTGCCATGTGGAAAATGGTCGTGTGGTGGCTTGTTTTGATTCTTTAAAGGTGAGCCTCATCTAAACGCACGTAACGTTTAATTTAAATTTGTTGATTTCTGTTTTTTGAAATATGATGTACTTTGAAATTAGTAAAGTTAATAATAACATGAAAGCAGTAAGTTTTGTTTGTTTGTTTTTTAAGACAGGATGTAGACTTTGTGTTTGTAGAACTAAGCCAGACTAAAGCTTACCCCATCAAAGCCCACTGATCAAGATAGATAGACTTAAAGAAAAAAGTTCAAGAATTTTTGTAGCAGTGAGAAATTGCAGCCTTGCCAAACTTTACGTCTTTGTGTATGGTTTACATTTTGAATACAGTGATCGTAATCCTCATAGAACCTAGAGGAGCCCTTTACCGAATTATAACTTATTAACTGTTATCAAAATACTCTTGACAGGGACCAGTGAGCTTTCAGAGAATGAATAAAGAGTATGACATGAAAATCTCACCATCCAAGAGGAAAATGATGGCATTTTAAAGTTTCTTAGTTGAAGTATATTTTGAACCTTTACCTTAAACATATTGCTACAAAACTAAGTTCACTTAATTTTCTTCCTGCACTGCTGATTGAAAACAATCTCAGTTTTGTGAGTACATTTTATAAGGAAAGTCCTATTGCCAAGGTCATCAAACCCAAATATTAGGTACTACAATATAAACAAAAGGGGAGGGCAGATGAGATATTATGTAGAATAGAACATATATGATTGCAGAACAAGAAAATGCACTGATTTTCATGTTTTATTCATAGTTATCCTTAAATTAAGGATATAGATGTACAAATTAAAGCATGAAGTAAAAAAATGATAGTAGATTCCAGGTTTAATTAATAAGATTTGCTACGAGGCATTCGAGATTTTTTTCAAAATATGTCAAAATGAATTAATCTTAATACGAACCTTTTCAATTTCTTGATATTGTTTTGTTCTCATCATGACCAATTTTACTTCATTAACGTTTTTATTTATGGCTGCATTGTCTAATAGGCATGTATTCCTTCATGTGATCATTTCTTCAGAAAAACATTTTATCAAATGGTATCCTACTTAAGTAGTTACTTTTACTAATTTTGTGTTACTAGTTTTTGTTGCACACCATTCCAGTTCAAGAAGGGAAACTATCATAAAGATAATGGTAATTCCTTCCATTGAAAATGTCGGAATTGCTCTTATTTGCAGCAGATATTATGACTTAAAGGGGTTATTTTGTTTTCTTCATTTCAGTATCATTCAAGTTTCATCTACAATTATTTTGTGTATTATTTAAACCTACTGCTGCAGGACTGGGCAGTGCTGTGAAGTGGAAAAGAGCACTGAGCTAGTTGGGGAAAACAAGGAGATGTCTTTCATCCAGTCCATATAGAGGGTCCAGCACTGCACTAGGAACTTTCCATATGTTGTTTCAGAAGATCTGGGGTACAGTCCCAGCCCCACTACTGTATCTGACCAGTGGCTACTTAATCTGACAAAGCTTGAGTTACTTTATCTCTAATAGATGGATGATTCTTCTCTACCTAACTTCCACGATTATTGTGAAGATTCCAATGAGATAACATAAATGAAAAACCATGTATCACTATAAAAGTGAATTAAATGAAAGATTATTTTCTTACTATTAACTAAGATGTTTGTTTTAGAAGTTCTTCAAAACGGTTCTATTTAGTTAGGGTTTATTATTTAAAACTACAAACAAATGTTCCAAATGGACATGCCCAAATCCAGTTGCCATGAGTGTGATATTAGTTCTTCAAGCTAATTATTACTGTTTTATGGTTTACTTTTTGACATAGAGTTCCTTGCAGGCTTTGTAAATTCTATCTTTCCAGGCATCTGGTAGAAGGAGATGTGTGATCGTCCTAATCATTGGTATGCTTTGATCAGTTCTCCCATTTAAAGGCAAAAGAGTGCCATAAAGGAAACATTTTGAAGAAAAGTAATATGGAAAGCGATTGTTAACAAAATGCATAAATGCATACTGCACTACCACTTTAAAGCTTGGAAAATGTTTAATTCAGAGACTACATAGATAATGGCCAATGAATATTAATAAGCCACTTAATTATTTAAATACACTGTCTACTCACTGCATCCAGTGCTTTTAAAATAATTTTTGCATTACATTAATGTCTTGATGACCAGTCACATAGGACAAAGACGATTTACATAATCCCTACATTGTCAAATTTTATGAAAAATTTAATATTTGAAATATACAAAGACTTTCAAACAGTTAATTAATTTGCCATTTAGATAGCACATTCATCACAGTTCCATGTCTGCACAAAAGCTTTGTCGTTCTTTTCTGTTATATTATTCCTAATCCCTGATATGCATGAAAGCTATAGTAAGTTGAGGGTAATTGACCTATGTTGATTGTACTACTATTATAACTATAATACACAAATAACATCCCTCAATAATTATTACAGCATTTGCTACCCCCCTCGAGTTTGTATAATTGAAACACCTTTGAAATGCATCTGTGCACCATTTCTTCCATGAGTCGTTAAATAACTGAAGCAATAATCTGATGAGTTTTGGGCTGCTGCTTTTGTTTTTCGGTTTTTGTTTTTGTAAGGTTTCCATTAGCACTAGGTACTCTACCAGATGATGATGGTTCTTTGCCTTCATAATAGGCACAATAGATACAATGTTCTATCTCACCTCATAATGAGGGGATGTTATGAAAATAAGGAGGTCAAGCTTGATGACTAATTGTGTATTGTGCTGAAGTGCTGTGCCCATCACTCCATGAATGTTGAGTGTTCAGTGATGAAGTTTGTACCATTTTCAGATTGAGATCTAGACAGTGCAGCCCATAGATTAATTTCCAGCTACATAAAAGATTCACATGTCATGTTTATATGCAGCTGTTTTTTTTTCTCAATTGTCTAGTCTGGTTGGCACAATTTATTTCAAATTTTCTCTCCAAAGTATTGCTTAACCCATTCTGTGCCAATTTCTTGATATTACAGTTTGCCAGTGATCTAGGTTGGTACTTTTAGTTAAGGTCCCTTAGATTTTAACAAAAGATCATCATTAAAAATTCCAACCTAGAATCTTTGTGATTGTTTCCATAGCCAAGATTGTTGTGTTCACGTATTCTGCTTCAACAATGTCATGTCTTGAACCTTCCCCTCTATACTCGAAGCAGTGTGATATCAGACACATGTTATCCAGGAAGAATATAAATGCTGTCATTATTTTTCATTATGACAGATCAACACCCGTCCCATCTGCCTACCTCACTCACCACTTGGGGTAGTTTTGTAATAAAAATTTCTTGGCAAAGGCCTTAGCAACAGGCATAGTCAGAGGACGGTCATGTCAACCCAATATATATTTTAGGAATGTACATTCTTAAAAGATGGAAACTGGGTGAGGAACACACATAAACTGGCCCCACACTATTTCTTGAAACATCACATATGATCACAAGCATAATAATATTTTGACAAGTAATATGCCTGTTGTGTGCCAGGCATATGTATGTGAATCTATTCTTGTAGGTCAAATTGTCCTGAGGTACCAGTATATTCTGTACTAGTATCACTAGTCACAGTAGTTTTCACTAGTTTAAAATTTGAGTATTTTTGGCTGAATATTTATCCCATCCCTACTTGCTAAGGGAAAACTTAGCAGGAGCATAAGACTCCGAGCAACATATTCCCAAGGGTTTCTGGATTATGCAAGATTTAGAACCATTTATGAGCTCCATGAGAGAGGTCTACCTGCGCTATAAAGACACATGGGCAGCGTCTGTCATCCTGAGATTCAAGGAAAATAACATGTTACTTAAGGATATCTATCTTCTATGATACTGACCTTAAAAGGGAAGTATCTTTGGCTAAAGTCAATGCTGTTTTGGGCATTTCAAAAACCTCTTTTGAAAGAAAAATGAAATTACAATTAGTACCTAATCAAATACATATTTATAGCTGAACTTCACTTTTTAAACTTTTTATTTTGACATAATTTTAGACTTACAGAAAAGTTGCAAAAATAGTACAGAGAGTTCCTGCCTACCCTTCACTCAGCTTCCTGTAATGTCAACAACTTACATACCATACATAGCACAGTTATCTGAACCAGGAAATTAACTCTAGTACACTACTATTGAGTAAACTAGAGATCTTATTTGAATTTCACCAATTTTCCCCCTCATGTCCTTTCTCTGTTCCAGGATCCAATCCAGGATCCCACATTGTATTCACTTGTAATGTCCCCTCAGTCTCCTGCAATCTGTGACAGTTCCTCAGTCTTTCCTTATCTTTCATGACCTTGACATTTTGGATGAGTACTGGTCAGTTATTTTGTAGAATGCCTCTCAATTTGGGTTTGTTGAATGCTTTCTCATGATTTGATTGAGGTCATACATTTTTTGCAAGAAAATCACAGAAATGATGTGCATCATATCTGAGAGTACACGATGTTGGTGTATCTTATCACTCATGTTAACCTTAATCACTTGATTGAGATGGTGTCTGCTGGGTTTCTCTGCTGTAAAGTGATCAGTTTTCCTTTTGTGAAAATTGATAAATACCTTCCTTTATTTATTATCTCCTACAACATACCATTGATCGTAAGGGGCATCCCAGTATCCAAGATGTCAAAATGTGAACAAGTGTCCATCTTAGAAGTGATGGCTGATGCACTTCTGTACTTATGGTCAATCAAGAAGGGTAGGGAGGGGAAAATAGACCCAGGGCATGACAGAGAAAGTAATAGCAACAGGCCTCCACAAAGAACACTGGAGAATGGAAAGCCCAAGAAGTTTTGTGATATACGTGTCCCTGTCACATGCTCCTGTGGGATGGCCCCTGTGCTGGAGTCAGTGCCTCTGGCTACCTCTAACTTATTCTCTGCCTCGGGAAACAGATTTTCTATCTTTGTTTTCACAATGGATAACATTTCCCTTCAATTTTAAAAGTTATGCATCTTTATGAAGGGAAAGGAAAATACAAGAGAAATTTTTAAAATCTTACACAAGGAGATAAGAATAAAAATTAAATGTAACAAAATGTAAATAAAATGTAATAAAATGGCATCCTCACTATCCAGTACCACTGCTAACATTTCTACACGTTTCCTTTCAGGCTTTCTTTCTTTTACATAATTGTATAAATGCTGCATAAACCTTGCCTTAACTCCTGCCTCCTCGTAGACCTCACTCCCTCACTCATCCCTCTTGCTGATCCTGGATAGCCAACCTCTCCCTCCATTTATTCTTCCTGTCAGCTTCATATTTTTCCCAGGGTATTAAAAAAAATCTAGATACTGCCTGATCTCCTCCCATTCATAGACTTTTTTAAAATGTCAGTTATTGTGGCTGTTTTTCCGATCAGAAAATAAAAACATACTCTTTCTAGAAAACTGTAATCTAGAGACAAAGATTTAAAAAAAAAACCTGTAATTCCATTACCCAATGAATATCTTCACATGTTGGTGTATATCCCTTCAAAATTTTCTTTAATGACAACGGTTTCTTTAAAATAAAAGGTTTCATTTGTTCCATGGAATTCCAAAAGTTTTCCATACTGGTGAAGGAATAATATTTTAGAAATGTGTTTGCCTTAAAAATACACCATTTTTCAAATAATACGCAACCATCAGAAATGGTTTGTGAGAACTATGCAACAATAATAATAAACTCTGCCATCTGTTGACTGCCTACTGTATTCCAGACACTTCACACATGCCCACTCTAATCCTTACAACAACCCTGTGTAGGCTTTACCATTGGATGGGCCACGTTTCACCAGCTGTGGGGTCTCGGATAAGTACCCAGCTTCCCTGTTCCTACGTTTCCTCACTTGTGAAAACAAAGATGCTCCCAGCCCCTAGCTCTGGAGTCACTGAGCATTCAAATGAGATGACCCACGGAAGGTGCTTGGAGCAGGGCTCGGGTCATCATCGGCACTCCAGAAATGTCCTTTTGCCAAATAAATTCCGGGTGCCCTGAAAATTTAAACATGAAGAATAAAATCAAGCCATGACGGTACTAGAAGAAAATGCAAGTGAACACTTTTATAATCCTGGGTGGGGAAGACTTTCTAAGCCTTCTGTCAAAGGCAGAAACAATAAAAGCAAAGAATTACTAGAATGACTACACAATAAAAGTACTTTCTGAATGGTAGAAAACACCACAAAGTTAGAAGACAAGCAATAATTTGGGCGGGGAAATTGTAACTAATTTGACAGACAAAAAGCTCTTTAATATACTGCAAGCTTTACAAATTAAAAAAAATACACTGAAAGGTATTTTCCTAGAAAAATAGGCAAAGGATACAAACAGCAGAGCCAGACGGTCCGACGTGACCAGTTTATCCGTGGGGACATTTCGATGAGCCCCGTTGACACAGCTGCTCTGATGCTGCGGCTGTGTGTCAGCTGTCCCAGTCGGCACAGCGCGTTCCCTGCCCTCCCTCTCCCCCAACCTCCAGTCCAGAGGACTTGCACTGCCGACCTTAGTCCCTTCTGCATTGTGTACATTTTCTTCTACAAATGTGTTACTTCTAATCAGAAAGAAAAAAGAAAGAAAAAAAACCTTTTCAACAGGGTTAGCCGCTAAGGGAAACTCAAATCATCTTTATAAAAGAAATTTTATGATACTAAATATAATATTTGCACACTTGAATCCTGAGAGAAAAGTTAAGAATTTAGTTGAGCATCTCCTCTATAGTCTGGAGCTGAGAATAAGGAATCTTACTGTGCTCCAAATACCTTCAGTCTTCCCCGCTACTCTGTGTCTCTGTCTATATGGGATTCATTCACTCATTCACTCATTCCCTGGATAGCTGCCTACTGAGCACCTGTCGTGTGCCAGGCCTTGTGCCAGGCCCAGGGATCTAGCAGCGAACTAGAAACAGCCCCTGCCCCCACGGGGCAGTCTAGTTGGGGGAGGGGTGGGCAAAAAGGAATAAATATTCAGGTTCAGGACACATTCTCAGGTATGAAGGAAAATGAAGCAAGGGAAGGACACGGAAAATGGCAGGGACTGCTGTTCTGGATAAAGTGCTAAGGAAGGCCTCTCTGACGGGGTGATATTTGAGGAGAGGCATGAAGGAGGTGAGGGAGTGAGCTGTGAGGACTTCTGAGAACATTCCAGGCAAAGAGAACAGTGACAGCAGAGGCCCCGGAGCAGGAGTGAGCCTGGCGTGTTTGAGGGACATCAAGGTCAGGGGGGTGGCTGGGGCAGAGGGATGAAGGGGAGAGCAGGAGCAGATGGGGTCAGAGAGGTAACGGGCTGAGGGAGATCAGCTAGGGCTGTGTATATCGTGGCCAAGACTCAGAGGGAGAGAGCAGGTCCTGTGTGGCCTCAGATGAGGAAGAACACTGGTGCCTGTGCTGGGCTTCTCTGGACTCTCCTGATGTGTTTCTTTTTGCTGCTGCTTTTGCTCTATGTCCTTTGCTGTAATAAATCGTAGCCTTTAGTATAACCTTCTATTGAGTCTTGTGACTCCTCTGGCAAATCGCCAAGCAAAACTTTTCCATATATTATTCTTTTTCATACATTATTTACCTAATGATATT
This sequence comes from Diceros bicornis minor, assembly GCF_020826845.1. Lineage (NCBI taxonomy): Eukaryota > Metazoa > Chordata > Mammalia > Perissodactyla > Rhinocerotidae > Diceros > Diceros bicornis. The sequence continues at coordinate 120,722,052 of NC_080781.1, read as the reverse complement.
ATTTTTAACTTTTTAATTTTTTTTATTTTTAGGAGGAGGTTGTTTGTTTCTTTTTTTATTTTTTAAAATTTAATTTATGAATGGATAATATATTTTAATTATTCAAAATTTTAAAAAACAAATCGTCATCAATTGATGAATACACAAAATGTGGTTTATACATACGATGGAATATGATTCAGCTATAAGAAAGAATGAAGTACAGTAGTCCCCCTTTATCCATGGTTTTGCTTTCCAAGGTTTCAGTTACCCGAGGTCAACTGTGGTCTGAAAATATTAAATGGAAAATTCCAGAAATAAACAATTCATAACTTTTACATTGCGCACCGTTCTGAGTAGCTGATGAAATCTCACGCAGTCCCATTCCATCCTGCCTGGGATGTGAATCATCCCTTTGTCCAGCGTATCCACGCTGTATACATTACATGCATTTAGTAGCCATCTCGGTTGTCAGATCAGCTGTCATGGTATCGCAGTGCTTGTGTTCAAGTCACCCTTATTTTACTTAATAATGTCCACAAAGTGCAAGAGGAGTGATGCTGGCAATTCAGACATGCCAAACAGAAGCTGTAAAGTGCTTCCTTTAAGTAAAAAGGTGAAAGTTCTTGACTTAATAAGAAAAGAAAAAAAAATCATATGCTGAGGTTGCTAAGATCTATGGTAAGAACAAATCTTCTATCTGTGAAATTCTGAAGAAGGAAAAAGAAATTTATGCTAGTTTTACTGTTATACCTCAAATATGTAAAGGAAAAAACATAGTATATATAGCGTTCAGTACTATCCATAGTATCAGCGACCCACTTGGTGTCCTGGAATGTATGCCAGGTGGATAAGGGGGCACTACTATACTGATAGATGCTACAACATGGATGAACCTTGAAAACATTACACTGAGTGAAAAAAGCCAGTTCAGAAAGACTACATGTTGTATGACTCACTTATATGAAATATCCAGAATTGGCAAATCCATAGAGACAGAAGGCAGATTAGTAGTTGCCAGGCGCATTGGGGGGAGGGGAGAAGGAGTGAAGGCACAGTGCGAAGTGACTGCTAATTGGTACAAGGTTTCTTTTTGGGGTGATGAAAATATTCTGGAGTTAGCAGTAATGGTTGCACAACTTGGTTAATATACTAAAAGCCATTTATGTGTACACTTTAAAAGGTTGAACTTTATGGCATATGAATAATATCTCAAAAAAGTAAAAACAATTAAGTGTAAAAGAGTATGCAGTGAAATTTCTCTCTCATCTCTTTTCTCCAGTTAACCTGTTGACCTCCCAACTGATATATTTAGTTTTCTTTCTCCCAAAGATATTTTATGTATATACATGCAAATATATACATACCTATTCTCACTTTTTTTACACAAAGAGCAGCATAGTTCTCCTTGCTTTTTTTTAGTTAAAAATATTAAAAGTAAAAGGATGGGAAAAGATATACCATACTGACATTAATCAAAAGAAACCCAGAAGTGCTATATTTATATTAAAGATGAACAGAATTTCACACAAATACTGGGCTCTAGTTATAAATCTCTTACAAGCATATGTAAGTACTTTATGTGGATGCTAGGGTTGAACAAATAAGTGAATAGAGAAGAGGTAAATAGCCAAGTTTGTCACCATCAGAGAAAAGAGTTAAAAATAAGGAAAAGGGGAAAGCTAGGATAAATTTGGTGATTTGGATTAAAATGGAGACATCAGTATGAACTCAATTTTCATATGTACACAGATAGACAGGTACAGAAATAAATATAGATGTGTATGTGTTACATGGGTTAGTATGCATGCTTCTGTTTCCTAGCTCTGTCTTAGGAGGACCTACAAGCAAGGACACCCCAATAGTAAGAAGCACACCTAGCACCCAGATCCTGGTTTCTACCACTCTTCAATAAAGGAACCAGGGCTCCTTGGAGTAATGGCTGATGCTGGACTGAGGCAGGGAAAATACAAGTGAACCTGTAATGTCTTGTGGTGCCAGGAAATAGGGAAGTGCTTGGAAAAAGGTGGGGCATGACAAGAGGACACAGGAGCCAATCTGAAGGAGCTCCCAATGGCCAAAGTGTCAAGGTCGTGAAGGTCACTGAGGAACTGTCACACATCGGAAGACTAAGGAGTAAAACAAGTCAACACAATGTGGGATCCTGGATTAGATCCTGGAAAAGAGAAAGGACATGAGGGGGAAAATTGGTGACATTCGAATAAGATCTCTAGTTTACTTAATAGTATTGTACTAGAGCTAATTTCCTGGTTTAGATAACTGTGCTATGTACGGCATGTAAGTTGTTGACATTATAGGAATCTGAGTGAAGGGTACGCAGGAACGCTCTGTACCATTTTTGCAATTTTTCTGTAAGTCTAAAGTTGTGTCATGATAAAATGTTTTAAAAAATTAGCTTTTTTAGTTTTACACATGCATCTCCTGTCTTTTGATGCTCAGAAATACAGTGGGGTATTGTTTCTTTTCATTTTTCTGTCTTTTTTAAACTTTGTGTATAGTAATGAGATAACTCTGAAATTCGTGCAGTGGCTGATCCTGGGACTGATCCCAAATAGCTGAATGAGTCAAATAATTAAATAGTTAAGAAAGCATTTATACCCATAATAGCACTTCACAAACCTAGAAAATCAAGAATTTTGGCTGCAGAAGGAAGACCATTCAGTTCAAATGGTTACCATTTACAGATGAGGAAACTGGAGATCCAGTGAAGAAGAGTCACTTGCCCAACGTCACCAAAGCAGTTATCAAAACAGCCTGAGGACTCCAGTGTTCTTCCAATCATTTTAGTTTTTTTTTCCCCTTGTGGAGAAGAAAAAAAGGGAGAAAACATCAATTGGGCTATTGTTTCACTAAACCTAAAGCATCTGACCCTTATCATGGTCAGACTGTCCCACAGGACATTGGGATGCACTGCCTGCGAAGTTTTGTGGTTCTCCTTCACTTTTTGTACTTCAAATGGGGCGAGGGGAGCCAACTTTCCCTTGCCTAATCCCTTCCTCATTTATTGTTTCATGATACTGTATTTAGATTAAGTCTTTAAATTAAGGTTCATATTTAGTTATTTGACAATGATTTAGGCTATTAATTCTGAGAAGAAGGAGGAAGAGAGGCAGGGTATTTTTTATTTTTAGACAAAGTTATCTAACTTAGTAATACTAAACTCTGTTTAATCTCTGGGAGTCAGAACACTGAGCTGTCTTGACTCCCTTGTCCCTCCTCCTCCCCAAACCCTGCATTGCTGAGTTAGCTAGCCAGAATTGGGGATTATAACTGGCTGTGGATCATGTACATCTTCACTTCATGGAACTCTTTGATGTCTGGGTCTGTTATATACTCCTTAGTACAATGCCCTGGCCAGCTAGGAGGTACCTGTCACAGATCAACTGAAATATTGCAGTAGCAGTTCAGCTTGATTATGGGTCAAATACTTTTTTGTAAAGTAACTTGGGGTCTAACCCAATTCATTTACAGTGTTGTTTATGGGAACATAGCTCAAGATTGTTTCTCTTTCCACCTCAAAGCCAAAGTTGCAATTGGCCACATAGTGAGAAAGGACTTGTGATATCAACCAGAATTTGATACCATTGAGATTGATCCTTTGCCGCAGGAACCCTGTTTAGTATGAGAGATTTGAAAATCTCAAGTTTGAGAACTATCTACTATATGTCAACTCTTTTGTTTGGAAGAAACTCTCACATGATATACCTGATCCTACTTGATCATTAAGTAATTCTCTTAATGTCACATAGCTGTATGAAGTCATTACAAATATTGTCTTTTTCTCTATTTCAAGTTTTTGTGAAATGTAGATATAAGGTACTTCTGTGCATCTGGAAATAGCAATTAGTTCTTCTAGGAACATGACTTTATTTATAGAACAATGTTTACTTACTGATCTTTTTGCGCTTACAGATTAGCTTTCTGCTTGTAAAGTCCCAAGGTTACCCTGTTTTCCTTTATCTCAGTCTGCCGCTTGAGTGTTGACCTATAGGGTTATACATTTCAGAGGAATCCTAGCTGTCTGTTCTTTCCTCATTATCTGTAAATAATCTTTTCATTTTCCTCTGTATTTCTTCCTCTATGTAATCAGTCTTCAGTTTCTTAAATTTATGTTTTTTGTTGCTGCTATATAACCCAGATTTGCAATCCTGCTTGGGTTTTCAATGCTTTTATTTCTCTGCCTTCGGTTCTCACAACAGGGTCAAGTTTTACTGCCAGATGTAATTAGAAGTGTAACTAACACTTTTTCCTGTTTTTCTTGATATTGTTTTCTTAAAAGTCAGTAAATGATTCTGTTGGTTCTTCAACCTTTTATTTTCAAAATAATCTCCACTATTTGGACTTAACTGTATTGTCTCTAGAGTTAGAGTAAATTATTTTTTTTAATATCTTGGTCGTGATGAGTTTGTATAATATTGCTTAGTGTCATGTCTAATCTATTATTTAGTTAAGTAGATATGGCTGTAGGATCCATCAATTTTTGCAGCTATAACTTGGTCATAGGCATTTAAATGTATGCTTTAAATTAGATTTTTTTCTGTTGTAAATGGGTATATGTTTTTCTGTTGAAACTCAAAATTTTATTTATTCACTGGAAATTGGTAGAAAAGAAATTAGCCTTTTGCTTCTACCCAAGTTCTTGTGGGTAGACAGTGGAGAGTGAAGGCAATTTCCACACTGTGATAACCATCCATAAGTTTTAAAATGTAGAGTCCACAGTAATATAACTGTTAAATATGTTAAATACGACAAATTCCCTAAACTAAAACATATCCTTTGTGTCAGGCATGACTTGCTAGCTAACTATATAGTAGTAAGGTTCTAATTTCTGTCTGTAGCATGCAGAAATGCAAACAGAAAACCTTTTTCTCTGTAACTTTAAACTCTACACTCATCTTTTATATATGCATCTAGGTATATTGAGTAGTCAGCATTGTGGAATCAGTCATCTCTTACTCAGTTCTAAATACTTTTTGGAGACTGCATCTTTTTTTTTTAACAATTTTATTATTTATTTATTTATTCCCCCCCCCCAAAGCCCCAGTAGATAGTTGTATGTCATAGCTGCACATCCTTCTAGTTGCTGTATGTGGGACGTGGCCTCAGCATGGCTGGAGAAGCAGTGCGTTGGTGCGCGCCCAGGATCCGAACCCAGGCTGCCAGCAGCGGAGCGCGCGCACTTAACCGCTAAGCCATGGGGCCGGCCCCTGGAGACTGCATCTTTTAAGGTGACATTCTTTTAAGACCACATTGTCACATTGCCTTAAAATTTTTGTTCTTCTTATTTATGAAAGATAGTAACACTGAAGTTAACAATTTGAGAATGTTTAATATCTTCAAGAACTATGTATTCTTGTTTTAAACACTTGATAAATACCTAGCCCAGAAGTTATTTTTCTGTTGTTAATGTTTATGCTTATAACATGCTCCATTAACTGAAGTTAAAATTTTTTCCAGCTTTATAAAACCACAATCTCTAGAGTTTTTGCAATTTCCTGGTTATTTCGCTTTTTCTATTAGCCAGGAAAGCATTCTATAAAGGAACAAATTCAATCTTAACTTCCAAGTATCTTAAAAGTTTTAAAACTTTAAAAATTTAAAAAATTTTGTCCATTTTTATTCTGCAAGTACCCCACTAGAAGAAGGATTTATTTTTTTCAGCTTTATTGATATATAATTGACATATAACCTTGTGTAAGTTTAAGGTGTACAACGTGATAATTTTTTTTAATATAACTTATTTATTTTTTTCCCCTAAAGCCCCAGTAGATAGTTGTATGTCATAGCTGCACATCCTTCTAGTTGCTGTATGTGGGACGCGGCCTCAGCATGGCCGGAGAAGTGGTGCGTCGCTGCGCGCCCGGGATCCGAACTCGGGCTGCCAGCAGCGGAGCGCGCACACTCAACCACTAAGCCACGGGGCCGGCCCACACAACGTGATAATTTGATATAAGTATATATTGTGAAATGATTACCACAATAAGTTTAGTTAACACCTCTATCACCTCACATAATTACTCTTTTTTATGGCGAGAACATTTAAGACTTACTCTCTTTGCATCTTTCAAATATATAATACAGTATTGTTCACTATAGTCACCATGCTGTACATTAGATCCCCAGAACTTACTCATCTTCTAACTGGAAGTTTGTACCCTTTGACCAGCATCTCCCCATTTCCCCCACCCCTCAGCCCCTGGTAACCTCCATTCTATTCTCTGTTCTGTGAGTTTGGCTTTTTTAGATTCCACATGAAAGTGAGATCATACAGTATTTATCTTTCTCTGTTTGGCTTATTTCACTTAGCATAATACCCTCGCGGTCCATCCATGTTGTCACAAATGGCAAGATTTCCTTCTTTTTAGTGACTGAATAACATTCCATTGTATATATTTTGGAATATTGTCTTATTTTTCAAAGAATCCTTAGAAGTAGTCTTGATAAATGCCTCTTTCTTGGGTGAACTACACATGTAACCATGGAAATACTTGAAACTAAGCATGGTATCAGCAAGTGGCATAAACATAGAAAACGCTGCCTTGTAATAACAGCTCTAGCAGGGGCTCCTTGTGTGGCCTTGAGCAAGACATGGGAATCCTACTACCTCTGTTTCTCTTCATACAAGAGCAAGCAGCAGCACTCCATTTGTAGGACTATTGGTTGTGGTTTACTACAAGGATTTTATAAATGTCAGGGGTCATTTAATGCTGAAAGTCCTGTTAGATCCATTAAGAGTTCTATATACATTCAGTTCCCCAAAGAAATGATTCATTCAACAAACATTTATTGAAACCTATTACTTGTTAGGCACAGGGCTCAATACTGTGCAGAATACAAAGTTATGGAAGACCTGGTCCTTGCCTGACCTCTTAGTATGAAGCTGCTTGTGTTATGTGCCATAAGCCACGTACAAACTAACTGCTGAAAGAATCCGAGGGGAGAGGCAGGGGCTGGGATTACATCCAGCTCTGGTGGTTAAAGATGCAGTCATGGGAGAGGTACTGTTTGAGGTAATCTTTGAAGGAGGGATAGAAAGATATTCCAGGCAGAGGGGTAACTTGAGCAAAGCCAAAGAAGGAAAATGGTGACGTGCGTTTGGGGAGCTAAGTGTTAAATCAGCCTGGCTGAAGCATAGAACTTGTGTTGGCAGAGGAGTAGCCTTAGAAGTCAGTGAGGAGTTTGAACTTTATTTTGTATCTCTGAGGAATCTGGCAATTTTTAAGTAGAGAAATGACGTCATCAGCCTATACAAGATGAATTGGTAGAGCAGAAGAGACTGGCAAGAGGGGGATCTCTCAGAAAGTTGTTGAAGTATTGAAGGTATAAAATGATAAGAATTTGAATTAGGTGGTGACAATGGGAAGGAAAAGCCAGTGATGGAGTTGAGATGCTGCTAGAGTCAACATGGTTAAGTAAAAGGGGGTTAACATTCTACTCTAGCCTAGTGCTATTGTGTTCACCTTAGTATCCTATTTCATTGAATTTTCAGTGAAGGTCTGCCATACTTTTTTTGGTTTCACATTAGATGCTGTCTTGTTTACCAGTGTATCTTTTGTGCCCAGTATATATAGCACATATTAGGAGCTTGGAAAGTGTGTTTTGAATGACACACGAGCTTGTTGAATCACTTTGAGAGAGAGAATAAATATGGGCTACCTGCAAGGTGCCCAGTCATCTCTCCATACGCATCTGGACTTCCAACCCTACTTCAGTTTTTACTTAAATATGAATGAAAATTGTATATACCCATGTGCCGACTTTCCTCACTCGACCACATTTTAATCTAGGTTTGATGGCCTACAGATTGCTGATTTTCACAAATTTAATTCAATCCCTTAGCATTATAGAAATGTTCTTTGGCCAAATGCTGTTGGATGCTCTCCAAATGTTGCATTCTGAGTGCTTTTACCCTATATGTGGATTTTTAAAAATTTTGCTGAGTGGAAACTATTAAATATTATTTTAAAGTAATTAGTAATTAGTGTGATAATTTAGTAATATTCAAGCATTTCTTTTTGCCTTAAAATGTTTGAAATTGAATTTTACAGCAGATGACTAGCTTGCAAATCAAGGTATTCTTGGAAGCATGATTAGTGCTAATACAGTCATTTTGAATCAAGTACAAGGTCATAAATCTGCAGAAAAGGGTTTTGTGTAAAATGTCACTGCCTTGTCCAATAAAAAATATATTTAAAGTTTAATTAATAACTATTGCTCTGAATGCACAGTGCTTTTTAAAAGTCCAAAGAGTTTGAGCATAGAAAGGCAAAGAAAAATTCTCATAGAGAGAACCCATGCGTTGACATTTTTAAATAAACTTAGCCAGAGCCCTCAATAACTAGAACTTAGTCCAAGCAATCTGCTTTTAGAAGAAATGGGAAAATAATAAGAAATGGGAAAGTAATTTCAAGATTTTTTTAAAAAAGGATCTCTAGGCTTATGAGCTGTATCTTGGAGTTTGTGCAGTCAACTCAATCTCTTATACCTTCTTCACCTTCATTTCCATTTCTGCATAGTGATTTCTGTTTTTCAGAATAGATGATCCTGAGGCCTTGGGTGCAATCCTCAGTAATCAAGATATGATTCAGGTTTGGGCCACTGACTCTACTTTCAAACACAGGAAAGGTTGCTGGAACATTTTAGAAAAATGTTTCAATAAAGAAGGAAGCTTAAAATGATTTTAAGTATTTAGCAGCATTCAGCTGATGTCATTAATATTTTACAATAATATCCATAGTTATGACTTGTGTATGTTAATAGGCAACTGACAGCTAAAACAAAACCAAAACTCTCTCTCACCTTTCCCAAATTCTCAATACCTCACTCTGGTGACACATGACATTTACTCCATCTTTGAAGTATTATTGGTAAAACATATTTAATCATATTTCACTTGTGTCTCCTAGAAATTTCCTATTCTCTCACTAGAGAAACTCATGAGAAAAAGTGACATTGCTTGCAAGTCAGAGATTGTAGAGAAAAAAGAAAGAAAGAAAGAAATTTGGAGACACCTATTGAGAAAGGCTTTTCATTCTGAAATACTTCAGCTCCAGTAATAACGTATTTGAAACAAAACCAGAATGAAGGTGTAATGAGTAAAATAACAAAATAATGAAAAGGAGGTTATAGAGAAAGTAAGACTCCCCCAGGGAGAGAATTATTTGTGCCATTTTTATCACATTCCATTTTCCATTACAAACTCCTCAGCTTTCCTTGAAGTAAAAATGAAGAACTGTGATTAATTATGGCTCAGCGAAGTCTCATTCTCCCCATCAAACTTGCTCCTCCTCCTCAATAGCACCACTAAACGTGCACCGCTAGTCACCTTTGATTTCTACCCCATGGTTTTTCTTTGATTTCTACCCCATTACGTTAAGTGCTAGAGCCCCACTCAGCAACTTTCTTCATGCCTGCGCAGTGGCAAGAGAGATAAGATATGTAAAGTCCTTGTGGGCAGGTTCCATGTCCTATTCTTTGTGTCTTCCACAGTATCCAGCAGTCTTTTTACAGAGAGGTGCTCTTTAACCAGTATACTTTCTTTTATCAGGCAGTGAGTACAATGCAATTCAATACATTTTCCTACTTACTATGGTTGCCAGAAAGCTCAGAGCTACAATTACGGCCCAGCTGAATCAATTAACCTTAGTCCAGATTTTTGAAGTTTTTGATGTAATTATTCCTATCATCCCACCTTCCTCATTATATTACTTTTATTCTTCAGGCTTACGATAATGATCTTATTGGAAATGTATCTTTCTTGTAAGTTATTTCCAAGACTTTTTGAAAGAATGTGACTGGTGAGAGAGCAAGGGAGCAGGGAATGGGCTAATTGTATTTCTGAATTTCTTATTTGTCGCTTATTAAGCTGAGTGTTTTTCATTTAGATGTGTTAATGTATTGCAGGCATTCCAGTATTGCAAACTGGAGGTCTCAGTTTTAAACAGGCTTCCAGTGATACTCAGAAGTAAACTAAATACTGCTGAGACTACTCAACACAGAAAGGACAGAGTAATAGATATTTGGAACTCTCTAGAAAAGAGAAAGTGTTGTATGGGATGTACTATTTCCTTACTGCATCACTGCAGGGTACAACTGATGAACTTTGTATTCGCTGCTTGCTTTGAGGTTTGGGAATCTATCAATACTTCAGCTTTTGATTATCCATGCTGAAATGCTGCGGTCAGCACAGGATTGTTTGCTTATTTGATGTGAAAAATATTTCCCTCGTTTTAGCTTGTCTTTTTCTAGATATATTATTTGGGACGAGGAGAAGGGGTAATGCTTTCAAATGATTGTAGTTTCTGCAGTGAATAGAGGTATTAATTTATTGGAGAGCTGAAGAGAATTTACTAGAAAATCCTTTATCTTCCTAAATTTGAGTACACAGCAAACACTGAGAAAAACACTCTGGGGAGGTTTGTAGAGCAAATGTAAAACAACATGTAATACAGAGCTCTTATATACTTACCTTTACATCTAATAGCACTAGTTTGTGAACAGAAAATGAATGTGTTTCCTAGGAGTACTAGAACAGATTCTGAGAACCCCAATCCTTTTTTTGTGTGTGTGAGGAAGATCAGCCCTGAGCTAACATCCATGCTAATCCTCCTCTTTTTGCTGAGGAAGACCGGCTCTGAGCTAACATCTATTGCCAATCCTCCTCCTTTTTTTTTCCCCAAAGCCCCAGCAGATAGTTGTATGTCATAGTTGCACATCCTTCTAGCTGCTGTATGTGGGATGCGGCCTCAGCATGGACAGAGAAGCGGTGCGTCGGTGCGCGCCCGGGATCCGAACCCGGGCTGCCAGTAGCGGAGCACGCGCACTTAACCGCTAAGCCACGGGGCCGACCCCCAATCCTTTTTTTACATGACCTGGCTGGCCTTCTTTTATATGACGGCTAACATTAATACTGAGGTCAGAGATATGGAATTAAGATATCAAAATCCCTTTGATATGACCTCTTAGAGACTGAATTATCAGTAACATAAGAAAATGCTTAATAAATAGCTAAATCCATTATTGGATAGGACCGTATTCCCATAGAGCAGAGGTTCTCAGAAGTGTTGTTGGCAGACACTGGCAACATCAGCTTCACCTGGGAGCTTGTTAAAAATGTCAGTTCTCAGGCCCCATCCCAGACCTGCTGAATCCGAAACTCTGGGGCTTGGTCTGACAGTCTGTGTTTTAAGAAGCCCTCTTGGTGATTCTGATGAACACTCATGTTTGAGAACTACTGGTTTCAAGAAAACTGTAACAGTCCAGGAAAGTATCAACTAAGGATGATGTTTCTCAGTTTCAGAATTCTCAACACTCTGAATTGTTCCCTCAATGCTTCTTTCTTCCTTTTTTCCACTTTTTTTCAAATGGCCTCATTCTTGGGTTATTGTTTATATTCAGATCTGGTGGAAAGAAAATGGCGTCTATTCTGGAAGACTTATCTATCTTTGGGAAGCTTATTATATTTCTCCCTCCAAGCAGCACCACAATGCTTATCAGCTACGATAAGGCTCTGAGACTTACTGCACAAAAGATAGCAGTTGAGTTCTGTTTAACCCAACATTTCTCAAAATCATTTGACTACAGAACCCTATTTTTGTGGAGCATGGAGAAACTTCTCGTGGAACATAACATCACAGGTAGTTGGGCAAGAATAGCATCGGTGTCTAAATATATAAAACCAAAAAGAAAAAACATTATTGTAATTGTTTGTCTATTATAACTCTTTGGAAAATTACTTTTTTTAATACCCCAAAAGCTCTATTATAGGTGTTGCTAGATGCTGCAAGTGAACTTTCAATATTTTATATGCAGCAAGTGTGGGCACAAAAAAGGCATATATGTAATATATTATATATTTATTAGTTCTTTACTATAGAAATATATGTATGTGTATATATATATATATATAACATATTCAAACATGTTTCACATTTATATGAGTCAATCTTGGCTTCTAAGAGGTTGGCCTATTGAGATGAATAATAAGAAAAATGAAAATTAGCTTAAGCGTTTGTAAAGTTTTATAATGAGATTCAATTTTATTATTTTACCAATTTATATAAATAATATTCAAAATCCTTTTACTATAATTAATTACTTGTTAGTATTTTAAGCACCATTAACATCTTCTCTTATAGTTCTACTCTTTGTTTTGCTTTATCCTCCTAACTCACCAGGAAAAAATGACTTGCCTGATTTCTTTTTATAATTTTAATTTACGTTATAAATAAAATATAACAGCAGTTGTGGCCAAGTAAAAATTTTAAAAGTAGCAACCCAAAACTGTGATGCTCCAAACTTTTTCATATAATAGAAATTACTTTGAATGTTTTATTCATTATAATTCTAAAGTGAATTTTCATTATGTGAAATCTTAAAATAAGCTTGTGATGATAAAAAAGTGTCTCTGGCCTTGGTAAACTGGTCTCCTAAGGAGGCACTGGCTCATTGCCAGTTGAAAAGGGAGCAATAATTCTTTTCTTTTTTCAGTTATTTGCAAGGATAAGATTAAAGCCTGGATCTGCTTCTTTATCCTCTGCCCTTTCACCTAACATACCACTGAGCTGTGGGAGCAATAACTGTTTAACAATATCCAGTTCTAAGAAAAGAAGTGTCCTTGGTTTTTTAACACTGTATATAAATTCCCTCCCTAGGCACATGATAATTTATATTACTCACATAATCAAGAATTACTCATATAATAATGCATTATCTTTTGTGGGGATAAAATGGTAAAACATAGTTTGTAATGTCATATTTTTTTTACCTTAATTCCTTGATTTATTTATCCTTTTTTTTTTAATTTTTTGTTTATTGCAGTAACATTGGTTTACAACATTGTAAAAATTTCATATTTTTTATACTTAATTCACAGTAACAATTTTAGTTCTATTGTAAAGAACTAATAAAAGTAAATATATTTTTTTTTTTACGTTTTGTACTGATTTTACTTCCAAAGCACACTAAATTGCACTTTTTCCCTCTATTCTTTCAAAGTACCTATGAGGTATGTAAGGGCAGGAATTATTGACAGAAAAATTGATTAACAGTATTGGAAAGTAATTTAGCCATGATATAAAGGTAATTAGAATCCAGGGCACTTAAATCCCAGTCTAGCACTCTTTCTAATAAAATACTGCATTCATATTAAAATTTAGATTTATTCCTGCTTTGTCTAGGAACTAATGCGTTAGAAGTCGAAATATTAATAGCCTGTGACCTGATTCCAAACAGCTGATTCATTTCAACACTGGGTTTATTTGTTATCATTATTACTTTCCCTGTATGTTGTCTTTAAAAGTATAGGTATACTTTTGGATTCTGCATGCTCAATTGTCCAGTCACTTTTTATGAGATCCATATTCCCTACTATCATCAGCAAGTGTCTATAACACTTTGTCTTTTAAAAGTTGTGGGACCAGGGGCCGGCCTGGTGGCGCAAGCGGTTAAGTGCGCGCGCTCCGCTGCGGCGGCCCGGGGTTCGCTGGTTCGGATCCCGGGCGCGCACCGACGCACTGCTTGGTAAGCCATGCTGTGGCGGCGTCCCATATAAAGTGGAGGAAGATAGGCACCGATGTTAGCCCAGGGCCGTCTTCCTCAGCAAAAAAAGAGGAGGATTGGCGGATGTTAGCTCAGGGCTGATCTCCTCACACACACACAAAAAAAAGTTGTGGGACCAGCCCAGTGGCACAAGTGGTTAAGTGCGTGCGCTCCGCTTCGGCGGCCCAGGGTTCACCGGTTCGGATCCTGGAGGCGCACTGACGCAGTGCTTGGCAAGCCATGCTGTGGCGGCCTCCCATATAAAGTGGAGGAAGATGGGCACGGATGTTAGCCCAGGGCCAGTCTTCCTCAGCAAAAAAAAAGAGGAGGATTGGCAGATGGTAGCACCGGGCTGATCTCCTCACAAAAAGAAAAAAAAAAAGAAAGAAAGAAAAAAAAAAGAGAGAAGCTGTAGAAAAACCTAAATGATAAGTCATATTGAATAGAATTGATATTTTTGTTATTGACGTGTTTACCTGATGCATCCACATATTGATTTGCATTTGAAGTCTTTAGTATTATTTTGTGAGTAAAGTTACTTAACCAAAAATAAATTGGCAATATAAAAAAGAAAACAAATAAACATAACTCTTGTTCATAGGCTACAGTTGAAGCACTAAAAAAGTCAAACCTAAAGTCCCAGGCCCACAAATCATCACCCGACTTTGCACCATCTCAAAGTATATACATTCTCTGGTCATTTAAATAAGATGCCCACTGAAACTGAGCTTTTAGTGGTGTAGTCTTTTGTGAGGTGATGCGTGTAGTGAATGTGAATTCTCATTTGCCTGTGCTCTTAGTGGAATGAAATGCTTCAGAACACTTTGTACTGCTGTGTGATAAGGTTGATCTTTTGTCACTGTTTGGAGACTTTCTTTGCTCTGTGATAGTACTGAACCTACAGCACGTAGACATTTGTAGTCTGAGTAAACATGCTTCTAAATGGCACTACTGTGTTTTTAAAAGGTTCTTCTTCTAGGGTGGTAATAATAGTCACAAAATGCACACAACCAACTCTTTAACTGAGCCCCACTTCCATCCATTCTCTATGTTCATGGGGTTCTGCTGGACTGTTTCTTTTGTCAGGCCATGGTCATTTGTGCTTAAGCTCTCATAACCCAACTCCTGATAGTATGACACTGCTTCTCCCAAACCAACTGGCAAAATTCTTTTGTGCAAACATTTACTAAAAAGCTGTGCTAAGAGAGGACATGTTTGTACTAATTGTTCTGCTTGGGTAAGGATGAAAGACTTAATGCATGTAAAGCACTTTGAACAGTGTCCATCACATGGTAAATACACAGTAAAATTAGCTGTGATTATTCAGGTGGTTGTGGTATAAAAAAATTGTACAGTTAACCTTATTCCTTTTCAAGTCACCCAAGATCCCTAGGTACTTAACAAAACATCCCAGTTTCTATACATTTATCTGTTACAGTAGTTCCCCCTTATCCGTGGTTTCACTTTCTACAGTTTCAGTTACCCGCAGGCAACTGTGGTCCAAAAATATTAAATGGAAAATTCTAGAAATAAATAATTCATAAGTTTTAAATTGCACACTGTTCTGAGTAGTGTGATGAAATCTCACACTGTCCTGCACCATCGCACCCAGGACGTGGATCATCCCTTTGTCCAGTGTATCCACGGTGTACATGCTACACCTCATTAGTCACTTAGTAGCCGTCTGGGTTATCGGATCGACTGTCGTGGTATCGCAGTGCTTGTGTTCAAGTCATCCTTATTTTACTTAATAATGGCCCCAAGGCACAAGAGGAGTGATGCTGGCAATTTATGCCAAAGAGAAGCTGTAAAGTGCTTCCTTTAAGTGAAAAGGTGAAAGTTCTCAACCTAATAAGGAAAGAAAAATAATCTTATGCTGAGGTTGCTAAGATCTACCGTAAGAACAAATCTTCTATCCGTGAAATTGCAAAGAAAAGAAATTTGTGCTAATTTTTCTGTCACACCTCAAATATGTATGTATAGGAGAAAATATAGTATATGTAGGGTTCTGTACTATCCGTGGTTTCAGACATCCACTGGCGGTCTTGGAACATATCCCCTGCGGATAAGGGGGCACTACTGTAAATAGTTTCTGCACATACCTAACAGCCAGCTGATGTGCAATCTTACAATCTTAGAGAGAAAATAGTGGGCCAGACAGTAGAAATACTTGAACTAGCTCATTCCTCAGTTTAGCACATGCCAAAGTATTGCGAAGCAAGAGTGGACTAGTTAAGAGCATGAGCTCTTTTATAGGGGCCTTGACCTCGTCTCTAAATGTGTGTCAACAATTGTCACATGCCAAGTAACATGAGCTAAAACTGTATATACAATTATTCTCCAGCACACTCATAAATGGTCAGAATTAGTTCACATTTGAAGGGTCATTTGACCTTATATACTAGAGTCTGGTATATAAAGTCAGTGTAAAAACATAGCAAAAAAAAGAAACCAATTAAATTCTCCAGTTATCTTTAGTAGAAAAATAAGTGTAAAAGATTGGCACATTGATGTTTTACACTACCTGGTTTATTTCACTATATCACTTTGTCAAATATTTTTCTGGAATGGAATTTGATTAACCTTACATAAGAGACATAAACTGGACTCATTTTATTTTTTCAGAAAGACATGTTCTCTAATTTTATTCTGATTTTCAGGGAAGGCACAATGAAGCTAGAGTAGATTTGTTTTATTTTACTTTTCCCTCGCCAAAATAAGGATTCCACTAACTAAAAGGTACCATGTTCAAACCCCATGACCCTAATGACCCTAGAAAACTTTTTGTGCTTAATATAGAGGATATCTGTTTTTAAAAAATACTACATTCTTACAAGTGTACTATTCTCCCCGTAACTTTTGTTCCAGCTGTTTAAACTGACTTTGGAAGTACAATTAATAGATTTTAAAACTAATTAACTTTCACTGTTCTTTGCCTTGCTTTATTTTTTCCTTGTTTTAGATTTGGAGATAGGCATTCTTTGGCAGAGGTTATATTTCAACTTCTGCTCTGTAAAGATATGAGACATTTATGATTGAGGGATTGATTTATTTTAAAACATAAAACCTCCACTTATCATTTTATCTTCTTTAAACTAACTCCATTTCTAGTTACATTGTTTGTGGATGGACTTGTTTAGTTCTTTAAATACTAGGAACAGTTTCATCATCACCAAATATTAACTGTTCACTGAAAGCAGAGGGTGAACTTAACAAAGTTGCTCTATTTACTGAGTTAGACTGAGAGAGGATCATTTTAGAACATATTTTTTTTTATAAAGCAATCTCAATAGTTGCATCTAGAACTTTGCCAATGCTGTTCACATCTCTGAAACACATTTTGGATGAAACAATATACTTGGTAGATATTCGGGCCAGGCAAAATAGATTTTCGTTTTTAAAAGAGAAAATTTGTATCAACTTACAAACAGTAAGTTGGCCTAATTTTTAGATGCTTTTTAAAAGAATCACTTGGCTAAAAACACCACTTTATTTAAATATGCAATGCATTTGGAGTTTGGAGTTTTCTTTGGGGATTTCTCTGATACTCTAAAATACCTACAGTTTTGATAACAAGTTAGCACAAAGGTTTCAATAAGACTTTTGGTGATAAAAATATATTATCATTAACAAAATGTAAACTTAGTCCACGCCTCAAAGTATTTTAATGAGAGTCTATGTCACCAAGTAAAACTTTCTGCTTGGAAATTGCATATTTGGTATTAGTTTGGTAGCTGAGTAGGAATGTAAGGAAAACGCTTATTTTAGAGTGGATATATTTGGCTCTGTTTGGGGTTTGAACATGATTTCACACTTATGAATTCAGTGAGACCTTGTAAACAACCATTTTGATACCATGCTTTTAAATTTCTTTGTCTGAAAGGAGATTTACGTTTAGCCTCTAATTTCAAAATGCAGAGGTAAATCAATAACTATATCTGCCCTTTATATAATCTCTGTGTGGAGGGACACGTGGCTGGCTATAGAGATGTAATTATTTAATTTATTTTTAGCAGTATACTAAGCCCTGCAAAGATAAATTATTTAAATCTGAATAGTAATCTGTGCCTTTCTCACTTTGTACTCCCCTTATGAGTTTGCAAGATATTTGTCTAAATTTAATTTAATTTAATTCTTCTTTGAAACTTTCTTTTTACTTAGAGACAGGAAATTTAATTTTGCCAAGTGGAAATCCCAAGGTTTAAGTTTAGTGTAAAACGAAGACCCTTAGGAATTGAGGAGATTGCCAGATACCTTCTTACTTCCCAAGTTTTAGTGCAGTTAAAACTCACTCGAGACCCTTAAGTCATAGAAAACTTAAGGTAACTGGCGTGGTTTCAAGGGATAGAAGTCACAATGTAGAAAAGCCCATTAGAAAGAGAAGGCTTGAAGTTGTTATTTCAGAAGTCACCTGACTGAAGCATTCAAACAAAGGAAGAAAGCCCCAGCAGCCATTTGGAAAGATCTGACAGAACTTACAGTTTTGGCAATGGGTGTTGGGAAGATGGTTGTGGGATCTTTCTTTGCAGCAATTATAGGAAATATCTCCATCTTAGCTTTTGGAAGATCAAGTATAAGCAAAAATGTTAAATGTCGTTTCAACAGAAGATCCAATTCTTTAGAGTTCACTGTATTTTTCTATTTAGAAGAGAAATAGAAATGAAAAGTATGAAGGAAAACTAACTTGACCTATAAAATGCCATGGGGCTTTGTTTGAGCTTTAGTAGGGGGGAGTTGAATTGGATCAGCATTTTCATTAGGATACTCCAATGAGATATGTTAAAAGATGTTTTATGAAAAAAGAGGGATGGTTTCTGTGATTAAACTATGTTGGGAAATGCTGAGTTAACGAAAGCAAGCAGATTTCTCTACTGTAGGATGTATGAGAGAGAATCTTTACTATGCTCTGGTGTACTGTCAGTTTCCAAGAGAGGAGTGTAGTATGTCATTTCTTACAAGTGTTAACCAGGAAACTCGGTTTTGGAGCCTCCTCTCTTGGAAATAGTGGTCTGTGGTACACACTCTGGCAAATGCTGGACTAAATGATCTCTAAGAGCCTTTCAAGCTTTACTATTTAATGTTTCCATAAACATATTGTCTATAAATATATGGACTTCCCCAGTGTAGTACAATTTCATTCTTTCTGACCTCGCTAATTCTGAATCTTTGATAATTCCAATGAAGGAGTCTGTATTCTTAATGAATAAAACATAAATTCAGGACTGTGTCTACTAACTGATTCCTAAATGTTCACAATTGCCACTTTCGTGGTGTACATATTCTGTAATGTGGGGCTATTATAGATTGCCATAGTTCCTAAATACTTTATTCATTAGAATTAACCATGCCCCTCTACCTCTCCCTCTCTTTTAATATGAGTAATCGTGGATTGATTGAAAAACACATCTATGCAAATAATGGCTATTCATGCCATTTTTTACGTGTTTTGAATTTGTATCTGCATAGATCTTATGTGTGCATATAGAAACATGATGCTTAAGCAGTCATTTTCCTGGGCTTTAATGGGTGACTTTCTCTTGTATTTGAGTGTTCCACAGACAGGGCTGAAGAAAACAAAGCTAACCCACCCTCCTCACCCCCTCAACACAAATAAAAACCTTAAAAACATAAAAGGCTTATCTTCCTGTAATAATTCATATGTTCAAAAAATTTGTGTAAATTTAGAGTCAGGAGTTAGGCATGGTGGTCACTCACCATGCCCTTCTTCATCCTAACCTAAAGGAGGAGCTCCGGCAGGCATCCAAGTCATTTGAATATACAGTTGCGCCACTGTGGGTGGGAAAGTGGCTGACAGGGTAGAGAGCTGTGTGAAGCTTTTGGTGGGAGGAGCCATGGAATAAAAATTGCTTTCTCCAACAGTCAACTTCCTTAAATTCCTTGCAGCTGGTCAGGTAAGCTGGGGCTGAGAGTGCCTTCTGCTTTGCTCTGAGCAACTGAAGGCCTTGTAGAGCCTGGGCTGAGTCCATGGAGGGGGCTGCTTATGGATTTAAGGTAAAGGGGGTAAAATGGGTTTTTGAGGATTTGGCTTTATTTAGCTCAACTCACGAGGGTGGAAGAATACATAGGAAGAGAGTTGCCAGAGAATATATTGTATGGAGCAAACTTATACTAAAAAATTATTTATTGTTTATCTGAAATTCAAATTTTATTGGGAGTCTTGTATTTTCATTTGATAAATCTGGCAACCCTAGATAGGATTCTAGGCAGAAGCCCTAGCCGGGAAGAAATGGTGCAAGCAGCTGGTGTCCTCTTTGTCCTGGTTCTAAATCGCTGTGGTAGGTGACTGGATGGAGTGTCCAGAAAAGCAAGGCGAGGGAACCCTAACAGCAGATTTGACTGACTATGGGCCGGGAGATGCCCCTTTATGTTGTTTCATAACGAAGCCTACGTAGTAAGTACCTTTTTGAAGTTGCGTGATTTTGTGTGTATTTTATTTCTTGGAGTAACAAATTGAATGCCATTATTTTTTCTTTCCTTTTTTCTGTATTTTAATGACATTTTCTGTTGGCAGCTATCAACTACTTTAAAGACAGCTTCCAGGAATACTTAGCATCAGAAATGCCTTCTGACTTTTGGTAACTTGGTACCAGTGTGCTTCAGTTCTCTTTGGGTTTTAATTTGATTCTGGTTGGCTGTTTTGTCAACTCTCAGAGATGATGCATTTTTCAGGAGCTTGTTATTGAACAGATATTCAGTTAATATTTTTCTATAGCCATTGAAGGTATTTTATTAGACCAGGGAGGAAAAATTGGGGAGGGGGCAGGAAGCAGATTTGGGGTGTTGGTGAGGCAGACTTGGTTTCACTCTGAACAGCAACTAAGATTTTTGGTGTTATTTGCTCTTCAAAAAATTTCAAAGAAAACTTTCAAGCTCATTCTTTGAAAATAAATGTTTAATGGGAATGCAGCTGAACATGGGTTTGAAGTACAACAGGAACATTTTTCTTGTAAGCAGTCAGGTCAGCGTATGCCGTAGAGGTCCACACGAAGGCCCACCCAATGTGATTATCCTAAAGCCGTGTATTCCACCTTTGTCTAAGTAGCTTCAGGGAATTTGACTTGCAGCCTGTTCAGAGAAATGCGGGGTGGGGGTGGAGCAGTTGGAGAAGGCAGTTTACTCTAAACTGACCCTCAAAATGCAGTGCTCCCCTTGGGCAGGCACAAGTGCTGATTAAATATGAATCTGCTGCGGGTTCCTTTATTCACCTCGGGGGGGCCCTATATCCTGAGGGTTCTAGTGGCCACAGACCCCTGGAATTAGACCAGGGTTTGCGTCTGTGTGCCTCATGAATTCCTGACTTTTCTGGTTCAGTTATACTGAATTACCAGGATTTCTCAGCCATGAGGGCCCCATCCACCTGAGAGTATATATTCCTAGCAAAAAAAAAAATATTATAAATTAACTGTTTTCTGGACCTGAATAGAATAACAGTTCATTAGGGACAGACAACCAGGAACAGCCTCAGAAAGGAAGGAAGAAGAAAGAACTTATGAAAGGAAATAGCAAGAGAAGCAATTAGGCTTCTAAGGCAGAATTAGTGTTATGCCCTATAAAAGAATTCTCACAAAGTTTGTTCATTCACTCAGCAAACTTTCATGCAGTGGCCACCACTCACCAGGCACAGAAACATCCCTGGAGATTCAAAGATATAGACCTGCCTTTAGATAAGCTCAAAGTCTAATGGGGACATAGGCATGCAAACAATTTATTCATGTACACAGTGATAAGTGCTAAGATAAAACTGAGTACAAGGTGCAGTTGGAGGCACGAAGAGGGCGAGATAGATGGGAGGGGGGTTGGGGAGATGGGTTCAGGAAAATTTTTACAGAGGAAGAGTCATTTGAACTAAAAATCTATATTGGGTAGTGAGAGTCTGGAAACTTGGCCTTCACTTTCTCTGTAAGATAAAAATGCAAGAGATGTTCCTTAAAATCTGGTTCAGCCCTAAATGTTATGTTTCTGGTAATCAAATTATCTTAGTGGGCTATTTCAGAAGAATGCTGTGATTGTTGAGCCTACTCCTCCCTTCATCTTTTGGAGGTCACAATTTGAAAGCTCTCTTGAGGCAGATAGGCAAGAAAGTTCTTCTGCCTCCTTCTAGCTTCTTACCTATTCGGACTTGATTTCAAGAAAGCAGAGTTCAACAGCATAAGGAAATGCAATGCAATGCTGACTGCAGTGGGGGAGTGTCCTTGTGGCCCTCTCCATGGGGGTCTATATTCAGCCTCACCAATTTGCCTTCAGTATATTCAGGAAATGGTTTATTAAAACATTTTTTTTTAGATTTCTTGTCTGCATCTCAAATTTAAATTAAAACTTGTATGCAAGATTTTAAGGATGCTCTTTGTGCATATTTATCAGCATTCATAGATGGTACAGTATTGGAGGAGAAAATGATGCAGATGATATCCACTTTTATAAAGACAGAACTTTAAGAGGAAGAAAGTGGGAAATCTGTCATTAGTATGAGGACATCTGGCTAATACTCAGTTTATCTTAACGTTGCCTCACTTTTAGCTCTTTCAGATTGTTCCTAGCCTTTAGTAGGTCTGTGATGTAGGAACCAGGCAACCTACTACGTATGATTTGTAATTCTGAAATTACTGTTGTTTCCTCTGAGAAGCCATGTCTACGCGTGTAAGGATGTTTCACTGATGCAATATAATCAATGGGAATTTTTATTTAACACGTAATCATTAAAATGGAATAACAATTTTTTTTGCATAGAACAAATCATCTGTTTGTTGCCTTTATTTAGCTTTTAACTCTTGGTAGTCTAGCAGAGCAGTGAGATGTCTTTGAAAAGGTAATCCAGTTATCATTGTATTTGAGAGGTTTTTTTCTTTTCCATAATTCCAAATGTGTTTGAAGAAGCAAGTCATTCTGCAAACAGCTGTTTCTGTTAAGATACAGTGACTGACAAAGGGTAATTTTCAGCTTCCTAGGGTCTTTTTCTTATTCTGAAGGATGGTAGAGCTTTCTCTCAGGAACATAAAAAAGGTACATTTCACAGGGTTTTTTTTTTACCACCGAGTACACGGGAAGTCTTGTATCTGACAGACTCACTCTCATAACTCCCAAGACTTAGGTGGGATTTGAATCTCTACAATGCTACTTTTCTCTCTCAGTCAAAGGCTTTGTACTCATTTGTGAAAAGCCTGAAGGTAGGAAAAGGGAAATCGATTGAATTTTGGAGGTTTTATAAATGCTCTGCAACTTTTTCCTTTGCCTGTCATCAACTATTGATGCAGATGTATTTCAGAGATTTCATTGGCCATTTTCTCCCCCTGCTGCTTTTCGGGAGCATTTTCAAAGAGAGTAGATGGAAAAGGGGAGCTGGAAAATTCATAGGTGTAGTAGCACTTATTTCAGCAGAGAATCACTTTCCTATTGAATCACTTTGCTATTTTCTTAACTCAGTAATATAGTGAAAGACCAGATGAGAATGATTTGTTTTTAAGGCCAAAGGAAATGGAAAAGAAGTGAAATTGAGGCGAGCATAAATGGGCTTGCACTCTTATCTCTTCAATGCTTCTTTAATCTTGTGTGTACACGTAGGGGTGGGAGAGAGATTTACGTGTCTTGACTAGCCTTTGCTGCTGTTTTTAGGATATAGGCCGCTCTGCTAGTGGATGGCAACTGTTATAGGTACAAGATGTGTAGAGTCGTTTAGGACATGGTCTGAAATTTGCACCGAGCACATGGCAACTCTGAATCTGTGGGTCTAGAAGGAGGGCTTGGGACACCATTGACTTC
Source organism: Diceros bicornis minor (assembly GCF_020826845.1). Classification (NCBI taxonomy): domain Eukaryota; kingdom Metazoa; phylum Chordata; class Mammalia; order Perissodactyla; family Rhinocerotidae; genus Diceros; species Diceros bicornis. The sequence goes on along the minus strand of NC_080781.1, from coordinate 120,698,736 downwards.
ACTTGGGAAACCTGAGGGATGATTTTTTTAGACTAAGATAGTTTCTGGACTGTTATAGACAGTGTGATAGGTAGGGTATCTTGTGGCCCATTCAGAGGTTTCGCTGGCCTAAGGAAAACATTAGAGCCTTTCTAGTCCATAGTCATTGGTTTTCCAAAGGCCAAAAACAATAGGTGATTGCATAGTGTGCAGGGCAGTCCCTCCCCTGCCTCCACCCCATCTCATCCATACATGCTTACCAAAGCCTTAATCCCCTGCAAGGACTAAAAGCAAATGTCAGCAAATGTTAAAAACAAAGTTTGCCCCCCCAAAACTCCAATTAAACTATTTTGGCCTATAATTAAGTTTGGGCTTCTTGAAGAATGAATATTATACAGAGGAGATTTATTATCACCAAGTGTGCATATAAATGTATTATCTTGAGTTCTAAAGTCGTTTTGAAAAAACATAAGGGGCTTGGTTTTCTTTTCAAATATTATTTTCAGCAGATAACGTTGATATTAAATTATTTGGTCTCTTTATCTATTGTTTGGCTAGAAAATGAAGATTTTTTTGTCTTTTATATGCTTTCTTTAACATAAGCAGCAGTTTCTGGTAAGGTAGTATTGCTGTGCATTTGCGTTATTATAGAATTAAATTATGGATTCTGTCGTTCAAAAGAGAATGCTTTATAAATCAAGTAAAATCTCCTAACTAAGATAAATAAGTTTTTAAAATCTGTGCTGCCTCATATTCCATACTTTAGTTTTATAGCCCAACATATGTAATTTTTGAAGTGTAATTCTCTTTTTTTTCTATTTCTGTGTACTGTTTTTGCTTTGTAAAAATGTCATCAGTTTCCCAAGAAAAGGCTTAAGAAAAGTTATTATATATAAAGGACAGTAATATAAATGCACAAAGGCAGGTAGTAATTCTTTATCTGTAGATTGGCAGGAAATGTGCCGAATACACCATGTTCTCTCTCTTCCTTCCTCCCTCCTCTTTCTGATTGCATTCAATGTAAATGATGTTAAAACTCTAAATTATAACAAATGGTAAAATTCTAATATATTCCTTTTCCTTTCTTTTTTTTTTTTTTCTTAACTAATCTCTTGTTTGGAATTCCTGAATATAAGAGAGGGTCTTCATTATATAGCTTTTTTTATAGGAGGGTTACAAATCGTGTACTGTATAAATGTCTGTAGTTGTGTTTGCCGCTTGTCTGGAAAAGCTATCAAGGTGGATTTGCCATCCTAAGGCAATCCTGTTCAGCAGGTGCCTAATTTGTTTTTTCGCTGCTGCTATGTAACTGTCCCAAAGCATGTGAATTGGAGCAATGGTCCTAAATGTGAGGAAAAATAGTGTAAGGGGAGGGAAGGTCAGGAGTAAGTTATTTAGACCTGGTTAAGGGGTAGAGATTTCCAGATGCAGTTACAGTTAGTGATAAAAAGAACTGAGATTCAGAAGAGGAGTCAGAGGCAGAGATATAGATTTAAGATCTGAGCAATTGCTGTGATAGGTGAAACTTTACAAGAACTTCATTTCTCCAGGGAAGAGATTAGAGAGACCAGAGGATTTAGGACTGAACCTTGGGGAAATCTTTAGTGTTAGGATGTGGGAGGAGGAAGAGAAACCCAAAGTATAAACTAGCAGGCTTGGTGGTGAAAGCCACCAAGTATCACTGCTTCCCCCAGGCTGTTAATTCTGAGCCATATAACCTCAGTTGTGCTGGGTGGAGGGTGAAGAATCTAGGGACAAAAATCCTTGTGACTTTGCCTTGGTGCATGTTGTGGTAGGTGTAAAAAGAAGCTTATATTTTCTCTTAGGGGACACATTAACAGGGAAAAAAAAAACATTACTGTGATTTTTAGCACATATAACAATTTCCCTACAGTCGTTATATGTGCTGAAATTATGTAGCTATTCCTGGCCTGCTTTTATGAATTCAGGAAGATTGACCTAATACCTAATTCTCAACTCTTACTACCAATAAATTCTTCCTTTTCCAGGATTTGCAGAGAATTGTAAAGGTACATTGATACCAAGATATTATTTGATTTTCTAAATCATTAAATTAAATAAATTGCTCAATGAGAGAAACAAAAAGACAAACCTGACAGAAAACAGTAGTGGCCCCTTTAATTTCTCAAGCTATGTTTTAAGTTATACTCAGCTTCTCGCCAGGGGAGGTAAAATAATAGAGCCTCCTCATCCCAGTGATCTAATATTTAAAAGAGCGGTTGCAGTGCATCTAGTTTTGCATTGTTAGGGAAGGTTAATGTCTCCTCTACCCTTCTAAGTTCTTCTAGCTTATCTAAGAATTAAATTGACATGAGACAGATTAACAGGAGAAAATAAAATTTAATGATGTGCCTATGGGAATCCCAAATATATGAGGTTTCCTGACAGTCAGGCAATTGAGTTTTATATGCCATCCTGAGCTAAGGAGAAGGGGGCAAGTGTCTGGGAGTTCAAAGGGAAGGAAGGCAATGCACAGCAAGAATGAAAAGGATAAATGTTTGGTAAATAAATGTTTGCTGGGGACATCTAGAAACAATGGGACACAGAGAAGACTTTGATCAAACAGGCCTTGGTAAGTTTTCCCCAGTCTACCACACCTAGCTCATATTCTTTGTAGAGATCTCTGGTGATAGCTCTTCTTCCTGGAACAGGCACTTTATCTGAATTCTTTTAGGCAGTTAAGGGGGAAGTAAAAGAAAAACTTCCTCATGCCAAAGAGACACATTTTGGGGTGGCAGATTTTTCTCTAGCATTTTATGTAGCTCTATAAAGTTTAGAAGGACACACCTTGATGCTCAGTGAAACCATAGAAATGCTTTAATAACAAGATAACTAAATATGGAGAAGTGATGCTGTAAAACGTTCAGGCATCATAAATAAGGAAAATTTATAGCATGTGTTGAAAACACTTGATGAACTAACTCATTTTCTCCTAGGAATTCAAGTGGCCTAGCAACTTGCACTCTTGGGTTTAAAAAAAAAAATTGTCTTTTTTCTCTACCTCTTCCTCCAATAAGCTCATGCACTGTAAAGAATTTTAGCCTCTGTGGGAAGAAGAATTACTTGCAGTTTTGCTTGTCTTAAAAGGACTATGGTGAACCTAAAAGGATTATTGGTGCAAATGAGAGAATCATTAGCTGCTCTGTGTAGTGCTCATGAGTTAAAAAAATACAACAACAGGTCACATTTGACAATGTGATAAATACCTGTCCAGTGACATCCTTTGCTACCATAGAGTAAACACCATAATTAGCAGCCATGTCAGCATTTAGGCAACACTAAAGGCATGTTTGATTCCACAAGACTGACATATTGTCCTGTCTGGAAGGGCCTAAACCATCAATAAAACATTCAAATAGCTGAGACTCCAAAATACACTTTGGTCTCAATCATTCAAGTGATCTAGGGCCATTGCCTCTGGAACCTAAAGAACAGAATCTCAGTGGATTTCAGGATGTTTCTCACATTGTATGGATTCAGGAAAAAGAACTTCAGAGCTAAAATTGTCCAGAATAATGGATCTAAAATTTATGAGATATATTTATATGAATATAGTTATTTAACATTTTCCCTCAATGTTATCGATTGTTTGTATATGTAGATACAAATCCTGAATCTTATTTAACAAGATTTTATACCTCATGTTGAAAAATTTTATTTAAATCTGTGCTGTTATGATGATATCATACTATTCCTAACATTTTATATTTTAAACATAATTTGATGTATATCAAAGTAGAGCAGAGCAAACTGGCTAAGAGAATGAGTTCTGGAATCAGACGAACTGGGTTTTAGTTCTGCTTTTGTCTCTTTTTAGCTGCGTGAGCTTCTCTTACTCTCAGTTTCGTCATCCGGAAGATGAAGGTTATAAGAGTATCAACCTTAGAGGGTTGGTATGAAGATTAAATAAGTTAATTCATGTAAAGTACTGATTACAGTACTTGGCAGATACTAAGAACTCGATACAGAAACTTTTCTTATTTTCTTAGCCATACTAGATTTTTAGAAATATTAATGGAAATTTGTCTAATTCTTCCTTTTTAGGGTCGGTGTGCTAGAGAGAACTGCAAGTACCTTCACCCTCCTCCACACTTAAAAACACAGCTGGAAATTAATGGACGGAACAATCTGATTCAACAAAAGACTGCTGCAGCCATGTTCGCCCAGCAGATGCAATATATGCTCCAAAATGCTCAAATGTCATCACTTGTAAGTCATAGCTTTGTCTTTGAAAAAATGTGTTTAGGTGTCTTTTTTTTTTAAGAATATATATCTAGGGGCCGGCCCGGTGGCATAGCGGTTAAGTGTGCGCACTCTGCTTCGGTGGCCCGGTGTTCGCATGTTCGGATCCTGGGCACAGACCAACGCACTGCTTGTCAAGCCATGCTGTGGCAGGCGTCCCATATAAAGTAGAGGAAGATGGGCACGGTTGTTAGCCCAGGGCCAATCTTCGTCAGTGAAAAGAGAGGAGGATTGGCAACACATGTTAGCTCAGGGCTAATCTTACTCAAAAAAAAAAAAAGAATATAAATATCTACATTGGAATAACCTTGCAGGGCCTTTGGGACGTCAGTTACAGAAGGATTTAGGATGCAAGCTACTATATTAATTGACACTACAAAGCTGTTGAGCATGTGAAGGGAGCAATCAGGTGTGTTGCATTTAAAACCTGGGTTCCGTTTAAGCACAAATTCAGTTTATAGAAGAATATTAATAAAGGAGCAGGGGCATTTTAAGATGAGGAGAAGGGTTGATTATTATTACATGTAAACCTATGAATTCTAGGATGTTAATTCAAACAAATTTCCTTGCTCTTTGATGGTGGTTGTGTTGTTACTTTTTAATAGGCTTTTTATTTTGAAATAATTTTAGATTTAAAGTTGCAAAGATAGTACAGAGAGTTCCCATATTACCCCTCACCCAGTGTCCCCCACTGTTAATATCTTATATTTCCATGGTATATTTGTCAAAACTATGAAACTGACATTTACACATTACTGTTAACTAAACTTCAGACTTGAATCAGGTTTCACCAGTTTTTCCATTGGTGTACTTCTTCTGTTCCAGTGTCCATCCAGGGCACTACAGTGCATTTATTTGAATTCTGTCTCCCCTCTCTCCTCTGCTCTGTGGCCGTTGCTCAGTCTTTCCCTGTTTCCCATGACCTTGACAGTCTTGCGGAACACTGTCCAGGTATTTGATGGTAGTTTTAACTTAACCTAGCCGTAGAGTTTCCCTTCACAGAAATGAATAAGATTATGGTGTCATTCTAGACCAGTGTCTAGTATTTTTGTGGATCAGTGAATTTAAATGGATCATTTAAAAAGTAATTTTGTCCTATTGAGAATTCATCTTGTCCTGATACCTTAAAATATAAAGTTGCAATTTGGTCTTGGACCTTTCAGGGGGAATTGAAAACTGTCCCTTTTCTACTGAGTTCTTCCAGGTCTCAAAATTGATTCAGTGGTGTCTCTTTCTAATTCCAGGAATGGTCTAATTCCTTTAAACCATTATTGAGATACTAATTTGACAGGGTTACATTATTTTTATTTGTTACTCATTTCATCAGTGATTATGCAATAAACACACTGAAAGCTGAATAGTGTATATATTATTTAGATGAAATAAAAATGTGGGAGTAGGTCGGTCTGCTCTCAGCAAAACCTCTCCCATTATAAAGTTGATTCTCAGAATTCAAGGAGATCTCTGTAGATAAAGCACCCCTTAACTGGTACATCTTTATAGATACTGAAAAAAACAGGTGGTGGGGTCATTGATGAGTCACTAAAATTTTGCCCCCTGATACTCTTTTTCCAGAATGTCCAGACAAATTTAAGTAAAATAAATAGATTTCATGTCCTATACTATTAGTTTGCCAAAAACATTTGCCTTGGAACTCAGTGCTGATTAATTGCATTATAAATTAGTTCCCAGAAGGTCACCAGTGAGCTCCTCAGAGCGCCTCTTTGACCTTTAGTAATACTTTACATAGTTGAACGCCTTCTTCAAACTCTTGCCTGGGGTTTCACACACTGAAGTATTTCGGTTCCTCCCTACTTCTAAAGGGATAGGGAAGAGAAAGTCTTCTAGAAACTGAGAATAGTATGAACAAAGCCACAGAGAAATGAATGTGCTTGGTGAGTCCAGAAAATGCAACTAGATGAGTAATAAAGCAAGGGAGCTTTTCACCCACTGTTAGCTACTCTCAGCCTCTCATGGGATGTCCCAATTTCAGACTGAGCAGAGAATAGACAACAGATTTTACCATACACCTGAGCCCAGCTTTTCCTATAGACCTGGAGCATATATCTTTTCCTAGGTCAAGGGACAACATCAGGGCACCAATCAAATGCCCTGTTTCAGAGGATCGGAGAGCAAGGCCTGGGCTAAAATAGGGGTCAAGACAGAAGGCTGACTATTCATCTTCTATTCAGCTTCCCGTAGAGTCTCTCCATTCTAAGTCTCAACCCTTTGTGCATCATTGATCATGCTGGCTCTCACTGGAGAATAGGGAATGGGTTTTTTAGAGACTGATGAGAGATCCATTGAGTTTTCTGGCCTCTTGTGCTTTCTAATTTGATTCTCCATGCTTTCTAGAATAGAATACATTTCCTTCTTTTCTTCAATGAGGGTAATTTCAGATTTCAGGCTACAGAACATGACTGATACGACTTACAGGAGTACAATTTATTCTCTAGCACATCACGAAATACAAAACATTGCTTAGAAGACCCCAGGGAACAATTGGAAATTGCTTTTCTACCTTGTAGATTATTTAACAATGGTTGTTGTGATGTGATAAACTGATAAAAGATTAATTTCTACAGTTACTTTGTGTACAAGAAAACTAACCCTGAGATGTTTGATATGATCCTCTTTTGTGATCTTGAAAGCTGCTTTGTAGGCGTGTTGTAACTGAGCTAGTGTGAGCCATTTTAAGTGACATTTACCAGTCTGATTTGAAAGAAATGTTCTTTATTATGGATCTTGATATTGCTATAGAAATAACGTATGATTTTGCTGAATTTCTCTGGTACTTACTCTCTCTAAACAACTCTCTGTCCCTTTTAACCACCCCTCCACCCAATAATCTGATTCTTTTCTCTAAAATAGTCAAGGTTTTGTTTACATTTCCAGTCCTGATGTTTGTATGATTGCATATTAAGACCCATTTGGTATCACTGGCTTGAACTTCAGGTCTTTCCACAAAGTATGCTTTGATCTGTTTCTAGGATACCAGAAAAGTATATCTGCTTTTGGAAAACTGAGTATGGTTTGCTTATTATAAGCCCCCAGAAAAAGAGAATGTCAACCTAAATGGGATGGTAGCTGGAGAACAGATTCTGTTCAGTGTGACTGAACAATGAATAAAAGCCACACCTAGTAAATTTGGGTAGAATGCTTGCTATAGCAGGCAAGTTTTGTTCACTGTATTTAACAGGTCTGAATTGACATTTGCTGGTATAAAATTCCACCTCTGAAAGCTTTTGTTAGCTTTATTGAGGAAATTTAGCAAGTGAGACAAAGGGTATGGCTCCCTAGTATTTTTCAATGCAGTTTAAGAGAGAGTTTCTGATGTTCATAGAAAAAAATTAGAAGTTTAAGAACTCCCCTTGGCATGATTAGGAGGCAAACATGAGCACTGTAGAAGAATTTTAGGAAAAGTAGTCACACTGGATTACTCACAAGCAAAGCTAATGTTTTAAAATTTCAATTTCACAGCTAGAAATTTTCATTGTAGGGAGGAAGGATTGTCACTGCTTGGTGGTATGTATGTATGTATAAAGTTGATATCATGTTATAAGGCTATTAACATATTTTTGATTTAGACATTTTGCATAATATAGACCTGTCCATAGCTAGTCAATTCCTTTAGTGTCTCTCTTTGAATGTGGTGATTCACGTGGAAGCAGTTCTTTACACACAGGTGAACTTGGCCCAGTCGAGTGTATTCACCTGATGATTTATATAGAGGTTATTGGCTCAGCCCATTTGGCTCAGCCATTGGGGTGTGCCAAATCCTCTGGTCTGCTGTATGTATTTCACGGCTTTCGTTCCTGTGGCCAAGTTATGATGTTCCAAACCACGGAAGCTGTGAACATGGGTTTCACTCTAGGCTTTTCCTTTATCTCAGATAGAATCATCTGAGGTCTGTCTGGACCCTCCGCATTTCTAACATATTTTTATAATTCTATTTACCAAATACATTTATCATAAACAAGCTTGTATTTTTAGCTGACATTAATATAGTAAGAGTGAAGGTGATGTAGCACTTCAGAACCAAAAGGGGAAAATATAGGCAGTTCCAGTAGATAGGGGGATGGGAGATATACTAATGAATGAATAATATCATTATTTTTAGACTGCATTGCTTTTAATGTTTTCTTTCTTTTATTAAATAGGAGCTATAAGGTATTACAATAGTCCCCCCTATCCTTGGGGGATACGTTCCAAGACACCCAGTGGATGCTTGAAACTGCGGATAGTACCCCACCCTATATATACTATGTTTTTTCATATACATACATGTTTGAGGTGTGACAGCAAAACTGGCAGGAATTTCTTTTTCCTTCTTCCCAATTTCACGGATAGAAGATTCATTACCGTAGATCTTAGCAACCTCAACATACAATCTTTTTCCTTTCCTTATTAAGTTGAGAGCTTTCACCTTTTCACTTAAAGGAGGTACTTTACTGCTTCTCTTTGACATATCTGAATTGCTAGCATCACTCCTCTTGCACTTTGGGGACATTATTAAGTAAAATAAGGGTGACTTGAACATGAGCACTGTGATACCACAACAGTCGATCTGATAACCCAGAGGGCTACTAAGTGACTGACTACCAAGTGAGTAGTGTATACAGCGTGGATCCATTGGACAAAGGGGTGATTCACGTTGTGGGCGGGATGGAGCAGGATGATGTGAGATTTTATCATGCTACTCAGAACAGTGCGTGATTTAAAACTTATGAATTGTTTATTTCTGGAATTTTCCATTTAATATTTTTGGAGCGCATTGAACTGAAACCTTGGAAAGTGAAATCATGGGTAAGGGGAGACTACTGTATGTTGCTCTTTGAAACTTTGGGCTAGGACAGTTTTAAGTGAATAGAAGTAAAATTGCAAAATATTTATTTACTTTTTAATTTTTGAAAATGGTAAGTAGTTAGATGATTTAGTTTGTTGTTAGTGCCATTGAGAAGATTCTGACTCCTAGCGGCCCTGTGTACAGCAGAGCTGAGCAGAACCCTGCCCAGTCTTTTTGCACCATCCTCTCATCTTCCAGCACTATGTCAGACAATGCTCTGCAGCTGTTCATAGGGTTTTTATGCCCAGTTTTTTCGGAAGTGGGTGGCCAGGTCCTTCTTCCTAGGCTGTCTTAGTCTGGAAGCTGCGCTGAAGCCTGTCCACCATGGGTCATGCTGCTGGTATTTGAAATACTGGTGGTGGTTCCCTGACCAGGAAATGAACCCGGGCCCCCAGTGGTGAGAGTGCCAAATCTTAACCACTAGACCATCAGGGCTGGCTAAGTGATTCAGTAGTTATAGACAAAAGGATAGTATCCTTCCCTCACCAAAATACATTATACATTTTGCATATTCACCTCAGAGTTACAGTTTTTCTAGTTCACGTTAACTTTATTGACAAATATTTATGCTGTCTCCATATTGTCATGGCTCTCCTATTAAAAATTATCATGAAAAAGGTGGGCACGACATTTTGTAGATTTCATGGAAAAGAAAACTTTCCATATTCTAGATTACCAGTCCCATGGTCAGTACAGAAATTATAGTGTATTTTAATGAAGGTTCTTCAAGTGGATTTCTTAGTTTACCTACTCGAGAAATGATAAATGATATTTAGCTCTTTCATCTTGATGTGGTGACTTTAAATATTTTGTAAAGTAATTTTTGCAAAATGTTCAAGTCAGTAGATGACATGCAATTTGTAATTATGAGGTTAATATGCTCTTAATATAATTATGACTGTTATTATCCTGTAAAGTTCCACATTGGCTAAGGTTGACCAAATCACATCACAGGAGTGCCGGAAGTAATACCATGCTATGAGCCCAAAATTTCATCTGGATTTTACTACATTTTTGAAAAGATTAGACAAAATTTTACTTTTAGGTATAGCGACTGAAACCTAACATTATTTATGTGTTTCAACAAGTTGTTCCCAGGGGTAGACTTACCCTGAGGTTAGTGAAGGTTCAGGGCCCCTCATTTGCACAGTCTTCCAACCTTCAGGGCCCCTCATTTGCACAGTCTCCTTCCAAGGCCCTGGGAGGAGCCCCAGCAATGCGTTTACAATGTTTGTAAAATTTGCAAAATATGTTTCTGTATTCTTTGTTCTTAAGGCTCCCCTCCCCCACCCAACTGCCTAAGCTTTAGGCCCCACAGATCTGGATTCACTCCTGATTGCAATTACTGATCCAAAGTAGCAAAGTTATTCAGGTCCTATACCGAGGCTGTGTATGTCACACAGCTTAAAGCTCCTTTTATAGTAAAACAAATGAAATCACACCAGCAGTAGATTTGCTGCCTTGCCCCAACTCTGTTAATATGCAATGTGAAATCTATTTTTTCAAAAGTTAAACGAAAATGCTACGCTGTTGCAGCCAAACAGAGGGCATTTGTACATGATATCTTTTACAGTGTCCAGTTTCTTTGATAGTAACTAATCTCAACATTCTTCCTTTATCCTCCCTCATATATTCCCATGGGGTAAATTAAACGTAATCTCATCTCAGCCCATTTTGTGTCCTTCTCTGGGGCTGGTTAGCTCAATTGGTTAGAGCCTAGTGCTAATGAGACTATGTGGGCCTGTTAGCTTCTCTGTTCTTGGTCACAGTCTGAGCTACAGCCAGCTACCTCAAAATTTCTTGCTGTTGATCAAGAGTGAGATGAAGGCAGGAATTTTAGTGGGCTCTATGAAAATCTTTTTCACTGATGGAAGATAAGCAAAACAACAACAGCAACAATAAATAAAACCAATGCTTGACAATCTCACCTATAGTGGATGATTTTTTTTCTTAACAAAACCATCCTCTTGCTCAGATCAATATAGTTTGGTAGTTTGTCACAGAAAGGGCCATCAGGAGAGCTAGTGTAAAGCCTGTGGTTACCCCCCATACCTGATAATAATCTTAAAGTTAAACTGGTCCCCCAAACAATCCTAACTTGCCTTAATGTCTTTTATGGATCTATTAAATACTTTAAACTCTTTTTTGCCTAGTCTCCTCTCTTAAATCATTCTGTGGATGCCAGTCATATTAACAATTTGCTAGTCCCCTGGAACCACACATTTTGTAATAAGAAGTTGCATATTTTGGTCTATAATATCACTAAACCGTTTTTTCAGCACCTCTTCTGGTACTGATGATTTAGCCACTCCAATTAAAAAAATGCATACATACATATGTGTGTATGTGTGTGCACGCACATGCATGTGTGAGTGTGTATAAAATACCTTGTGCTTCTCATACTGTTTGATCTAGCATTTCACATCTATATCAAAAGACCGTTTGGGAGTGGCATTCTGCTTAAAGTGTTCCTCAGTAGAGAGCAAAACTGATGGATTTCTTCAGTCTCTCTGCCACTACTTTTGATCTCTAAGTGTTTTTTTTGTACTGTGATATTTGAATTGGATTTTTCTGAATGGCAAACCTAAAAGGAATTAACGGCTTAGAAATCCTTTTTCTTTCAATTCAGTAAATATTTATTGAGCTCTACTCTGTGCCAGGCATTTAAAAGGGTTAAGAGGTGGATAAAAAGATTAACTAGAAACAGTTTCTACCCTCTAGGAATGTATGATCTAACAATAGCAAGATAGTGAATTAATGTTTTTGTGATCCCCTTAATTTCTGATTTGTCCCTGATCCTCTGTATTTTTATATTTTTGGGCTTTTCTTTTTTTCTCCATAGAGTTCTCTATCAACCATGAAAGGTTTCGTTTTGATTTGTGTTGTTGTTTTGGTGGTGGTAGTGTTTCCTTGTTGAACTTCTGATAATTGTAACTCTTAGCATCCATTTATCCTGGACTTGCATTAAGATGTTTCTAGTCTCCAGGCTTCCTGTGGGTTCTTTGCTTTTGTCAGCTCTTGACATTCCCCGCCCCCCATATCCATATTTTCTTTCATACCATTTGTTAAAATTGGGTAACCACTTGATTTGTCTTATACTTTTCCTTTCCTAGTGGAATACTAAAGTTAATTGAATTGTCATTATTATTACATGGTGGTTCACTGACAAATAATTTTTACATTAGTTCTTGTTCACTTCTCAGGAACAAAGTCAAAATGGCCTTGCCCATATAATGAAGAAGTCATTTACCCTCCTGCTAGATTCTTACCTGTAGGAATCACCTGGTGTTATGCTAATCTGTGTTGAGGTACTCCATTATAACTCCCGGCCTGCTTTGCAGCTTCTCCTCCACCAAATACAGGCAGATCCAAACCATGATATACCCTCTCTTGCATGCTATAGTTTACACCTTTTATACCCATAATAATCTATTGATCCTTTGTGTAACTGCGTACCTTCAATGCTTCCTCTTACTTGGAGACTTCTGTGATTAAAAGGTCAGAAAAGCCAGGTCTAGGTGAGGACAACTAGTCACTTTTGACCCTTGAACTTATTTTTTTTTTTCCTTAGCTCTCTTGGGCCACAGTGACTTATTCATTAACAAGTATGGTTAGCACATAAACACCACTATCAGCTTGCGTCTGTTTATAAAGTTAACTCCCAATTACTGAGGGACCAATTAACTAGTCTGGAGGTTATGTGGGCCTCCTACAGGGTGCCTTTTGGCTACTTCAGTTTCCACAGCATATCACTCAAAGAGTGTGGAGATGACCAAGCAAAACCTGTGAAACAAGATTATTCAGTTGTCATCCATGTGAACAGATAGTAAAGTCTGATGGAAACTAAAATTATACATTTCAATGTGTTTTGGGGTTATCTAAGGATAGAAATATGCATGGTAACAGTGAAAGGGGCTTCCTTTTATACTATATAAATTCTTGTAAATGAGCAATAAAATTAAGGTATTATGAATGCCAGTAAAAGTTGAGTGCTACTTTTCTAGTATTAAAATCAAGTCAACAAACTGTTACCAAATGTTTACCACCCTATAAAAGAAAATGTTTAGTAATCTACCTTTAGACAGGAGCTCAGAGAGGGAAGGCCTCAATTATTAGGTTGACTTCAGGCCAGGATTAGGAGAAGTGGCTTCAAGTATTTTGCATTCATCCAACAATAATTGTAACTGACCTTGGATATTATTACAGTAACTACAGATATATCTAGGCTGTTGGGGAAACACAAATATTGCTTTAGCATAACATTTAATTTTTATTTCTTTATACTAGCTTGAGGAATAACCCATTTTAAGTAATAAGTCAATGTTCCCAAAATGTATGTGTAAACTAGACAATTTATTGGAGGCAGAGTTTTTCATTGAATTGTATTATTATTCAAAGGTGCTTCAGAATCTTTTAAGACCGATATGTGGTGTCTCCTAAAATTTTACCTTCACAAGATTCCATCTATCTCCCCATTCTTAGTCACTGAGTAGTTATTGTTCTATAAACAAATAGTTAACCCTAATTTTAGTAACTAAAAGGACATTTTAGTGAATACTTTAGTATTGGTTTCTAAAGCCAAACTTTTTCAACTTGTGAAATCTTGCCACAAGTGTTAAATTCATGTCAATAGAATTATATATAATTAGTCCTTTACTCCAGAAACTGAGAGAGTGCTTTATTTTTTTTGGAATCCTCTAGAACAAGGGTCAGCAAACTTTTCTGTAAATGACTAAGTAAGTATTTTAGGCTTTGTGGGACAAGAGGCAAGGTTGAGGATATTATTTAGGTACTTGTATAACAATAAAGAAAACAAATATCTACAACTTTTTGTAATACAGGTCTAATAAGCACAATGGAATTTATTTATGGGTATTGAAATATGAATTTCATATAATTTTCATGTGTTGTGAAATATTATTCATCTTTTGTTTTTTTCAACCATTTAAAAACATAGAAACCATGCTTACCATTCTGGCCATACAAAAACAGGGTGGGTCAGATTTGGCTCACAGACAGCAGTTTGCCAGCCCTTTCCCTAGAATACAAGCTCTTAAACAGTACCTCGTCCATAACCCCACACCAGGGGTGAGTTTCATTGATGTCCTTGAACTTCTTGAGATCACATGCAACATTTTGTGCACACATGAATTTTTCCATGGACAGGGTCCACAGCTCTCATCTGACTCTCAGAGAAGTCCAGGACTCAAAAAAAGATTAGGGGCTGCTGTTCTAGAGATGATTCATTGATTTTTAGGAGGCATTTCCTAAGGCCCTCATAGTGCCTAGGTACTGTGCAAGTCAGTGTGAACTCATAGGAATTCCTACCCTAGGAGCTAATACTGCTAGAGACACTGAGAGTAAATAATTGTCTAGGTGATCTTTTTATTTTATTCATAAAATCCATTGTCTCCACCATTTTTGTTGGTTTTATAAGACTCAAAGAAAGATGAAAATCCACACCTCTTGTTCTAGGAGGAAAAGCTTTCTCATATTTTCAAATATTTAGTGATTATCTGAAACGTATTTAAGTGTTGAGACCATTTCAGGCTATAAATAGAAATCAGATTCAACCTGTTAGGAACCTTTTTCTTTTATAAATATTACCCCACATATTGGTTCATGTTAGCTCAACTGACATCAAGGGCGGCAATATAGGTACTATGCTTGACTTAACAGGTGGATGTTAGCCAAAGGTAAGCCCTTGAATGTTCAAATTCATGAAATGGAGTAGTTACCCTGGGGCAGAGGTGATGGTGAGAAAACAGAAATGTCCATTTGAAAATAAATAAGAAGCTCAGGAGTTCCTGCCTACACCCCAGGGTTGGGAATAGAAGAACTTGCTTCTTCTCAATAAACAGTGTTATAGAATGAAGTTTATACTCAAGGAGGAAATGGTCATAAAAGCTAGTAATACTCATTTTAAAACCTAAAGATGGCACAGTGTGGTTTGTGGTGAGACCTTAAAACATCTAAACATTTTCAGCAAGCCCCTTGCACTTTTTATATAAACTTTTAATTCATTTACAGCTTGTTTTCATACATGTAGAGCATATAACAAACCTAAGAAGGTTAAAATATATTCCAAAGAAAGCACAAGTTAACCAGAAATATTTCCCCAAAAAAGGAAGGAAAAAAATTACAGAAGTTCAGAGCTACTGTAAATAGGAAGCATCATTTACATGTATATTAGGTTTAAATATTATTAATTGATCAGTATTTATCAGTAAATGATGATTTTTTTAATCTGTAAAATCCACTCACTTGCAGGTCTTTCTTTTAATTCAATAGTTTAAAAAAATGTAATAGTGATTTTTTTCAGTTCTGTAAAAGGCAAAAGCAAAAAGTATCCAGGAGAAGAGGCTGGTGACTTCAGTGAGAAATTTACTATGCAAATCAGAGAGAAAAAAGAAGTAAAACAAAGAGTACTACTGTGTGGTTCAAATATGGAGTTTTTACCATAAGAGATTCTTGCTGATTTTGAGACAGCCGTGAATCATTGAATTGGTAAAGTCTGCCTTATTGTTGAAGCATGCCTGGGTGGCTGTTTCCAAGAGATTCATGTCTCATTATATAAAATTATATGACATCAGCTAATTCCTGGGGCTTCATATCCATTCAGTAAGAAGTATGACATGTCCCTATAGCCTCTTACCTCACAGTGCCTAGTTAGGCTGGGTCAGCCCTTGGCTGTTTGTCCTCAAACCATAAACCACCTCCCTTGAGTGCTCCATCATCTTTCCTGGCACCTGGTGTTGTCCTTTTCCTCTTAAAGCTCTTGGCCACCATGCCTTCTCTACTCACTCTAGTGAGTCTTGTCAGTTCAGGGAGGGCCAGGTTCTTTCTGTCCTTCCTAAGGCGCCAATTAGCTAATTTAATAAACTCATCTAAGGCAGAGTGCTAATGGGGAAGCCCTTCCTTCTAAGTTGAGTGTGGTTTATAACACAGGCTTCATGGAGAATGCTGTGCTGGTGAAAATTACACGTCAGACTAGGAGGTGGGGCAGTGAATATATATTGCTCCTTACTTCACACTCCACAGCCTCCTATTCTGCTTGTATTTAGAGCTATTTCTATTAATGTGATTTAACAGAAGGTGTGGGCACAGCTTGGCAGTGCAACGGATTCATTGTTTTTTGTTTTTTGTTTTTTTTTTTGTGAGGAGATCAGCCCTGAGCTAACATCCGCCAATCCTCCTCTTTTTTTTTTTGCTGAGGAAGATGGCCCTGGGCTAACATCGGTGCCCATCTTCCTCCACTTTATATGGGACGCCGCCACAGCATGGCCCACCAAGCAGTGCGTCGGTGCGCGCCCGGGATCCGAACTAGCGAACCCCGGGCCGCCGCAGCGGAGCGCGCGCACCTAACCGCTTGCGCCACCGGGCCGGCCCCCTCGTTGTTTTTTTTTTAGTGAAAGAAATAAGAAGAAAGCAAGAAAGAACACATGCCATTAGTAATACAGAGTGAGACACCACCAGTTGCACAACAATGCACTAACTACCTTATAGAGTCACGATTAGAAATGTACTACATTTAACCATGATCTATTAATTCATTAAAATATTTAAATTTATTTTTAAACTTTATCATTGACTATATCACTCAATCAGTCATTCACTAAGTATTGGGTACTATAGGGGGAGAAAAGAGAACTATCAAAGAAATTATAACCACATTGAGAAGAAAAGACACCCCCGTGTGGAACAAACTGGACAACAGAATAGTGGAGTGATAAATTGTGTGGTTACAGATAATAAAGGCAATGCACATATCAAACTCTTTGAGATCAGGACTTTCAAAAAATAGAAACACCAGTAAGAGCCTTTTGCATTTCTAAGGCTTTTCTTTACAAGTTATAGTCTAGTTTATGTACCTTATAATCCTGTTATCTTATTTCTTCCTGCCTAACAGGGGTCCTTGTAGCATTTTTATGGCCTCCTTTTGAACTGTGGCTATCACCTGGCCCCCTACCTAAGCAAGTCAGATTAGTTTGTGAAATAGGACCCCTAATTTAAAAAAAAAAATGACCACACCAATCTCATTTTAGGTAGACGGCAAGAAGTTGTTAGAGTTCTCACTCTTTTTAATCTAGCCCTTTCTTCCTCAACTCCTTGCTGTCTTCAATAATTGATAGCGGGCCAAAAAGAGAAGCAAGTGTTTGGTAGACAGGTGGGAACTGTGGTAGGACAGGCAGCCTTAGAGTCAAGCAGTACTGATGGGGAAGAGGAAGGTGGCATATGAAACAAAGAGGGCTTTCAAGAGAACCTGAAGTCGGCCTGCAAAGGCCGTGCCTGTGTAAGGAGACCAGGCAGACTGCCCGTATGTCTGATATCACTGGTGACATTTGGAACCGACTCCATCAGTGAGATTTAATTTGGCAAATTCATGACTGTTAAAACTATGTGGTTTGTTTTATCAGTTTACCAATAAATATGTTACTCAAAGAGATTTGCTGGTTTATAAGAAATTCTTATAATGGGAATTAGTATGAGACTAAAATTAATCAGAAGGCACAATGGTAAATTTTGATATGGCTTAGGGTTTTTGAAAGAATGCCTCCTTGTGTAATAATAGGAGTAATCTGCTTGCCTCTAACACCTTTTTTCTCTTTTAAACACACAGGCTTCTTTTCCTATGACTCCATCGCTTGCAGCTAATCCTGCCATGGCTTTCAATCCTTACTTACCTCATCCTGGAATGGGCCTGGTTCCTGCCGAACTGTTACCAAATGCACCTGTTCTGATTTCTGGAAACCCGCCTCTCGCATTGCCAGGAGCTGCTGGTCCAAAACTGATGCGTTCAGATAAATTGGAGGTATTTGGGTAGAAATGTATAAATATGTATAGGGTAGACATTAATCTTATGCATAAAGCAACATTCTCAGAGCTCAATGTTTTGGATGCTTTAAATAAGTGTGCCTGGGTTTTTTAGCTTATGGAGTACAACCTCAGACAAATGTTAAACATTTTACTACTGCAATTATACCCTGTTCTGAAGTGCACTGATTCAGTTGTACAGTAGGTCAAACAATGTCTTGGTGTACCCAACCACAGACTGTGCATCTCCTTTGCTATGGCACAGGAAGTCTGGTGGGAGTGCTTCTTTTACCCAGGCTTCACCTTTCCAGACTGGGCTTACTGTATTTGTTGATGAGTCTCTTCTTGCCAGAATAATCAAACTGAAAAAAAAAAGTAGACTAATCTAAGTATCTATGAATACAGAATGTAAATGAGTCTCATAGTGTCTAAACCTTTTTATCCATTTTAAGAATGATGTACTAGATAATAAATATCCCTTGATGCCTTAGAAAAGAAAATTTAAAAGAAATTTCAAACAGCTTTTTGATTTGTGGAAGGCCTTCAAACTTCTCTTATTGTAATTCTTCATAAATTGAAATAAATAATTAGTCAGTCTCTTAAAAAGTCAGCTCTGTTGGCAGCTCCTTAAATGCTTTGCAATGTATCCTCATGGAATCTGATTGTATACGTGATTCAGTCATGGTCCACAAGTCTGCTTGTGGCAAAGCACATTACTGTGTGAAAAGGCTCATCTTGGACCTTAGCAAAATAACCCCCTCTTGCAAACTCAGCTAATTACACTTTAAGCTATGTGTTGAGTGGAGGATTAAAAATTGGTTTTCAACCATACTTTTAAGCACTTTTATTCCAACGTAAGGAAAACAGATGACTCTCCTTTGGGAAGAACAGAATTTTTTTTCTAGGAATAGAAATGTTGTCTGTTTACATCTCATAGTGAATATGGCTTTACACTATCTTTCAGCTTTTTAGATTTCTCATAAATAGATGACAAAATAATATATACTATTGCTCTTACATTCACTGGCAAAATAAATAAAAGTTAATCACCTTCCAAGCATGAATGTGATGTGTTTTCTTTCTCTTGGAGGTTTGCCGAGAATTTCAACGTGGAAATTGTACCCGTGGTGAGAACGATTGCCGCTATGCTCACCCCACAGATGTTTCCATGATTGAGGCAAGTGATAATACCGTGACTATCTGCATGGATTACATCAAAGGTCGATGTTCCCGGGAGAAATGCAAGTACTTTCATCCTCCTGCACACTTGCAAGCCAAACTCAAGGCAGCTCATCACCAGATGAACCATTCAGCTGCCAACGCGATGGTAAGAACAGGCCAGGACTTGTGGACTATTTTGGGGTAAATGATTAGTATATTCCTCAACTTGTCTAATATCCTGTAACCATAATCTTGGATAGTCATGAGTGGGCCTTAATATGAATAGCCAAGGTTATAAGCTAGAAAAGAGAGAAGCTATTTATTCTAATTCATTCAATAAAAATTTCTAAACATAATTGTTTAAAAGCTTTACTAATAATTTTAATCTACTGTGCTTTTTCTCCCATTTTTTGAGAAAGAGTAAATTATATAATTTAAACAATAAATTATTTTTGAGTGTTTTTTATAGCCTAACTAACCTTAATATTCCTAAAATGGCAGAAAATTGCCTCCCTGCCCTGTGAGCCACCTTCCTGGGCACTTTGCTAGTAACATCCTTAATGCCTTTCGAAAACAGAGGCCTTGGAAGATGGGATGGTAAGTAGGTTCTAATTTTCCATAGGTTAAGGTTCTCTTTCCTTTGTGGAGGTGGGGTGTCAAGATAGCATCCAGCCAAGACTGGGGGAAATTTCCACATGGTTGAGAGAAGAAGCCTGGCTATTGAGTTGCCCTAGCAAGTTAGTTTGGGGGGAAAGTTAGTTCTACTTAACACTGAAAGGTAGGAGGTAGGAAAAATATTTGCATAACACTACAGTGTGATGGGTTGAGAAATAGGAATTGTGATTACTTAAACTTGTCACAGCTATCAGTTGTTTTGATAGGCAGCTTGCTATTTCTTTCTTTTTCAATCTGGGCCTTTTCTCTTGTATTAGGGTCTAACCTCATTAAGGGACAAAACCCTGAGGAAACCTCATGTTTCCTGGCTGTGGAAAAAATCATCTACATGACCCTCAAGCCCGTGACACAGGCCTTACTTTTTCATGAGAGAGATACATTTATTTTTAACATACTTTTCTGTTAAGAAGTTTTTTCTCATGTTCAGTTGAAATCTATCTTGCTATAACTGGAACTTACACTTATTTAATTACAAAAATAAATCCATCCCTATTTCATATGAGTGTGACTCTCTTGTCTTTTCTCTAAGCCAAATACCCCAAATTTCTCCAAACTTTTCTCATAGAATATGGCTTTAAGGACCCCGCACCAATTTTGGACTTGTTCCATTTTCTTAATACCCGTGTTCTCTCAGAACTAAACCCATTACTTTGTGAAAGATCTGAGCCCCAAAGTAGAACAAATTTATTTTCTCCCTTGATCTGAACAACATAATCTGTTAACGAATGTTAAAAAAGGCTTCACCAAATATTTTTTTCTTAAATTCTTTTGAACGAGGGAATTTTAAGCTTGAAAACAGGAAAGTATCCAGAATGTTCAATGCAGAATTTAAGTCTCCAATTTTTGGATTATTTCTGTTGGTGGCACAGAGTTCAGAAAGGGGCATGAGCCTATTATACAGGAGAGGAATACAGTTGGCCCCTTAAAAATAAAGGTTCTCGTATGCATTGGATGTACAAGGAATGGCTCGCTTGTGCCATTCTGCACCTGTCCCTTGCTTAGTCATGGGGCCTTCAGATGTACGTGCCCATTTCTGATAATTTGGGTGTATTTGGTAGAATGCATATGAGTTAGCCACAAATTTCCATGTAGAGAGTTAAATATTATATAGTAGGCCTTCAACTGGTACTTTTAGACATCAATATAAAATTCCTTTCTGAGTAACTGATCAGAGCAGAGTCTTAGTGGTGAGGTCGAATTGGCCCATAGGAATTTGTTTGAGATAAGATTAAACAAAGGAGGCTTCCTAAAGAAATTTAAGCTTTCTATATTTTTCAGGATTCAGAGTTGAAATGCTTTGTGAAACAGAGATTTTTTACCCTGTTCATGTTCATGTGCATAGTTCAGATTGACTTCACTGAAAGTAGCTTGTATGCATTTAAAAGGAAAAAACTTGAGGGGCTGGCTCAGTGGCGTAGTGGTTAAGTTCACACGCTCCGCTTTGGAGGTCTGGGGTTTGCAGGTTTGGATCCCGGGTGCAGACCTACACACCGCTTATCAAGCCATGCTGTGGCGGCGTCCCATATATAAAATAGAGCAAGATGGGCACAGGTGTTAGCCCAGGGCCAATCTTCCTCAGCAAAAGAAAAAAAAAGACTTGAAAAGTTGATATTTAGTTCTCAAATGAAAATAGCGATACATTTAGGCCTTCTTTATCCACAGAATCAGGAGGTCATGGCATGCCCCTTTTTGGCATGTGGAAGGCTAGTGACTCAGCACTAGGGTTCCTTTCTCCTTAAGAATTTGGAGCATACCTAATTGTTGTTGCTGGGACATGTTGTTTAAGTAATATGCAATTTGCTGAGAAAAAAATGAAAGGCAATGTCAAACTTTTCCAATGAATCCTTTCCAGGGGCAAGTTTGATTGAGTTTTATAAGCACAGTGGGATTTTGAAAGAATTGTACACATGAAAGGAGGATTTTAAAATGCTAATATGTTTTAGAATTAAACCATATAAGGACTTAACAAAGCAAATGGTACATACCGAAATGCATAGCAAGCCTCTATAAATGAGAATTGCATATATTTTGCTAACTATCTGTGGTATCCGAATGAAGTGGGTGGGGAGGAGAGGAATAATTCATTTACTTTTTCCTTACATGTTAGTTGGGAAAGATACAGTTATAGGATTTGGACCTGAAGTCCTTGTATAAGTTGGATTTTGTTTTATAGAGCTCTAGGATCACACTCTGATTTACTGACATCTGTTTTATCACCTGTATACCATCTATCTCCTAGATTCATATCGGAATTTTAACTGGCAAAAACCTCTTTTCTGTTGTATCTGTTGCTTTTGCTAATCTCATTTTAATAGGTTAATAAATGAGAGTCCCTGAGATGTAATTTTAAATGATTATGTGCTGTTGACAGCTTCCTGTCACATCCTGCCCAAATGATGAGGTTCTTTTTTTATTTGTTGAAATTAGTGAAGTTGAAAAGCTGTTTTCTCCCTGTATGTTATTTATTTTTATTTGGACTAAGTGCTCATCTAGTGAATTGCTTCATCTCTGCAGTTGGTTATCTTGCTCAATGGACACCCTTGCAAAGGGTTCCCAGGCCGTATCTTATCTAACTGCTGCTTGCTTGGTTTGAGTACATTTTTTACATTCTTTGGTACTGTTTATTAATCCATCCCTCCCTCACAGGCCCTACAGCCTGGTGCACTTCAACTGATACCAAAGAGATCGGCACTTGAAAAGACCAATGGTGCCACCCCGGTCTTTAATCCCAGTGTTTTCCACTGCCAACAGGCTCTGGCTAACCTGCAGCTCCCGCAGCCGGCTTTTATCCCTGCAGGTGAGAACAGGGCTCTGGGTACTGTGAGTTTAGTGATGTTGTGAATGTGTACAATGCACTCCAGCTTCCAAAGAGCTTTTATGCAAGGACTGTCGACAGGTATCCTGATTAGAAATAAAACAAGGCAGTTATGCTTGATCTGCTAGTATATAGAACTGTTTTTCTATGATTCCTGAAAATTAATGGTTTGAAATCAAACTAGAAAAAACTGTCAACATTTTTCTTTTTAGCATTTCCTAATTTTTGCTTCTTATGATTGATTCACTTGATTCAGTCTCAAACTAATTTCTTGACTCTTAGGTATCACTTTCAAATATAGTGGTCTACCCTCAAAAAAGTGTTTCCCAGCTTCAGCATTGCAAAAATATGCAGTCTATATACCTTTGATTTGCCTAAGATAGTTATAATAAAACTACCCTTAAATTTATATCACAGTATAGTGTGTGTGTGTATATATATATATATATATATATATATGCACTTTCATATATATATATAAAACAGGTAGTTTTAGCCTCTGACTCTTAAGTGAGTTAATATAAAAAAATATAGCAGTTTATCATATTTTCCTGACACTTTGCGGCATACTTTTTACCTCCTACATTCAACTATATTTAATAGCATGACAGATTTGCACTAAACTGAATAGAAAAATTTAAGCCAGAATTTTGTTCAAATAAATATCTTATATGGGGGGAAATACTGTTCTTCCAGTGGGTCAGTACTTTAAGAACAAGCATATAGTCTCTTAGGAATAAGTGAAAGTACTGTCCACTGGGAGTTCAGTAATTTTCTTTTTATTGCCAGAATGATAAATGCCCCAGTTTGGAAACTATTATTAAATGAAAATGACATGCTTTAAAAATTAATTTAGAAAGCCTTGTTAATTATATAAACATACTAAACACATAGTATTGTATACCCGGAGTTGAAGAAACCCATTGGTTACTTGATAAATTAATCAGTTAATTAATTTTGAAAGAAACCATAAAAAACAGTCATTTGTCTAGTTACTAACCACAATAGTTCTTCGTGATATCATTTAAAAAACTCATTTTTTATAGTTTTTATACTTTTTTGTTGGATTTGTCTAATTTAAAGTCTAGATTTATGATCACAAATGTCAGAAGAATGCCTTTCCCCTTAATTAATAGCAAAATAAAAACCTGTTGGGCTGAGAGCCCCCTCTTGATGAAAAGCTTATTTGCCATATGTTCACAGTCAAGTCCTCGGTTGTGAGGTGGAGGAGGCAGTGATAATAGACTAACGCTCTAAATAGAACTATTGGCACCAGGTACCAGATCCTGGTGCATATTTTGAAAATAATAAGTGTAATGAATTAAAAGTCTCCCTTTCGTGATAAAAATTAATTAGGATGTAGTTGTCCAAAATAAATATGTAATTTAACTGAGGTATTTCTTTTAAAGAAAAATTAATGTTTCTTTTTATACCTAAGAATCCAAGAATTACTTTGATTACCGGGCTTTGTGATCTTAAAACTAAACTGTAATTGTAAGCCTGGGAGATTAGTGGAACCGCATGTGCTGATTAATTCATATTGCAAAGAATATCTTTCTAGTTAAACATTATTTCTATCAGTAAAGCTTTAATAATGAAATATCTCTTTTCTTTACTTTCCACGCTTTTCTGCATGGTGTACAGGGCCAATACTGTGCATGGCACCCGCTTCAAGTATTGGTAGGTTTTGTACCAAAATTCTCAACTTTTTCTAGTCTGAATAAAATGTTTTTCTGTTGTGACTATGAAAGGGATGAGTGACTGAATGATGTGGCTGGACATTTTCTGAGTATTTAAGGTTTAATATGATGCTGTCTGTTTTACATCTTTGTGGAATCACACTGGTCCTACACTCTCAAGTCCTAGTTGGTTGCCACTGTGGCCAAATACTGACCCCGCCCTTCCTGGGTGAAAACAACCCTAATCGCAACTGAAATATTTTGAAACATTTTCTTATCTAGCCAGAATGGGGAGTTTTGTTCTTAGCTTTACATCTGTTACTAAGAAATTGTAAAATATTTCAAATGTATTATTTGTAAAGTACAGCAAAAAAATTCGTACTCCCAAAATTATCCATAAGATCTAAATGATTCAATGCTTAAATCAGATGAGTTGAGAAAGGATGAGTTAAGCAAAGCTGGAGCATTCTGTAGTGTTCTGTGATGAATTCTATAGTGTTCTAGGATGAAGCGCCATCTGCAGAGAAATCAGGCACAACTGAATCATTTCAAAATGACTCTTTGGGGGCATGTGATCTTTAACAACCAGTTACACACAAATTCTTCAATTAGCCACCAATGTAATATGGTAGCCATTTCGAAACCATTTGGTACGTCACTAATACTGAAGAAGTCGAGAAAGTAGCTTGTTTCCCTCTTGAGAACTCCTAGGGAGTTCACAGCTCCTAAAGTCTCCATGGGCACTAGGAAAAGACCAGGAGAAAATTGCTCTGTTCCATACAAGGAGGAATTATCCCACTCCACCTCACCATCTCATATCAATCCATCCTTTCCTCCTTTTTGAGAGTTTGCAACAGCTTGACTTCTATCCCATTGGTTGACCAGAGTAGATGCAGAGCCCAAAAGGGACTGACGGTTTATTGAGATAAAACAGAAGATCAAAATGACAATCACATAGTAGCACTCACTAACATAGCAGGGTGTGAACCCTGACAAGGGAGATGAGGCCTCTGTTATTGAGGGATTGGCTGTCCCCTAGAGGAATTAAAAACATTTCCATTGATACTAACAAAAGCATTATATGCATATGATTGGCAGAACAGACCTGCAAGTTTGTGAAATGTGTCTCTGTCTTCACATTTTGTGACTACGCCCCTGTCTTTTCACCTAAGATCTCTGTGTAGGAATGCAAAGTGTATGCTTCAGCGGTGCTGCTTCCTGTATAGTTGCTGCGCTCCCAAAAGGAAAATAAGAGTGTTTTTAGAATTGGCATGTAATACAATAAGGCATGGCTACAAGTAATGGATAACTAGAGATAGGCGTAGGGGATAACTACAGAGTTTCTGTCAGTCACCATTTGGGGTACATTTATGGTTTCTGTGACCTTGCATATGTTGATTTTTCTCTCTCCAGGCCATTCAGTTTCTCTGTAGACTTTCAGAAAATCTGAATTCAGTCAATGTAGAAATAAATTATTATATATGCATGCTTGCCATTCACACATTAATTCCTTGGTTTGCTTTCCAAAACGAGCTAGAAATGAGAAAAACATCTAAAAGCCTTTCAAAATGAGATTGAAACTAGAAAAGGCAAAGAGAGAACATCCTGCAAGGGATGTTGCAGCTGTTAGCCATGGTAGCTGTAATATTTGCAGACAAGTTGTTGTTGGATATTTACTATGAAGTACCCCATGTGTTTGATAAACAGCCTAAGTTTCCAAGGGGTTTGCCAGAGGTGTACTTAAAAACCTGCATGCATAGTCCACTGTGTTCTTCCTATCTGCTCCCCTACCGTATAGCAACCAGTAAAACTACCATTTTTTTTGCATGCAGATCAGGTAAGTATATATAAAACTGTCCCTTTGCATCCGCAATCTAGTGACAGCACTCATATATATGTTAGTGAATCCAAACCACATTTCATAGTTCCTTACTCCCATTTTGAATGTGCAACCCAGTTACTTGTGTGCTGAACTAGCTATTCATATAGATAGCCTTGGTAAAAATCAGATTTTGTCATATATACCCACTATGACCCCTTCTGAAAATTTGGCCTTTTAAGTCAACTACAATGTGATTCTACTCAAAAACTAACTAAATGTTGAGAATGATCCCGTTTTCCTTAATGGTAACTATAATTGGCTTTCACCTTTTCTCTTTTTAAATTTTTCCCCCTTCCATGCTGTGTTGCTTTGCACTGACTGTGATTGCATGTTGCACCCTGGTGTATCCATCATGATGATGTCACATGGCTTGTTGCTGTGATGCCTACCACGCCCCATTTCATCGTTTATGTCATGGTTGCGTAACTACTCCACCCTCCTGTGTGTTGCTTCCCTGGTTTCCTACTGAAAGTGCCCATGATGCACGGTGCTACACCTACCACTGTGTCTGCAGCAACAACACCTGCCACCAGCGTTCCCTTCGCTGCAACAGCTACAGGCAATCAGGTTTGGCCATTTATTTCACCTGTTTAGACCTAGATAACTACAGTGTGTTGGTAAGGCACAGTATATGCTTTTTGGATTGGTGAGAGACATTGGTCCACATTCTTATGTGTTTCTTAAGCAGTTGTTACATTTAGAATTTTTATTTTTGTGTATGTTCTACAGGGATGTATCTGCTTTGCTACTTACCCTGAGATGAATCAGCAGTTTTCTCATTTTTAATCGGTTAACAGATGTCACTCTTGGTATGCTATATATACGATTGTTGCTACCACACCAATCCTCAAATGTATATACTAAGTATTTCTTAAATGCTTCGTCATTAGTCGAGAGGAGAATTTATTTTATTTTACTACCATTTTTGATTATTGCATTTGAACTTTCACTTAGTACAATCATCATCTTTACCTTCAGATATACTGGAAAGAAAGCAAGATAACATATTTCTTTCCAAGGCACAGATATCATTATCCAGTGATTACATCAGAAATTCCTTCTCATACTGACATTAGCTGTGCTTGTGTTCTTTTAATTTTTACTTGCTTTAGGTATTTACAGGCAGAGTCACATGGCAAGTTATAAATTGTGGGGGAGTCTTGAAATTGTAAGGAGATACATACAATAATTATTGTGTAATGTTATGGCCTTTTTGCCTTGTTAAAGTGGTAATCATGCTTAAAAACTGCAAGTTCCACTGCTGTTTCATTTACAAGTATGATAACCATATAGCACACAGAGCATTAATTCATTGGGAGAACAAACCACATTCTAATCTGTGCTTTGCAAAATTAACTATTAGTGGATATGGTTAATATGTCTAAATTTTTCTGTGAAATTGATTATAGTTATTAACTACCATGTCCAAGCAGTGAACAAAATAAACAGAATTCTCTCAAGAAACTGTTTTAATCTAAAATCTTTTTTACTACTATAGATACCCCCATTATCAATAGATGAACTGAATAGCAGCATGTTTGTTTCACAGATGTAGAAGTTACCAGTAGAACAGTAAGTTTCTTTAAGTATTAATGTAAATAATATTTATAGGCTATATATTTTATTTACACACTTGAATTTGCTAAAGGCTTTGGCAAATAGTTTCATTAATAGACATTGCTTACAACTTAGAAATTGATTTAAGCATTCTAAATTTTCCAAAATGAGATGTGGATAGCAAATGTGAAATTTTTTTATATGAAAATGACCGCTGGTACTGTATTTTCCCAATGAACTTACAAACTCTGAAATGTTTTCCTGTTATTGAAGGGGTATGATTTGTTAGCCAAAAGCATAGATCACTTTTGAATTTTAATTCTTCAACATTTTTCTAGCTTCATTTTTTTTTCATTGAAGTTAAAGCAATGTAATTTTGTCAGAATTTGCCTGAGATGGTTTTCTTAAAGACAGTAAACAATATGCTTCTCCTGTGACATTATAGAAAATAGTGCTTTTATAGTCAGCCTCTGTGTTGCTTCCCATTTAAGGCTATCAGAATTGCTCAGCTGTTTTGAATTTTGAGTGACATACTTGAGTACTTTAATCATTATTTTCATTCAAATCATGGCTTTTTTTGGTAATTTTTGTCATTGTTGGATTTTCCCCCTTTATCCTTGATCTCCTTTTTGCCTGGTTTAGCCTGTAATAGCACACATTTAATTGGAGCAATCATTCACTTGGAACGTGTGACTTCTGAAGTCACTTAAGACTCCTAGGTATCTTAATTAATTAGAGGGACTTATTAAACAAGTGTACCAATTCTGAATTGCATACATTAGTCATTGAAAGTTTGAAGTTCTCACAACTGGAGTGTTTCATTTGGTTGAAGGAGGCAACAGTTCCATGCTCCTGTTGGCCTAGTTCCTCAGAACCTGGCTAGCATTTCTTTCCTGCTGAGGACACACAGGCCCAGAACACTAACTGTTCTGGTCAGAGCCTATAGCTAACTGTACCTTAGATAAATAGATCCCTTCAAACATAAGGAATGTTTTAATAAGACATTTGAGTACATGGAATAACAAAGGAGCTGTAAATTGTAATCGTTTTCAGGGGTATCATTTGGGATAGTGGCAACTTGGGTATAGCAGCAAACCTGAGAATACAGGCTTTGCAGACCTGCCTGATTCTCCATGGGCTGCTACATATCAAGGTAAACAAAAGTTGTCAAATATAATTAACTTTCTAGCAGAACGTGTTTGGTAACAGTGATTCCTTTTTGCTTGATTCCATTAGAAAATTGAGAGGTATTTGGCACGCTGTAATCACATCAATATGTAACAGATGTTAAAAATTTCTCCAAAGTTCAAAAACGTAATTTTGTAAAATACTATGTACCTAGATTTCACACTTAGGCTATTTCTGCATGGCTCCAAAACATTCAGATAAAAAGTTTATTTAATGTTTGCATATTTCAAAATGTTTGGTATCAAACATGTTCTCTCAATATCTGCTTGTCGAAGGAAGCGGATGGATGGGTGGATGTTCATCAAAAGGTTTTGGCAGTGTGTAGACAATGCTTTAAACAATTGAGTGCATCTCTGTTAACTTAAGGCGATTCTCTACGTTAGCACTCAATGAGAACCATAGACTATCATGGTGTATGACTCTTTAGTGACCATTTCCAACAGCCCCATTTTCCCAGGTGTAGAATATGAAACTCAGAGAGAGGAATATCTTGGCATAGTTCACACACAGAACTGGAACAAGAACCAAGTATCCTGACTCCTACTTCAATAACGCTTCAGTGTTTCTCACTCTTTGTTTGTTTTTTCCATTTCAGTTGAAATTCTGAACAACAGAGTTATGGAGTATCAGAATCTCTCCGTGAGAACCTCCATATGGCCTTTCTATATATATTCTCGTATGTCTTCTTCTACCAACACAATAAGCGTGGTGCAGTTAATATACTAAACAAAACAAACATACCAACCAACAAATTCAAATAAAAAATGAAGCATTATGCAATCAATGCAGATGTTAAAACACAAATAGAAAACTAATAACTACTGCCTATCTTATTTGAATTATTACGTAGAATATGACCCTAAAATTTTCAATTTGTTACATTATTCTTTGTAATTTCCCAATAACCATTATGCTGAGTGAATTTCCACAGTGAACTGTTGGCTTACTGTGCATTCTTGGTGGATAAATGTTCGTCTGTTTTGAAGTGTTACCTTACTGTTTTGTTTACACAATAGTCTATTGGGTTAATTTAGAATGTAACAGATTTATCCAGTACCATTTTCCTCATTATTATACTGTATTGTATTGTGGTGTGTTGTGTTCTGTTAGGTTTTTACATACGATAGTGTTTTGCTGTATATGTGTGGTGGCTGATTTCAACTAAAATGTTATTAATGGGAAACAGAAATATATGTGCTTAAAAAACATAACAGGTTAGGTTAATGTTAATATGCTCCCTGTTTCTTTAGAATATTTCTGTAGGTTTCTTGGGGGAGACATTTAAAAGGCCTCACTTTTGCATGTGCACAAAACCTGTTCATACACATGCATGTGTTTAATTTGTACCTGCAGATCTGACCTTGCATAATGTGATCACATTACTAGATTTTTTGTGAGAGAGAAATAATTACTTGCAAAAAACAGGACACTTGTTAAAACTTTAACCCCTAATTTCACTCCCTAAATAGCTTGAAAACCTAGAACTTACCTTTAAATGAATTTCTCAGCATTTATACTAAAAATTATGTAAAGTGCCCATTACATTTTTTTGTGGCTCAAGGATCCTGTCTCCTAGGTTGAGTGTCTAAAACTGAGCCATTTGTCATCTTCAGCTGAGAAATTGGTACTTAGAGGCTTAAAGGTATGCTAATTACAGGTTATGAATTAAACAGGGAGAGGGACATGAAGATAGTTTTTACATATTGGAGGAAAGTGTGTAAAAACCATTACAATGTAACCTTTTACACAAGTGCCGTTTTCCGAATGCAAATGGCTCATGCTCCTTAGACTACTCTTGAATAATAAGTAAGATGCAATCTAGCAAAAGTCAGTGAGGGTGAAAGAGAATTGGTTCTAAGTAAGGCCTTTCCTCTCCAAATGGACAATCTTTTCTATTGATCACAGTTGGAGCCTGAGTATAGGTTTGGAGAAATGGCAGAGGGGGGAGGGGGGCAGGGAAATGTTTCAAATTGTTCTTTGATTTATTTAAAAGTTTTAGGAAGGATGTGCACAGTTGTCTTTCGCTTCAGTTCATCTGAGTTTCGTTTTGTTCAACACATCAGTGAAGGAGCAAGCACCTGTGATAGATGTCAAGTGTTGCCTTGACCTCTCCCAACTCTATTAACAACAGAGTCTCTCGCATCATAAACAAGCCTTTGTTTGTTTGGATTTGTTTGTTTTATATGTAGTTGAATATTATAATAGGTTTTTAGCACCCTTTTGATAAGAGAGTGGCTACACTCCATAGAGCTGAGCTGAATCCACATTGCTAATACTTATAAAATAATTTTATAACCAAGTAAAATAGTAATTAATTCATATTGTATGTGGCATACCTCCTCCACTCTACTCAGTTATTAAAATTACTATTATTATACAGTGGTGGAACCATATGATATTTTGCACCAATTTAGATAGATTTAATATTTCTACTAAATATATATTTTCTCGCTGGAAAATATAAAATCATCACATTTGATGTGTACAACAGGTTTTTTTTCCTTAATGAAAATGTCAAGCAAAGAGAAAATCTGATTTAGGATATTGTAAGCCGGCAGTAGTGTTTGAATCACAGAACAATGGAGTTGGCAAAACCTTTTCACAGTTGATGAAACTGAGGCCCAGGGCATGTGACTTGCCGAAGGCTACCTAGCTAGTTGGTGGCAGTCAGACCCCAAAATATCTCCTGGCTCTCACTTGTTCCTCCGTTTCATGTTGTTTGTGCTTCAAAACATTTGAGACTCTATCCTAAAGCAGATCAATTTGGCTCAGAATACAAAAGAGCAAAATTAGCTCTTTGGTAGTTGATATCCTGTTGATCTTAATATCAATCCAAATTATGATCATCAGTGATTTCTAAATGCTCTTGCTTGTATAGTGCCATTGTCATCTCTTAACAGTATTGCTTGGAGTTAGAAAACAAGAAATGTCCTGACTTTTACCTATTGATTCTTTGAACTACTTAATTTCTGTTTCCCAAAATCTTAACATTGTTAAAGAAGAAAGTAGAGCATGCCTTTGTGAAATTACTTGTGTATGGAACCGAGTTTTGTATAAAGCTGTGGCACTGCCTCTCCAGAAGGGCAGATCTGATCACACAAATCCAGGAAGGAAGCACCTGAGCTAGTCTGGATGTATTCCTTAAAAGAGATAGAGACGTTTTAAGTGCAAAATGAACTTTTTTGTGTAGTTTGACATTTTGATGCAACGAACTGTCTCATTTAACTTTTTAAACCTCTGACGAAGATGTACATAGACAATAAACCCAGAGTACAGCGGTTTTCATGTTGCTTTAAGCTCTGGAAGACATTAATAATGACATTTTTTAGTAAGAGGTTTAGTGAGGGATATTCAGAGCAGTTGTATTTTTGGTGCCACAATTTTTTATATTGTTGGCATTTTAAAAGTTACTTTGTAAATGAATTTAAAGAAAGAAAACTTAAAGCACTAAAGTTTTGATCAGATGCAAAAGAATTTTGACATAAATGCAATTTTAAGATAGCACTCTTTAAACTAGTTGTGCAATGACTTATTCAAGTTGTCTTTATTCAAGAAAAGAAAAGAAGAAAAGTAAGTCATTCGACTATAAATTTCCAGTGAAAAAGACAAGTCACAAAACTAATCAGTGACTCTAAACGAAAATTTACTGGATGAATTGTATATATAAAATTCTAATCACCTGTGATTCTAGTTAACATTTTATAAGCTTTGTAATTTACAAGGGCCTCTATTTTTATTTATCCACAATTATTGTTTTTGTTCATATCTCTCAGCCTTTTGCAAAAATACGCAAGAGTGCTGAAACTTGGATAAATCAGGTCATGTATACAGAGAATATAATCTAAAAGTTATCTTTTAAGAGGATTTTAGTAATGTCAATTTTTTTTTAAAAAAAGCACTATGTGACCATAACATAAGTATATTTTAAAGAGGGATTAAGATTAAATTAAAATTAAATGGATTCATAAAATTGCTATTTAAATACAGTATTTACTTTTGCAATTGGAGCATGATTCCACAACCAGCTGTTGCATTTCATTTCGCTTGTCTAGATTAGAGTCTTTAATTTGTAGTTAATCATGATGTGAAAAGCCATCTTCTCCCCACTCCATCAATCTTCTCCATCCGGTTTTGAACATGCTAAAGCACTTTGATCTTGCCATAAGTGTTGTCCTACGCCACTAGGCTGTGTTCACGAATGGGCAGCCTCAGCTCACCCACTCTGCAATTTGGGAAAAGCAAGTACCTCCTCCCTGCCATCAGTAGGAACTGGATAAAACTAATCTGTACAACTTGAAACTGTTTTTAATGGCATGACCAGTAAGCATAGTGATGTCTGAATAAGGACAACATTGGCATTAAATTTTATTAAATATGTAGGGAAGGCCCACGTGCTACTTGGAATGTTATTTGGTTCTTTCCCCCTTCCTTTGGAGAGTGTAGATGAGGATGCTCTTAGGTAAATGCAGCCACAAGGTTCCCAAGGTGTTTTAGTCTGTAGAGTAGGCTGTGATGCACACAATTGTTAGAAACTGGAATCCTCTTTCTTTTTATCTCTTCTACATTTCACACACATTGAAATAGAAATAGAGAAATATGATTGAGGGAAATATGATTTCCCAATTCTGTTGAATAGATTTAGGAAGATAGTGGCCTAATTTTTAATTTTACTAGTGCCTGTCAAAGGCAATAGAATAAACAGTGTGTAAAAGAATATAACAACTTTTTTGCAAATTTAGTTGATAGCCTAATCAAACTGTAAATATAATTACAAATATAAGTTTGGAGCACCAACTCACTAATTGGGGCCATGTTTTCATTTTTCTTGTTAGTTAAGGTTTTTGTTTTATTACTTTTTTATGTCTCTAAGTAACTAATGAACTTAATTTTGAAGGAGAGTTAGAGAAAGTTTAAGATTTTACTACATGTATTCAATTCACCTACATATGTTCTAAACTGACACTGAAGCATGACAAGTTATAGATTATAGTCCGTAACTATTCTTTACAGTTCACAGTTTAAGAACAAACTTAACTTTATATACAAATAATAATTTTAACTAATTATATTTAGTCGTTGCTTGAGCAACAAAACTACAACATGGCTACCTTTAGACACATTTTTTGTGAAAATTTTACTTGTAAACTATACATGGTTTTTGACAGTATGAGCATGTAGAAGATACAGCTCAAAGCTCAGAAAACAGCTGTGGTTGATTGTTTTTTATCCCAAATTCCCATGTGAAAGCTGAATTTGTGTCTTTGTGTGACTTTTTGATCAAAAAGTTTACAACACGTGGATACTAGAATCAGGCTTTATAGGTTATAGAATTTGTTGTGTGGCTAGGGTTATTCCACAGTATCTAGACTTTAAAACACAATGGTTGTATTTATAATACATTACCTGACCTTTTATTCATAACTTTATTCAAAATTAATCTATTCAAGTGGCATAGCTGTAGCTACAAAAATTCTCTCTTCTGGAATTACATACTTATACAAATATATCCAAATGAGAATTAAAGAATGACAAACATGTAGATTAAAATTAATTCATATTTGTAAAACCGCATACATAAAGGTACTGTGGAATGACCCTTTAACAGTGTTTAAGAGACATATGCTGCAGTTAACTGATTGTCTCAGTTAGGGTGCGAACGTGTGAGACACACCTTTTTTGCACTTATGTACATAGTCTGTGAAAGCAATCCTTGGAGCTTTTTTTTTAAATATAAGAAGTCTGTGATAATAGTGGAAAAGCTAGTAAGAGAGAATTATTTCTAAGGCTTTGAGAAGGAGGGGTTTTTTTTTGCTATAGACTTAACTAAAGCATGATGTTGCTTTGCTGTTGTGGCGGCTCTCTTGTTTGCTACAGCTCACCAAAAGGCCCAAGACTGGTAGAGACTGGTACTGGGACAAGACTGGTAGTAGGTAACAGGTCAACTTCAGTTAACAACACTGAACAAGAGTAAAAAATACTTCATCTTTTAGCAAGACCACTAGCAAAAATTATTTGCTTTTTAAATTAATCTTTGCTGTAAACACACACACACACACACACACACACACACACACACACCAGGCAGGTTTCTGGCTGATGTTTTGTTTTTCCACTGGTTGCAAGCAGTGAAATACTCTGTAAATTACAAGATGGATCTTCCCATTATGATCAAGTTAGATTTCCTCTTTCACAGAAAATTATCAATTCACGTATATCAGTTACATCAATTAATATGTATTTAAGTGACAATCAAATTGTTAACCTGCACCACTATTTCCCCTTTAAGATCCAGAACCCAAAACCAAATTGGCAACCATTGAAGGATGTAATTTAACGGTTAAGCAGTGCCAGCACAGGGCATTTCATTCCCTTCAACAAAGGAAAAAATGGTCCTGGCACAAGTTTAGAAATGGCTTTATTTACCTTATACCTGTTCAGTGGAAGCAGTTTTCTGACTCACCTTTACCAGATTAGAAAGTGCTTCACTGTGCCACTTCAGCGTCCCGCTGTTTTAACTAAACAGAAGAGAAACAGCCAAAATCTTACACCCATCAGAGCTGGAAAATAATGTTTCAATCAGACCATCTCTGCCAATTTCAGCTCCCACATCACCTAACAGATCACCATTTAACTTTTTGTTGCCTCCAGGCAATGAGGCCTAGAAAAGGTCAAGGTTAGAAAGGTTTAAGGCTAGATTACCACAGGTACTTGGAGTCTTTCACATCTGGGGCTGTGATGCCCTTGCCCTGGAGGAGCCTAGTCTGGGACTGGGGGAGTTGGTATTAGTATTGCTACCCATTTTGATAGTTCTCACCTACAGAGACGGGAAAATAAGCCAAAGCCAGAAAGCAATCCAAGCCTTACAGTTGTCCAATAGCTCAGGGCCAGTTGGTTAGAAATTTCTTTTATTCCCCCTTCAGCCCATAATCAGAGTCAGCCGTACAACTAACAGCCTGACCATCTGACCAGCATTTCCATTAATATAAAATGTAAGCATTCGTTCATTCTGTAGTTAGGAACTCCAACCTCAACCTTATCACCAACATATTTTCCCAACTTAACCCATGTTCTTGCGTTGACATTTCTTGTAAATCTATAAGCCACAAGAATATATTTTCATAAGGTCAATAGAAATATAGTAAGTTTTTAAGTCAGGAAGAATCATCTATAAAATACTAAGAATGAAGCTGGAAGCATCACAAAAGATATCCAATTAATTGATGGCATGTTGTGCATGCTGACAACCACTGGGTCACCCTCTTCGGAGCTTAAACACAGTGCTGTGTTTGAATAAGTAAAATTAGAGAATGAAGTATAACAGAATGTGAATAACTTGAGGCCAAAAAAAGACCTCTATTATTAAGCCCAGGAAAGGCTTAGTTTGACTAATTCAAACAGTTTCCAGCCCCTTCACTTGTCCTCGCCTGGAAGAGAACCACCCATCAATACTCCAAAGCAGGATTATTCCAGAGAAATTTTATCCTTAAATAGAACCCATCCTGAGTTATAGTATACCTAAAGGGAATAATGTATCACTATGAAATAAGTCACAGCTCTTTGTAGATATTGCAAGAAACCTCACTAGTCATCTTCTACATCATATTATTTAAATTAATAAAATACCTCTGTAACAAGACCTAAAAGTAACCCTACTTTAAGCAGTGCTCTTTTCTCTCAAAACACACAACCTAAAGATTTATCTGTCATAGAACTGCATGGTTCCAAAGCTTTATTTCTGTATACAGATGCTATTTGTTAATGATGGAAAACAAATTATTTTGTTGCTATGTCTTTTGTGTCTAGCAGTTGAGAGAATGATATGACCATCATATCATTGGATTCTGAGGTTGCCCTTTTCAAAATAGATTTCCTTTTATTACTGTTGTTGCTGCTTTAATTATTAGAAAATGAGCCATTTGTTGTCATGCCCCCAGGTCACAATAATTTAAATTAAGATTACAAAAAACATGTTCCTAAATATACTCTTTTTGTAAGGGCTAACTTTATGCATATAAAAACAATCCAGTATAATGTAGAAAATGGAAGCACATATTTGGGGAGAAAAATGTCAATTTAAAAATACCTATAAATAAGAAAATTATTAACCCCGTGCAACAATTATAGATTTAAATAATGATCACAATATTTTGTAAATATAAACTGTGCCCATAATATTTTGCCTTCAAAATGCAATAGCTCATTCCCTCAGCTGCTATCTACAGGGCAGATGCTTTGATTTCTTTTGTTTTTTTTCCAAGTTATAGTGCTGTACTGCTTGTTTGTGTCTAAAAGTGTGCATTATGCAGCTCATTTTAGTAGGCTATTTCTGTGTTGTTTTTTTTGTTCTTTAATAAAATGTGTAAATTTCTTGGTTATGTCTTTTTTTATGAATCCATATTCACACATTAGGAATTCACTTAAAAGCTATTCATGTTCTAGTATATTAATCCTAATATTTAGTAATTCTAATATAAAATTTAAATTTGTGACTTGGTCTAATGTTATATTTCACACATAGAATAAATTTATTTCCAAATATACCTTCAGTATTTTGAATTCTATAGATAATACATTCATTGTATTAGATGTATTATTCCTATAATATTGAAGTCACTGACACAAGAAAAACACACATATTTTGGTAAAAGAAAACTAAAAATTTTGAGGTAATGCTTACTGGTTTCTTTTTTTTTTTTTTTTTTTTTTTGTGAGGAGATCAGCCCTGAGCTAACATCCGCCAATCCTCCTCTTTTTTTGCTGAGGAAGACGGCCCTGGGCTAACATCTGTGCCTATCTTCCTCCACTGTATATGGGACGCAGCCACAGCATGGCTTACCAAGCAGTGCGTCGGTGCGCACCCGGGATCCGAACCAGCGAACCCCGGGCCGCCGCAGCGGAGCGCGCGCACTCAACCGCTTGCGCCACCGGGCCGGCCCTGCTTACTGGTTTCTGTTGTGCTTCAGAAATTCTGAGGCATATTCTAAGATAAATTATTAGAAGTTTGTACCCTCCAGTTATTCATTTCTATCCTGCATCTTCAGTGTAAAATATGAAACCAGTGTCATTGATTTTATTCTTTTCAAGATGGGCATCAATGGTTTTATAACAATGGGATGCATTAATTTTTCCACTAAAATGTTTTCTCTCACTTCAAATTGGTTTTCTCCAACAAACGGCACAGGAATGAAAGGATAATCGCTTTTGTTCTTTAAGAAAGCAAAATGTAACTTGGTAATACTGTATTCTGTCAGGTTTCTAAATACTTAAAAACACCGATTGGGAACTTCTTCACACTGGCCGCCATTTGTTAGTCACGCTGATAGAAAACTGAGGTGACGAGATTTTGGATGAGACGTTGTGACAGAGTCAAGTATTATTCATGTGTCTATACCAGTGAGAAGGGCCAGGGAGGAGGTTGGGTCCTTGTCCAGTATCAGCTGAATCACACAGAACTACTAGCTCCCTTGCGCCTTGTGCCCTACTTTACTATTCTAAGTGTGGTTCCACTATGGCGTTTCTTGATAAGCCCTTTGATGTGTTGTACGTGTTTCTGTGAGAATCCCAGCACTAAAGCCAGTCCAGTATATAGACATTTACAAGAGGTCTCTGGCCTCTTCAGAATTCAGTTCATGTGTTTCTCTTTGAAGCTGTCGTATGATAGGTAAGAATTCAGGGCAGGCATTCCTGAACATCACCAAAATGGAATTTCTATTGGCCAGAAGAAAGCTGACCCACAGGCAAAACCAGGTGTAAAACACGTTTACCTTGGCAGTTTCAACTTCTTTTCCCAGCATCTTTCTAAGCCCCTCCTTTTCTCATCCCTCATGGTGGCCTCTAGCCCTCTAGAAGCCCAATGGTAGCAACTTATTAGGCCTGCTTTCCCAGGTAGACTTTTCTCCTTCAGAACTTTCCTGTTGGGCATCTCAGGCTATGGAGAGCAGCTTAGTTGTGATCTAAGAGATAACACCCTCCGGTGTTAAAGACTGGCAGTGCTTAATGTGCTGCCCCTCCTGGGAGTGTTTGTACTTAAAAAGGCCTGACTCTCCAGTGGTCAAATATCAGACGGCCATATGCGCAGATGAGGGAGACATGTTTTACTGAAGCAAATGTCTAGGCACTTGAATTATAGCCTTTAGGCAGTAATCAAATTCTTATGGATAAGTCGTGCAGTCATTTACCAGCTCAAGAATGCCAAAAAAGGAAGACTTGTAATTTTGTTATTGTCAGGAAAGTTCTGATATAATAAGGAACCTAAAATACTGACTAGATAGTGAACACACAAAAATCCCATAGACCAGAATCCACTCACACGGTCAGCGGCTGTAGTGGAGAGCATGACCCAGTGATGGGCCTGATACGTGGTCACATTTATGGAGCCATCAAATGCCTATAATTGTGAGTATTCAACAGATGGACACGTATACTCTAATTTTTTACTTGTCTCTTTCCTGTACTAGAAATGCCCATTTAACTGAGCCCTCTCAGATTTTCCTTTAAGTGTCTGCACTTACACTTCTCCCTTAGGCAGGAAGAGAGTGAGAGTCTGGGGAATAAAAGCCAAGAGCTCCAAGGATAGAAAGGGCAGCCACCTGGATATAAGGGTGAGAGAGGTTTGTGAGAGGAACTGGAGTTCTGGTTCCTGTCCTTACAAACAGATGCCCACAGCAAAAGCACAGCATCCTGAAGTGGATGCAGAAATCAATATAAGAAGGAAGTTGTGGTCAGTGTAGCCCAGCATTTTGGTGCTGTGCATGGAAACAGAGTGCAGTGCAGAGGCAAGCAGGGCAGCCGGGGCAAAGCACAACAGATGCAAGAAAAATCATAGGTTTCCCTGATGGGAGAGAGGGAGATTTCTCCCCATACGTGATTCAGTGCATTGCATGCATGTACAAGTGCAAAGAGATAGATTGGCGAAAAATCATAGAGTAACAAGATGAATAGCAGCAAGCAGTGGCAACAGCGCCTGGTAAAGTAGACACCCTGTTCGTTAACAACGGCACTTAAGAGAATGTAGAAGGAATCTGAGGAGTCTCTACAGTCAGCATGCTTCTAGAGACATGGCTACAAAGATGATGGTCAACCCATCAAAGATCAATGTAGGTCTCAAGAAAAGGATGGGGAAGAGTAGGATCAGGACTGAGACTTCGCCTTTAGCCTTCAAGACCTGAAGAAGTGAATGATCCTTTGTTGGGGAAATTGGCAGTTAAGAGAGAATCATATCTATGTTAAGTATATATACATATATATTGTAAGTGGTTATTGATGTGCCTTTGTTAACTATTTAATAAATGTATGTGTAGTTCATTCAAAGTGTTTTGGTTCTTCTCAATTTCTGTTCATAAAGACCCACAGTAAAGAAATTCATTCATGGGTTGTTATACTAGGAAAACCTGAACTCACAGGAATCCAGGCAATCAGCGGTCACAATTTGGGCCTCCAGGTAGGGGCTGCTAATAAATGAGGCAGTTGCACTAACAGTCACACCCTAATTTGATTGGTGTACAGGACCTCACTGAATATCAAGAAAATGTTTACCATAAACTGAGCACCAGCCAATGGTAGAGACCACTGTATAAGCAACTCTCTTCTCCTGATGGACACCATCAGAGATATTCTCGATGCTGAAGATGTTTGGGACCTCAAGAGTCATTGGGATGAGATTGTGGGGCCAGAGGAGCACCCAAACCATTCAGAATGAAAAAATGGCCAAGGAGTGTCTGACATGCAGCCACACGCACTATTGTTGTTCTCTACTCCCCACATCCTAGATAAATTTTACGCAGTGGTAAAAATAAAAATATCTTCCAGATATTGTTAGTGGGCTTAGGCAAAGGTCAGTCTAAGAATAACCTTTGAGTAATAACAGACTAAGAAAACCTTTAAATAGTATTTTAAATTATTATTGTGTCCACATTCAGTGTTATGCCACTTGACCCTTCTCCCATCCAATCCACCCTCCACATTACTGCCAGGGTCATTTTTCTACAGTCAAAAACGATTATTTCACTTCTCTGACTAAAAATCTTCGATACTCTCTCATGCTCTAGCCTTAGGCTTGCCCTCTAGCTTCATTCTTCCCCCTGCCTTCTGTAACCTGTACACTCCAGAGAAGCCAAACCACTGTTAGAAAAATATAATTAAAAACTAGATCTTCTTCCAACCCCCAAATCCTCTCCACAAAGCTAGGAGTGAAAGAAAACACTTTTATTATTGAATACACATTAAACCAGAATGGGATGCGCATCACAGGTAATCCACTAAGAGAATGCAAAGACAAAAAGGAATCTCATCTCCTCATATAGCCAAGCAGATACAACCCGTTACACACATGTTTTCAAGATGATAAACAACTCGTCCTGGAGTAAGAGGCTTGACAGCACCTTTTGTCATTCATAGTTCATCCTAACTTTATCATAATTGGGGAGGCCACCTGTGTTGACTTTATCTACAGGAGAAACAAACTTCTCACACCTTTACCACAGGAGATAGTTTTGCAGATTGGAGAAGGATGCCCAGGGAAGCTAGGCTCTCCCTCTCCTACGGAACTGAGAGATGGGGCTCTATCTCCTTTATGTTTGCATTTCTAAGACATGACTCCCAGGTCCTTGAGGAAACATTCCAGAATTGTGAGATTAGTGGGAGGCTTATGTAGCCATTATAAAGATTTACATACAAAGAGGACAGAGAAAGAAATTTTGAAAGAAAAGGGAGGGGGTGGGGGAGAAGTCTCCTCCCTTATTTTCAACAAGGAGAATTAAGCCTCTTATTTTTAATTTGTATTTGCCCTTACACCACTCACCGTTTCCCAGATCCATACCATGGTTTCCCATATCTTTGTGCTGTTTTTCTCTCCACTTGGAACACCTTCCCCTCTTCTTCCTCCTCTTCTTTGGAAACTCATCATTCAGTGTATTCATCAATTGTCAACTCTTCCACTGAGATGCAGCTGGTATTTATTTAGTGCTTACTAGATAATCTCAAAGCTCAGTGGCCACCTCTCCTATATTGACTTTCTGCCCCCTCCATTAAACTGGGCTTCTCAAGGGCAAGAACCAGGTCTGGTTGATCTTGATATCCTTTATGATGCTTCAAACAGTAGCCACATAGTAAATGCATAATAGATTTTTGGAGAAACAATCAACTAAGAAATCAGGGCACTTTTGTTGTAAAGAAGAAAATCTCAAATAAAAGGGATTTATGTAATGATGCAGGGAAATTTCACAAATTCCAATGGCAGAAAGAACAACTGGGCGTCATGGAGCTAGAAACTTATCAGGTAGCGTGTTTCTCCTCTCTGTCTCGCTGTCTGCCTCTCTCTCCTCCAGTCTCCTGCTTCTTTCTGCAAACCAGCTTTCTCTGCTTACTTATCAGCACACAGGTGATTGATCAGGGCTATTTGCAGAATGGTAGTCTTATCCTAAGAGTCTACATCAGTGATAGTCTGCACCAAAAGTACCCGGAAGCTTGTAAAACATAGATTGCTGGACCCACTCAAGGGTCTCTGATTCAGTAGATATGGGATTAAGTATGAGAATTAGCATTTCTAACAAGTTCCCAAATGATTCTGATAATCTGGGGACACAATCTGAGAATGATTAATCAATTTGACCTTCAAGCTTGGTTCCCCACAAACAATTGACTCAATCACTGGGACTCATGCCTGATTCTCAGAAGAAAGAATTTTATTGGTGAGTCAAATGTTCATCCCTATTACATTTAGTTGTGGCCAAAACAAATGGAGTCACGTGGTACATATGAAAGGTTGCCGCTTTGAGGCTATGGACTGGGAAACTTCAAAGAGGTGGATCTCTAGTACGGTCACTCCCATGGCTCCTTTTAAAGCTATAAGAATCTCCACACTGAACTAGATCCTTGGTCGATGCAGCTCAATTCTCCATAGCCAATAGGGCCAATGAGGACATAATCTCTTGGGCATCTCTGGCCACTCACCTCAAAGAAACTCAAATATTTACATCCAGCCTTAAACTCATCATCTTCCCTCTGAAATATGCCACTCCTCCATCCAGTTGTCCAAGCAAGAGACCTGGGAATCACCTTTGACTTCTCATCCCCACCCTCTATACACAGTCTATCAAGTCCTGTCAATTCTATCACCTAGTTATTTTCTCTATCCCTACTATACCTGGTTAGTTTAACTTGACACCCCACCTCCAGTGCTGTTTTCCTCTAATCTGTTCTTCACATGACTGTCAGAATGCTCTATCTAAAACACCTTCCCAATCTTAGTTCTTGGGACAGCTGATTTAGGCCTGGGGCAGCGAAAGCCTGGGCCTGTAGTCTCCAGCAGCATGCAGCTACAAGTCTACCTACCCCAGAAGGCCATACAAAGGTTATCATGCTACGAATACTATGATGTAATATGAAAAAAGTTTGGGAAGCTATGATCTAAAACACAAGTTTGACTATGTAACTCCT
Source organism: Diceros bicornis minor (assembly GCF_020826845.1). NCBI lineage: Eukaryota > Metazoa > Chordata > Mammalia > Perissodactyla > Rhinocerotidae > Diceros > Diceros bicornis. The sequence goes on along the minus strand of NC_080781.1, from coordinate 120,655,441 downwards.
CTGCTTAAGACCTTTCAATGACACCCCATACCTCTCAGGATAAAGTCTAAATATACTTACGATAGCCGATAACACCTGGCATGATTTGGTCCCTGTCTACTTCTCTAGGTTCTTCTCTTGCCACTGCCTGCTTTGGACATGCTACTTCAACAGCATGTAAATACTTGTAGTTTCCAGCACACGCCCTGCTGTTTCATGCCTGTGAGCCATTGTCCATGGTTTCCTTTCTGCCTGGAATGTACACCCTCCTCCTTTTTGCCTGGCTACAGTGGGAGATCAAAATTGGCCACCCTGAAATATCTCTTTGCCTTGATTATTGTCTCTGATGGACATTTGACCTCCCCCAAACCACCTAAAGGAATTTAACTCTGGGTGTAGACAGACTGGCAGGGTCCTCACTAAGCCCATTCTTAACAAAGTTCTGTTTACCAAATATTTACATTTGTAAAGGTGTCTCCCTCTGTGTAGTGGGAAGATGGGGGGTTGACCTTATCTGTGAAAACTCTTATCAGGAGGAAGAAGAAGACTTAAATCTACATACTCTTGATTACTGTAATTCCTGTCTCTCCAGTCACATTCTCTATAGGTGGCCCTGCAAAGCATTGTCTGACAAACATTTACATTTCCCTCTTCATGTAAATTGTCTTCTTCCCCTCTGAAATCCCAAAACACCACCCACCTCCAACATCCTCCTTTGTCTTTAGCTGAAGATAGTATTTAAGACGAGAATCTCTGCTATTGTGTTGAGAAACTCAGTTTCCCTGGTTTCTCCCATGTATACATGTTATTAAACTTGGTATTATTTTCTCCTGCTAACCTGTCTTTTTAATTATTTAGCCAGCCGTAAGAACCTTGGGGGGAAGAGCGGAGGGGGATTCTCCCTCTTCCCCAACAGTTTTGGCACCCAGTGTGGGGCAAAAATTTCACTGGCTGGACACTGCTCACTCCTGGATGACTGCAGTGGAGACATCCTGGACCCTGATGAGAGCCAGCAGGAAGTGAAAGTTCTTACCATGTCAGTCTCCCAGATCTCTGCCTGCGGGGTCCAATGGAAGTGAGAGTGGTGAGTTTTCTCTTTCTAAATTTAGATTAACAGGAGAAAATATTGGTGAAATTAGCTTCTTGGACTCAGTGACTCTTGGATCCAGTTGGGTACCCATTGGATAATTGATCCTTTTCCTCCCAGAAATAGTCTGTCTCTGTCTCTCTTTTTGTCATTTACACAGGCATCTCTATAAGCCTGTCATATGGGCTTTTGTCTTGTTCTATATCTTGAGAGCTTGCTTTGTGACCTTTCTGGTCTCCACAATCTGGAGGATGTACATCCCAGCGTACATCCTTGGCGGCCAGTCGTACAGACTGGGGTTCCGAGAAACTCTCTTTGTCCAGCTGTGCCTACTCTCATGGAAGTTTGTCTTAAGGGGTCCCTTTTGTATAAGGGGCCTTTGTCATCTCTTGTTGTGCTTTCTTATTTTGGGAAGTGAATTCTCTGGATCTCTTTTGGAGATGCCTCTTGCGTCCATAGTTAAAGCTTGGGATGAGTTGCTGTTAAGGTTAAGATCCTACTCATCCATATGGCCAGACGATGGATCATTTAAATTGGAAAAACTTCTAAATTGGGGAAAAAAATTTTTGAGAGCTCTCACAAAATTGTATTATTGGCACCTAAGAAAAGGCCAAGAAAAAAAGAAGGGAAAAATTTGACTAACCTTAAGACCCTGACTCAGGTTACAATTAAACTGAGAAAATGTAAAACTGTAGGATTATAAAGGTTGGAATGTTTGAGCTAATTTTATATAAAGAGGTTACATCAACTTTGCCTGAGTATATTTTAAAATGTCTGACTGGGAATGCTTCCCTTGTCCAAAATTATAAGACCAAGACCTATTGATAACAGTCCTAATGAAAACTATGTTTACAGATATAAGAGGTGATGAAATTTACGTGAAATTTTATAGAAAACCTGATGTTATTTCTATTACAGAACTGGTTAACAAAAATAATAACTTAAATGATGGCTAATTTTATCTAATGTCTTAGGAAGTGTTGTAGGTGATCTAAATAATTATTGGGAACAAGTAACTAAATAGATGTGAAAAAGATGAACTTGGGTGAACTTTTAACAATAATTATGTGTTATGGTGGTTACAGCTTCCAAACTTTTTGGTGACTTAAAACTTTAGAGTTTTGCTAAATTTTAAGATAAAAATTCATTGAGTATCTAGATCATTTCCAAATAAGATAAGATATTAGACATTGATTGCTAAATACAGGTTTGTCTACTTTTGGCTTATTACAGGAAAACAAAAGGGTTTTTTGGTTCTATTGGTAAACATGTCTTGTGTTTTATTAAAAGACTGTACTATAAAGTAACATGTTTCTAGAAATTATGAAGTGTTTATAAATTTTTCAAGCCACAGAATACTACTGTAAAAGAAAGTTTATAATTACTTAGTTTTTACTTAGAAATTAAGGTTTCTAAGGGTTAAAAATTCTAATATGTGATTAAAGTTACTAAAAATTAATAAGGAAAACAGCACTGTATACAAGGAAACTAAGATATATATAGTAAAGAAGGTACAAATAATGGAAATATTTTGTTTGGTTAGTTAAGAAAGATAAATTTGTCTCAAAGTACTAGAAGAGAAGAAAGGAAGGCATGAAACAGATTCTGAAGGTAAAATGAAAGTTACAGAAGGTTTGTGGAAGAAAAATTCTGGAAAAGCAGTTTTATACATGGTCAAGTTGGCTAAGATTGAAACTAAATCCAATTAAGTAAATAAGTTTTAATGTCAAAAGTAAGCTGGTGCAAAATTAAAATTTGGTCTCCTTTCTCTTAAAATAATAATTTTCTTGAACTTGATAAAGAGGCTATAAAAGGTTTTTCTTTACCATTGAGTAAGTCTACCTAAAAGACAGAAAATCTATGTTTTGTTAAAATAATTTCCTATGTTCAAATGGACTGAGGTCTCTCTATTAAGGTTTTTTTTACTATTTTAACTCTGTCTGCCCTTGACTATTTCATAGTGAGCATTGTTTCCTACTTGATCAAGTGTTTATGATAAACCTTCTTAGGTGGTATTGTGTGGGTAAATGTTATTGATATAGGTATTTTAAAATTGTATAACATTACTGAAATTCTGATCTGTTCTATTTATCAGTCATAATTCTGGTTATTATTTTAAAGTGTTGAATGTCACAAAATTAACCAAATTTCTTTGTCTATTGCCATTTTGAGGTCTTGGTGTTTACAGACTTATTTCTTTGCTCTAATGCTTTTACAAAATATGTTTCATCTTCAGAAAAATTCCTGGAAAGTACTCTAACATTTACTCTGGAATACAGGTTTCTGACAAACTTTCTGATCATAAAACTGAACTTGATAAGAAATTACAGAACTCTGATGGAGAGACTGATGACTTCACGAAGCTGCTAACAAAAAGATCAGGATCAAGAATGGATTACACAGGACTGAATGAATTGATAAGGATCATTATAATTTTCATGATTTTTTTCATTTGAAATATTGCTCTTTTTTTAATGTTTTGTTTTTTTCAGGTTTAAAGAAAATTTTTCTCTGTTCTCCTGAGCTAACTATGACTTATGACAATTTGGTAAATGATACTTTTGTAAGCAAAATTGAAATATTTATCTTTTTCTCTCTACCTGATTCCTCCAGAATTTGAAAACTCTTAGTAAGTAAATATTCTTATTTCACGGCAATATAGTTATTTGCATAAGTTCAACAAGAATCTGTTCTCCTTATAACAGGACACAATTGGAAACACTGGTTATATTACCAAGGCTGTGACTGGAACATCATATTTGCAATATAACCATACAGCTTCTGAGGGACAAAGATTGGATTTGATGGAATAAAGCCACATGGAAATATTGGCCTGGTACCTTATGTTCCAAGCAGCACTTACTGGATAAGTAAAGAATGTCACTTATCTGGCAGGTACAAGGAACCTCGAAATATTTTCGGGAAACCTCCAGAAGAGAGAAATTCACCCAAATCTGTAGGTATTACAGGCGAAGTCTGATGACAAAGTCCTTGGCTTGGCTTTCCTGGCCTCGAGGGGCCTTTGAAGTTCAATCTGCGATTCCTTATAAAAAAAGTTCCAGCAAAGCAGATTTAAAAGAGTTTATATGATCAATGGCTATTCTTCCTGTACTTATGTAAATAATTTGGCCAAATTTATTAAAACTAAACTTATATTGCAAAATAGTTAGTCTTAATTTGGCTGTCTTTAATAAAAATGAGGGTGATTTTAGAGAGAGAAATTATTTCAATGTAAACTATAATATACATTTGCAGGTATTAGATCCTAGTTTTGTTAATTGTCTTGGAGGTTTTTGTCTTATTTCTATTGACTGGACTGGATCCTGATTTCTTCTAGTCCCCTGAAATATCTGGCTACAGATCTCCTAACTAATGTTTTTGATTTTTTCCCCATCATTTTCATTTGAAATCACTGAGAACTGAACCTGCCCTTTTTCCTGAATCTTTGCAAACTGAAGCTGGTGGACTTGATATAAACTTAAGAGAGATTCATGTCTGTTGCTAATGTAAGCCACTCAGGAAGGTACCTGACTACCTGATGACATCATCAGGGACATTTAAGCTGTAAAAGATGCTTTGACTCTGACACCTAGAAATCTTCTTGACTGACTACCCCTAGGGCTCAGGAACTGGTTTACAATTTGCCCCAACCATTAACCTGGTTTTTCTTTTGTTTCCATAGAAATGCTTCTTATTAAATACTTGATTGCTTACTTCCACAATATATAAGGCCTAACTTTGGGAGCCCGCCTGCATCACCACCTTCTAAAATGAACTTAATTGAACTGATCTATTATTAGGACTAAGAAATGTGTTCAGTGAGATGGAACAGTCTACCAACTCAGCTTCTGGACTATGAAACTTCTTTAAGTTTCAAAAGGACTGTGAAACTTTAAGTTTCAAAGGCGGGACTGTGGGAGATCAAAATTGGCCAACCTGAAATATCTCTTTACCTTGATTATTGTCTCTGATGGACATTTGACCTCCCCCAAACTGCCTAAAGGAATTTAACTCTGGGTGTAGACAGACTGGCAGGGTCCTCACTAAGCCCATTCTTAACAAAGTTCTGTTTACCAAATATTTACATTTGTAAAGGTATCTCTGTCTCTGTAGTGGGAAGAGGGGGGGATGACCTTATCTGTGAAAACTCTTATCAGGAGGAGGAAGAAGACTTAAATCTACATACTCTTGATTACTATAATTCCTGTCTCTCCAGCCACATTCTCTATAGGTGGCCCTGCAAAGCATTGTCTGACAAACATTTACATTTCCCTCTTCATGTAAATTGTCTTCTTCCCCTCTGAAATCCCAAAACACCACCCACCTCCAACATCCTCCTTTGTCTTTAGCTGAAGATAGTATTTAAGACGAGAATCTCTGCTATTGTGTTGAGAAACTCAGTTTCCCTGGTTTCTCCCATGTATACATGTTATTAAACTTGGTATTATTTTCTCCTGCTAACGTCTTTTTAATTATTTAGCCAGCCATAAGAACCTTGAGGGAAAGGGCGGAAGGGGATTCTCCCTCTTCCCTGACACTACCATCCTTTAAGACTCTCTTTAAATACCATATCCCCCAGGAAAACTTCCATGTCCGCTTCACATCTCCACTAATGTATCCCTCTTTTAAACTTTCATACTACCTTGAGCATATAATTGTCATTGGATTTACCACACAGCACTAGAATATTGTCTGCTTTTCCCACTACCCTGTGAGTTTCTTGAGGACAGAGTCTGTGTCTTATCCATTGCTATATTTTCAGTACCTAACATAGTGATTAAAAAGTAGTATCATACAGTGCAACAACAGAATAACAAAAAATTCAAAAATGGGCAAAGGGAATGCTTGAACTGGTAGTTCTCCAGTTTGGTGCCAATAATACGAATGGCCAATAAACACAAGAAAAGATGCTCAACATCATTAGTCATTAGGGAAATACAAATCAAAACTACAATGAGATACCACTTCACACTCGCTGATATGGCTATTATTTAAAAATTGGAAAATAACTAGTGTTGGTGAGGATGTGGAGAAATTGGAACACTTATGCATTGTTGGTAGGCATGTAAAATGGTATAGTCACTGTGGAAAACAGTTTGGCACTTCCTCAAAAAGTTAAACATAGAATTACCATATGAATCGGCAATTTCACACCTGGATATATACCCAAAAGAATTGAAAGCAGGGACTTGAATAGATACTTGTACACCAATGTTCAAAGCAGCATTATTCGCAATGGCAGAAAGGTAGAAACAATCCAAGTGTCCATCAAAAGATGAATGGATAAATCAAATGTGGTATGTATGTACAATGGAATACATTTGGCCATTAAAGAGAATGAAATTTTGACACATGCTGCAATATGGACGATCTTTGAGTACATTATGCTAAGTGAAATAAGCCAGACACAAAAGGGCAAATATTGTATGATTCCAGTTATATTAGGTCTTGGAATAGGCAAATGCATAGAGACAGAAAGTATCATAGAGGTTACCAGGGGCTAAAGGTAGAGGGGAATGGGGAGTTATTGTTTAATGGGTAGAGAGTTTTTATCTGGGATGGTGAAAAAGTGCTGGAGCTGGATGGTGGTGATGATTTCACAACATTGTGAATATACTTCACTGAATCATACACTTAAAATGGTTAAAAAGGTAAATTTTATTATATACATATGTATATAATCACATTTTTTAAAAGTAGTACCATATATTGAATGAACAGATCACAGAAAGGCCCTTTTGTCCTCTCTGGTAGCTGTAAAGTGGAGATTTATCTCAGATCTCTTAGCAGTTTTTCATACAATTAACCTTTTTTTGATACCTCTCCTATGGAGAATAAAAAGCAATTTCTCAGACTTGGATTCTGTTGTAAAGGACCTTATAGACTAAGAGAGGAGAAAATATGTTAGAGTCAAGTCTCGTTTTGTTGCAAGTAATAGAAATTTAGTCAAATCAGTGCAGCATCTATGAAAATACTCCATAAAATGAGTATAAGAAATTTCCTTATTTCTCCAATTTAAATTTAATCTTCTCTGAGTCTCCACGTGATGGACTGGTAGAGAATTCAAAAATCTTCCTTTCTGCTCCCTTCCAGATGCTAATTCAAGGACCTTGAGGGTTTTACACAGTCATAAACATTCAGGGAGAGATATTCTGGTCTTAAGTCCACACTAGTCACCAACTATATGCTCATTATCCAAGCTTGGATGCTTCTTTCAAAGCAGATTACTCGATTGAAAGCAGGGACTGTATCGGATCTTTGTATAGCCATGTTCATAGCAGTATTATTCATAGTAGCCAAAGGGTGGAAGCAAACCAAGTATCCATTGATGGATAAATGGATAAACAAAATGTGTATATACATACAATGAAATATTATTCAACCTTAAAAATGAAGGAAATTCTGAAACATGCTACACCATGGATGAACTTTGAGGACATTATGCTAAGTGAAATAAACCAGTCACAAAAGAACAGATACTACATAATTCTACTTATATGAGGTAACTAGAGTACTTAAATTCATAGAGATAGAAAGCAGAATGGTGGCTGCCAGGGACTGGAGGCAGGAAGAATGGGGAGTTATTGTTTAATGGATATAGAGTTTCAGCTTTAAAGGTGAAAAGAGTTGTGGAGATGGATGGTAGTGATGGTTGCACAATGTGAATGTACTTCATACCACTGAATTGTACACTTTAAAAAATGGTTAATATGGTAAATTTTTTCCAGCTTTATTGAGATATAATTGACATCTGTGTAACTTTAAGGTGTACAATTTGATGATTTGATACACATATATATTGCTAAATGTTTACCACAATAAGGTTAGTTAACACATCCTTCATCTCACATAATTACCGTTTTGTTGTTGTTTTCATTGTTGTGGTGAGAACATTAAAGCTCTACTCTCATAGCAACTTTCAAGTATATAATACAGTATTAACTATAGTTACCATGCTGTACATTACATCCCTAGAACTTATTCACCTTATAACTGAAAGTTTGACCAACCCCCCCATTCCCCCACCCCTCAGTCCCTAGTAACCACCATTCTACTCTCTGTTTCTATGAACTCAATGTATTTAAATTCCATATATAAGTGAGATCATACAGTGTCTTTCTCTGTGTGACTTTTTTCACTTAACATAATGCCCTCAAGGTCCATTCATGTTGTTGTAAATGGCAGGATTTTTTTCTTATTTACGGCCGAATCATATTCCATTGTATATATACACCACATTTTCTTTATCTATTCATCTTAAGATGGCAAATTTTATGTTATATGTATTTTTCCACAATTGTAAAAAAAAAGCAGACAACACTGCTACTTCTATTCCAAGCTTGAACACAAGAATTCCACGTGCAAGAGTGGGAGCTACAGTTCCTAAGGATCAGCCTCCCTCATTGTACCACCCAATCATTTCCTTCTGAGGTTCTGCCATACCCCCCAGAGCACTGAGACGGTACAGTGTGCAGAACAAAATAGCAATCGCTTTCTAATTGAATGTCCTTCTTTCTGTTTAGTCTTCTAGGTCTCCCAGGAGGTTTTCCAAACCTCTCTCCCATTTTGCTTTTTCTATCTTTCTTTTCCATTCCCAAGCTTTCACCTCTATTCCTTACCCCTTTGAGACTATCCAGAATAATTCCTTAAATAAGGCAATGCTTAAAAACAAACAGCATCAACAAATGGAATGGGAGTTGGCTTCTCATTTGTGGCTCAAAAGCAGATCGGACAAGGAAGAATAAATCATTGGCTACCCTTGTGATATGGGAGGGAAAAATACCTATAGAAGTGAGAAACAACACAAGCTACCATCAGTAAATGATCCTTAGTATAAGTAAAATGGAGGCAGGATTGCATTATAAGGATATGGGAGTCTACTTGTCAGAGCTCTTCAGGTTACAAGTGACAGAATTCAACATAAAGCTGGTTTAAGAAAGAAAGACATATATTAGGTCAAATAGTTGAAAGATCCATGAATGGTTTGGCTTCAGGCACAGCTGTATGCTGGTGCTCAGACTGTGAGGTTAGGAATCTGCCACTCTCCTTTTCTCAGCTCTGACTTCCTCTGTGTTTATCATTGAAAGCTCCGTATCTGCATCTAACTAGATTAACAATACAGAAGAAGAGAGTGCACCATTCCCAATAGTTCCAGCATAATTCCAAGGGCTGATTCATTGGCCTAGTTTTCGGTGCATGATTACGCCAGCTTAGATCACATGCTCATTCCTAAAGGTAGGGGATAGAACATTCTAATTAGCCAGGTGAGAGTTTATGCACCTACTATCTGAACCAGGGAATGAGACATCTTTGAGCAAACTTGGTGGATTGAAAGAGAGAGGGAGAGCTGGTCCCTCAAAGGAAAACCAAAGTGCTGTTTCCCAGAACAGTTGGGAATGTGTGTTGGACAGACAAAAACAAGATATGAACTTGATAGCCTACCCAGTTTACAAAAGGTCTTCAACTAATATAATGCCACTATACCATATACAAATAAAAATGTACTCATGCCTTCTATACAGAGAGACAATCCAAATTTTCGTATCCTAAGTGCACCCAACTTTAAGCTCGAGACCTTTCAGTGATTCACAGTCATCTTGGACTGGTCTTGATGTAGCTCCCCATGGTCTCACATCTATAGGTAAATGATACATTTGACCCCATCCAAAACACCCAATGTCTAATATTGGAGGGAAAACAAGATAAAATAAATAAAACTTTCCATTTGGAAATGGAAAAAATGGATACAATACACAAAGATTACCCATCAATATCATACCAATTCATGTACCACATACATGAATAGCAAGAACTCCTTGACCCAGCAATAGAGTGAGTTCTTGGTCAACCCAGCTGGATGTCTCATCTTCTCAGAGCATCTCCCTTGTCCATTTTCCTACTTGGCCACTCCTGAAAGGGTCGTTAAAGAGGTTTACCCTTCTGGAGACTACATCATTTCAGCAACCCAATTCCTGTAGATGTGAGTTCAGTGACTTGAGAATTGCCTTAGGGATTAAAAATCATAGACGTTTGATTTTTTGGCCAGGCTTGGTTTTTCTCTGGCAACACACTTCCTTAAAATTAGTAGATATGTCACGTAGCATTAAATTTACTTTCCTGTAAGATAAAATCCCAAAATAACAGTGACCTATCTAAGATCGAAGCTTATTTCTTTCTTTCATAAAATAAGTCTAGAAGTAAATTGTGCAGAGCTAGTATGAAGTACACAGCTTCCTTTTAGCTCTCTGCTCCAGCATCCCTAGAGTATGACCTTCATCCTCATGGCCCAAGATGACTGATATGGCCAGCTATCATATCCACATTCCAGGAAGTAAGATGGGGAAAGGTGAAGAAGGGCATGTCTCCTCCCTTCTAAGGGGACTTCTCAGAAGGCCCACAGAACACTATTGCCTACGTCTCATTGACCAGAGCTTAAAGGCATGGCCGTGCCTAACAGTAAGGGAAGTTGGGAAATGTAGTCTAGTCTTTTATTCCAAACGGCAATGTTCCCAGACAAAAATTGGGAACCTGTTACTAAAGAAGGAGAAAATAGGTGTTGGGGTAGGCAACTAGAATTCTACATTCTACTACAATAGATTAGATTTAAATTCTATTTTATGAAGTGGTAGTCAAAGGAAGAGATGTTGTCGACTCATGTCCTTGAATATTCACATTAGCTTAGGTATTTCTGTCTTTTAGCAACAGGCCTTAGGACTCTGCCCAGGCCCCCTAGTGCCTCAATTAAATGATCTCTATCTTGGCTTTTCACCGGGGTCATTACAAAGTCATCTTTGGGTAGGGGAGGCACAGCTAATCTTCTTTTGTCTTTTAAGATACATATGAGGTATTGGCCCGCCTTTTGATAGGAGTAGTTGTTTGGAGGATACCTGGGGATCTGGATTTTCCCAGGCCCTATTCTTATGTTTTATTGTGTTTCCTTTTTTATCTTTTTTTTGGGTGTATGCGTCCCTTTTTTATCTACTCATCTCTGCACTCTACCCATTCTCCTAGCCCTAAAATAATGTTGGTTAATGAGACATCACTCGTAATTAGATCATTGTCAGTGGGTTTTCCCCCTTGGTCTGGCAGAGAACTTTTAACAGAACCTACTTGAGAAAGGCCTAGACCACCAATTGTATCTTCTGCTATGGTTGCCAATTCTTTGCCCCTGATTGCGCCAGCTTCACTTTTGAGATACAGAAGCCATCGGTTTTTTCAATCCTGTAAGGCTCTAAATTACGAGACAATTGGTAACTTTAGATAGGCAGAAAGCACTTATCTTAAAAATGCTGTATTTCTTTCTATATCTACTTGCAGACATCTTAAGTTTTAGTTTGAATTAATTCCTGTCTTGTAGAACTTAGGTGAAAGCAACAGGAAGTAAGTAGTAAATGCCAACATCCTGATTTTTTCCCTGCAATTTCTCTTAACACTACAGCCATTTCTCTTTGCACATCTGCTTCATTCTTCTCTGTTCAGAACAACTTTCTTTGTTTCTCTGAGCTTTCTGTTGGCCCTAGCAATGCTTAGGTTAACATATTCTCAGTTTAATCAAAAACACCAGGACTCATCAGAATCCCTGAGTCCCAAATTCAAACTCCCTAGGGAGAAAATCTTACTGATTCAGTTTGATCAGTTGTCCACCCATCATCAAATTAGTGATGGTCAGGGGGCAAGGATCGTGTGCTATGAATACAGCAGACAGAACTCTCCCTTGCTGTTTTGGAGTATTATTCCCAAGGTAGAGATTTGGCTTTCTGGACAACTGAAAAGGTGTCTATTACAGACATAATCATAAATAACTATGATACAAGATAAATCCCACAAGAAAGGTAAGAATTAGATGCCACAGCAGTGTAAAGTAAGAGGATATTTCTTACAGCGAAAAAGCTTAATGGAAGTGATGTCAGAGGTATCTACAAGCCAAGAAATGCTAAGGATTACCAGCAAACACCAGAAGCTAGAGGAGGCAAAGAAGAATTCCCCTCTACAGTTTTCAGAGGGAGCATGACCCTGATGACACCTTGATTTTAGACTTCCAGCTTCCAGAACTGTAAGAGAATAAATTTCTGTTGTTTTAAGCCATCCAGTTTGTGGGACTTGGTTACAGCAGCCCTAGAAAACTAATATACACTCTAAAGTGACAGAAGTCCTGTGCCCCAAAGCCTTACTTTCCTCTGAAGGACATCTTAATTAACCGCTTCACCATTACAAACAATGACCTCAAGTGGGGAAATCCTCATTGCTACCCACTCCACCCCTCCGGCCTCTCATTCCCTGGAAGGATATTTTCCTTGTAACTTATTTCTTAGCACAAGATTACATATAATTTAGCCTTTCTAATATTATAAAGAAAAGACCCTATTAAAAAACTAAATTACTTTTGGTAATGATGATTTATTGTGTAATTGGTTATAGATGCTACTCCACAAACTTGGGTATGGAAGAACTATCACATTTCTTTATTTTCTTTAAATCAAATTTATTTCAACTCCACATCTCTGTGCTGCCAGACTGGCAAAAAATTAAATTCCAATCACTTTCTGGAGCTTTCTACCCTTCTTAGGATCACACAAATACTCAGGAGGTTTGTGTGGCAACTATCAAATAGGGAGAGTATCTCCAATCCTCAGGCCGTCATGCTTTGCAGTCCAAGCCGGCATGGTACTATAAAAGCAAGCAGTCCCATTTCTCCCATGCCTCGGTGAAAGCCACAGCACCTAGAATCGAGCTAGCTTTCTAAGGTTGACCACAAATACATTACTCCCAGAGGTTCTGCCAGGAAGCAGCCTGAGATCCTTACTACTCCCAAACTGGCAGCTGTCAGTCCTTCCCAAGGCTTGGTGAAATCTCACTCCTTCTTCTGCCCACTCTAAAGTGAACTACTTTCTTCCCCTTGTTTGAGAATATTCCTTATGCTAGTCTCAGGATGCCAGGTAAACAAAAGCTAGGAAGACAGACTTTGGGGCCTGCAACACAACCCACTCTCTCCCCAGAAAAGAAAGTACAAAAGGCTTGGATTCCTTTTTGGAACACAGGAAAGGAAAAATAGAGGGAGAATAAACATAGTCTCTCAACAAACTACTCTGCATCACTTAAGTACTAGGATAGAATCATATTAAGAGCTTATATTTTTTTGAGCACTTACTATATGCCACTTATATTGTTCTAAGTGCTTGACATGTGTTTACTTATTTTAGCCTCAATTCAATCTGGTAGGTACCATTATTATCCCTGTTTTCGAGGTGTTGAAACTAAGGTACAGAGAGTTGATGTCACTGGCATAAGGTCACATAGCTACTAAGTGGCAGGGCTAGTATTTAAACATAGGCAATTTGGCTCCAGAGACTGCACCCAAACTTTGTGCTCTACTGCTTCTCAATGGAATATATCATCTTCTTATTTACACAGGTTTTTTTTTAGATCCTGGGAATTCCTAGACTTGGATGATCATCAGGTTTCATTCAGAACCTCAGAGACACCTCCTTCTTCCATACCTCCCCTACATCAATAGGACCTCTAATAGCTGGGTCTCTCCATAAGCCACCATAAGGACAAATGGCCTTCTTCGTGTCCGTGCTATAGATGTTAGCCCTTGGCGCCAGTACCTTTAATATAGAGCACTATTATAAGGCAGTGTTTCAAGCCAAATAGACTTAGATAATAGCTGGCTTTGATCATGTGCAGATCTCTGATTCAACCTATCGTGGCTAGAATAAACTATATTCCAAGAGTTAATTGCTCCCAATGCATATGGCATAGGCTTTAGCAACTTTATGCGGAAAGAATCCTGGGGCTGATTTCTTTGGAAAGGGGCTGAGCGAGTGGTGGTCAGTAAGATTGTCAAATGCTACAGCCCAGGGTCATGCTAAATAATGAAGACTTGCTGGGTAGAGTATTCTTGGCTGTAAGTTTTTTCCTTTTAGCACTTTAAATATATCATGCCATTCTCTTCTAGCCTGTAAGGTTTCTGCTGAGAAGTCAGCTGATAGCCTTATGGGGTTTCCTTTGTATGTAATTTGACATTCTCTTGCGGCTTTTAGGATTCTCTCTTTATCTTTAATTCTGGACATTTTGATTATGATGTGGAGAGAAGGGAACTCTCATACACTGCTGGTGGGAGTGCAAACTGGTGCAGCCACTATGGAAAACAGTATGGAGATTCCTCAAAAAATCAAGGATAGAACTACCATATGATCCAGCTATTCCACTGTTGGGTATTTATCCAAAGAACTTGAAAACACCAATTTGTAAAGGTACATGCACCCCTGTGTTCATTGCAGCCTTATTCACAATAGCCAAGACTTTGAAGCAACCTAAGTGCCCATCAAGGGACGAATGGATAAAGAAGCTGTGGTATATATACACAATGGAATATTACTCAGCCATAAGAAACGATGAAATCCAGCCATTTGTGACAACATGGATGGACATTGAGGGTATAATGCAAAGTGAAATAAGTCAGAGGGAGAAGGTCAAATACCGTATGATTTCCTTCATTAAGTAGTAGATAATAACAACAATAAACAAACACATAGGGACAGAGATTGGATTGGTGGTTACCAGAGGGGAAGGGAGGAGGGAGGAGGGTGAAAGGGATAATTCGGTACATGTGTGTGGTGATGGGTTGTAATTAGTATTTTGGTGGTGAACATGATGTAATCTATGCAGAAATAGAAGTACAATGATGTACACCTGAAATTTTTACAATGTCATAAACCAATGTTACTGCAATAAACAAAAAATTTAAAAAAAAAAAGAATGAAGACTTAATAGCTTTGGCTAGAGCTAAGCAAGTGTTCTAGTGTCAAAGGTCAGGCTACATAGTAGGTCAGGCCCTCTTTTCCACGTACCTTACAGTGGTGAGCTGCTGTCTTTTTCAGAAAGAACTCTCAGCTTAATAATAGGCTATGGTGGTCAACAGATGCCTTCTTGCCACGCTTCCTCCTTTAAGTGGTGACTATGGCCTCACATAAGAGTGTCTATTTTTTTTTGAGGAAGATTAGCCCTGAGCTAACATCTGTTGCCAATCCTCCTCATTTTTGCTGAGGAAGATTGGCCCTGGGCTAATGTCCGTTGCCAATCCTCCTCTTTTTGCTGAGGAAGATTGGCCTTGGGCTAACATCCGTGCCCATCTTCCTCTACTTTATATGGGACGCTGCCACAGCATGGCTTGGTAAGTGGTGCGTAGGTCCACGCCTGGGATCCAAACCTGCAAACCCTGGGCTACTGAAGTGGAGGGCTCGAATTTAACCACTACGCCACTGGGCCAGCCCAAGCGTTTCTTACAATCAACAGATTAATGATAAAAACACTAAAGATGAATGTAAAAGATATCTCTGAATATACACTGGTACCAGTCAGAAGGATTCTATGTTAGGAAGTCAGAGCTTTTGCTCTGAAGAGATGAAGACATGATAAGACATGATCAACACATTCATAGCTTTTCCAGTGCATGAGTGTGATGAGTGTGATCCACCCAGATGGGTCTCTGAGAGCTATTAGCTGCAGGACTTGAGTAATCAAGCAAGAAATACAAGATGAGGGTCTGGCCCAGTGGTGTAGTGTTTGGGTTCACGCTCTCCACTTAGGCGGCTTGGGGTTTGTGGGTTTGGATCCTTGGTGTGGACCTATACACCACTCATCAAGCGGTGCTGTGGTGGCATCTCACATACAAAATAGAGGAAGATTGCCGATCTTCCTCACCAAAAAAATTAAAAAATTAAATTAAATTAAAAAAACAAATATGAGATTTTATATATATATTCTTATATACATAAAATATATTTTGTTCTGCTTTCTTATTATTGCCCAATGATAATCATGACATGTTAGATCTAGAATCAGAATCAAAGATAGGACAAGGTCAGAAAAGCCAGATACAATCAATTTGAAAGTCATGAAATAGAGCCTCAGGAAAAAAGTTCATTAGATAAATAGTCCAGGCAGGAAAACTAATCATAAGTGGTTAGTCCATGATCCCATCCCTTTGCTGTTCTTCAAGATAGGAATCATAGAGATTTAAGAATTTAGTGATATTTTTCATCTTCCTGCTTGGAATCTTTATTAATATCAGGTTATAAAGCTCACAAGATCAGTAGAGGATTTTTTAAGACATGCATCAGTGAAAATCCTCCTACATATGATTATGTCTAAACCCTCTATATCCTTTTATGTGAATAAACTAAAATGGTTGTCAAGGTGAATCAATCTGCAAATGTCTGGGCTGGACAATCAGACCTGCCTCTTTCTATTTTTCATATTTACCATGCTAACTCTTCCTTTGATGCTTTCATCCCTCCTAGCCTCTCCTCAACTCTTTTCTTCCTTCTCTTTAAAAATCTGAATCATATACTTCCTTCAATACTCAGTTCATTGCCCAATGATAATCATGACATTTTAGATCTGGAAGTATCCTTAGAGCTGTCCAAAGCCCACTCAATTTATAAATGAGAAAACTGAATTCCAGAGAAGGGAAGTGACCTACCTGCTGGTCCTGAAACCTAGGTCACTTAATTCCCAGCTTGGTGAACTTTTTACCCCTGCACACCAGCTGAGGAGTCGTATTCTTTTGTCCCTCTACATTTGGAAACATTTGAAAAATAGATATGGAGTCAGAGACAAAAATATCAGCTTTATTGCTGATAAAGCTTGATTGGAGATTGTGGCCTGGATCTGCAGCCACAAATGAGCTTCTAATACCTGCCAGTTGGCCCCTCCCCCACATCAAACTGGACTGACTTGCCGCCAAGACAAAGAGCAAAGAAGCCTAGACTCAGTGCATTTACCACATGGTAACATCGTGATGGGGGAAAGCAGGTCTGAGCCACACATTCTCAATCGTTTTTCCCAATTTCTCCACACATATAAATCACTCCTTCTCTTGGATAGAAACAGTGAGTGAGAGGTAGAAAAAAAGAGCAGAAGCTCTATTCAATATTTATGAAGGGGTGAAAGTCCCTCTTTTATAGACCAAGGTTGGAAGAAAGGCATGAGGAAGAAAATGCCTCCGTCTAACAATGTTCTATTCCCAGAGTTTGTAAGTGACTCAAATCTGGGGCTATGTTTTGTCAATAGATGCTGTAAATGAACAACGGCTATTTATAATTGTCCAACATCTTGTTCTCCTTCTTTAAGTAACAAAATTTTTATTTTCCTTTGGGAAACCACAGCTCCCTCTAACTCATTCAATGAAGTTGTTGTAATGCTCATACGCCTACCTCATCCCCCACCGAGTTCCGTGGGTGGATATATGACCCAGACCAGACCAAACAGGCACAGTATTAGATTTAGAGATGGGCAGGTGACACAAACTGAACCAATACAAGTTAAACCTGGGACTTTGCTGGAATTATTAGGAAAGAAATGCCACTCTCTTTCTGCTGGGGTTGTGAAGCCTGGAGAATGTAAGCTTGGATTTGGTGATAGCCATCTTGGTCATAATGGGGGAAGAGTCTGCCTAAGAATGATGCAAACATAAGGAAAAGCAGAGTTGAGACATGGGCAAGGAGAAAGGTAGAAACATGGGGAAAATCCTGATGATATCATTGAGCTCAGGTATGCAGTTGTTCCTTAAGCCAGATTGAGCCCCCGACTTTTCAACCATGTGAGCAAATGAAACCCTTTCTGCACATAATTTTTTTAGCCATCTGGGGTAGAGTTTCTATCATAACCAAAGGCTACTGATGAAAACACCTTATCTTTTGACAAACCTAGAACCATTCTTCTCACTTTTGTGGTTTTCTGATCCACACTGTCATTACCTGTCTCAAAATCCATTAACTTACATTAGGATGACACAAATTAGTCCTTCATTTTTACTCTCCTGCTTTGTGATTATTTTCAATGCATGCATTGCCCTCTCCCCATTTAGTTTGTAAATATTTGGATGCCAGAAATCATGTTTTACTCTCCTTTTTTCTTTCATTTTTCCTCTTTTTTTCCAGATTTATTGAGACATATTTGACATATAACATTATATAAGTTCAAGGTATATAACTTGATAATTTGATGTATATTGCAAATGATTACCACAATAAAATTAGTTAGCACATTCATCTCTGTTACTATGAGTTCAGTTTCTTTTAGATTCCACATATAAGTGAGACCATACAATATTAGTCCAGACAAAATGAAAAGGCAACCCATGGAGTGGGAGAAAATATTTGCACATCATATATCTGAAGAGGGAATAATATCCAAAATATATAAAGAATTCATACAACTCAATAGCAAAAAAACAGCATGATTACTCTTCCTTAATCTTCACATTGCTAGTAACTCAACAGATGGACTGAGTCAGCCTGCTAAGAGCCTTGTATGGGCCTGACTACACAACAGGAATCTGAAACATTAACTTTAGTCGGCAGAACACACGCTTATCTAGTGTATAGACCTTATTAACTATGACAAAATATTTATGTTTTATTTGCTCATTTTATTGTAAACACAATTATTAGTTTTGTCTTATTTTACTTTTTTGTAGATTCAACATCTGAGTTCATTGAAGTCTTGAGAGGAAAACATATTTTTTGTGACTAAATACAGGCTAATTTTTACCTTGGTACTCGCTAAAGTAAATGCTGTTGCACAAGAATATATACTCTTGTGTATACTTTCTATTTTTCCTTTTTTGTTTCTAGTGTATCCTCCGTAACAAGTTATTGGAGTAGAGTAGATATCTCAGACACTTTTTTGTTGTTGTTGAGGAAGATTCACCCTGAGCTAACATGGGATGTTGATCTTCCTCTTTTTTTCTTTTTAGCTTGAGGAAGATTCGCCCTGAGCTAACATCCATGCCAATTTTCTTCTATTTGGTATGTGAGTTGCTGCCACAGCATGGCTGCTGACAAGTGGTGTAGGTCCATGCCTGGGAACTGAACCTGGGCAACTGAAGTGGAGTGCACTGAAATTAACCACTAGGCCATGGGGCCAGCCCCTCACACACTTTTTCATGGGAACATCAGTGTGTGTGTGTGAGACATATTTAACTTTTGTCCCCCATATCCTGCACTTCATGGCTCACAGATGAACAAATGCTGTCACATTTTGCCCTTACACTTTGATAACTGCTTATTGATTATTCATATATAATACTTCTATTTTATTGTCCTTCTGGTTTTTTGTTCTTAATGTTATGTCTAATTCTTTTCCTTCAATCTTTTATCCATTTTCATTTTCATTGTTTCATTTTAATCCTGTGGTTTATTTTACTTCTTCTCTAATCCTTTTTCAGGATTTCTTATGTGGTCACAGTTTTTCCATGTACATCAGTCATTTATAGCTCTAAAAATATTAAACACTATTTTTTTTTTTTTAGTTTTAATTGTGAATAACACATGTAACATAAAATTTACCATCTTAACCATTGTTAAGTGTCCAAATCAGTAGTGTTAAGTATATTCTCATGGTTGTGCAACCAAGCTCCAGAACTTGTTCATCTTCTAAAACTGAAACTCTGTACTTATTAAAAAACTCCCCACTTACCCCTCCCTTCAGTCCCTGGCAATCACCATTCTACTTTCTCTTTCTATGAATTTGACTACTCTTGATACCTCATATAAGTAAAATCATAAAATACTTGTCTTTTTGTGACTGGCCCGTTTCACTTAGCATAATGTCCTCAAGGTTCGTCCATGCTGTAGCATGTGTCAGAATTTCCTTCCTCTTTAAGACTGAATAATATTCTGTTGTATGTATGTACCATTTTTTAAAATCCATTCATCTGACAAAATACATTTGGGTTCTTTCCACATTTTGGCTATTGTAAATAATGCTGCTATGAACATGGATGTACAAACATCAAACTTTTGATTAAGTAGATAGAACTCATAAATGGATAAAATTCTTAGAAACAATGTTATGCAATGTATTAGTTTCAAAATTAGTGAAATTATTTAAGGTTCTACAATGTAGAATTTTTAAGCTTAATTGGAAAAAGAGTTTGGAAAATAAATGCTCAGACATGCCTATAATTCTCACCTGTATTTGTCAAAATTTACAAATTAATAGACATGATTTTTTCCCATATCACAAAATACTTTCATATTCATTAACTATTTTAATTATGTGAAAACTATTCCCATTTGGACTCTGAGGAAATATGCCTATGCATTAAACACACACACACACACACACACACACATCTTTGCATAGAGTCAAGTAGGGAAAGGGAGGGGTTAATCTCAGTTGGGGACCTCTGAACTAGTAGGATATGCTTCAATAATCAAAATTATGAAGGGGATTTTGGGACTAATGGTCAAATTCCTGGGAAACTGAGATTAGAGTCATGAAAAAGAGGCCAGAGAAACACTGGCCTCAAACCAAGGACTAAAGGCATCAATGAATGCATTGTCTAGAATTGTAGACCAGAATGGCAGAAACTACTGTAAAGAAATATGAAACCTCCAGATCAATAGAAGAGGGAGAAGAATGGAGGCTGGGGTATCAATAATAAAATCAGATGAATGAAAAAATGCGGTATTTAAACAGATGATTATAAAAAGAATTAAATGAATATTCTAGAACTGCAAGATACAATATCTGAAATTAAGAACTCATCGAATGCATTTAAGAGAAGACTGCACACAGCAGAAAATAGTATCAATAAACTAAAAGATAAGACTATTGACAGGTCAATAAATTATTTAAATTGAAGTTAAAAAGAAAAAAGAATGTAAAAATCAAAATAGCACCAAGAGAGATGTGAGAAATTGTCAAAGGTCCAGCACATATGTAATTGGAGTCCCAGAAGGAGAGAAAGGGAAGAATGGGGCAGATGCAATATTTGAAAAAAATGACTGAGAATATTCTAAATGTGATAGAAGACATTAACTCACAGATTCCAGAAGCTCAGTGAACATCAAGCAGAATAAATATGAAAAAAAAAACCCACACTTATGTACATTGTAGTCAAGCTGCTCAAACCAAAGTTAAAGTGAAAATCTTAAAGTGTCTAGAGGGAAAAAAACACATTATCCTTAGGAGAACACTATAAGAAAATAGCTGATTTATTAACAAAAAGTGTGGAAAGCAGAGGACAATGAAGTAATACTTTTAAAGTGCCAAAAAGAACAAAACAAAGACAAAAATATAGCCAACCTAGAATTTTATACCTAGTAAAATATATTTCATAAATCCCTGAAAAAGAGACATTATCAGACAAAAAAAAAGCTGAAAGAATATTTTTATAGAAAACTCATAGTAGAAAAAAAAATACTAAAGGAAGTTCTTGAAAGCTGAAAGGAAATTATTCCAGATATAAGTGTGGAAGAGGAAGAAAGAATGAACAGGACTGGAAAGGGTAAATATTTTGGTAATTGTAAAACAATATTGAATTAAAACAATTAAAACAACAACAGTAATAATGTTTTGTAGAGTTAAATGTAAAATATTCTACTTGATACCTGAAAGGGTGAGAGGGATAAATAGAGCTAAACTGATGTAAGACTCTTGCATTGTTCTGAATGTGGTAAAAGTACTAATCTAAGGGAGACTGTAATAAGTTACAGATGCATTTTGAAATTTTTAGGGTGACTTCTAAAAGAACAATACAGAAAGGCATAACAAAAAGGCTAATAGAGGAGATAAGATAGAATAATAGAAAAACACTTCATTAAAACGAAGAAGGCAGAAATAGGAGGAATAAGGAAATGAAGAATAGATGAGACATAAAGCAAATAGCAACATGGTAGACTTAAGGCCAACTATATCAGTAATTACACTAAATATAAATAGACTAAACACTCCAACGCAAATAACTAAATTATCAGATTTGATTTTAAAAAACAGACCACCCCCCAATCATATCTATTTCCAAGGAACAAGAAACACACTTTAAATGTAAAGATAGAGATAGGTTGAAAGTAAAATTAAGGAAAAAGATACATCATGCTAACACTAACCAAAGAAAGTATGACTATATTAATATTGGATGAAATATACTTTAAGGAAAGAAGTATTACGCAAAATAAGAAGAAATATTTCATAATTCTAAAAGACTCAATTCAACAGGAAGATATGATAATCCTAAATATGTATGCACCTGATAACATAGCACTTATGTACGTATGTATGTATGTAGGTACGCATGCATTTAGACAGCTGCTGGAGAATGTGTAATTTGAATTAATTGGCTAGTGACCAAAGCAAGAGATAATAGTGAATCATGGTCCTTAAATCTTGACCAACTCCCATTTGAGGATTTCTGTCTCTTTGAAACAGAGTCTCCATCTCTGACAAATGGGCTGGAGTAGAGATAGTGATAATTTATTTCTTGTTCCCAGGCTATATTCCAGTGAATGGCTCTTAACAAGGTAATTATTAAATTGTTTCAGGAAGGGAATATAGAACAGCAAGTGTTTGGGATGGAGCTAAAAAATCAAGTGTCTCTCAATTCTCAGGCTCACCTGGTCCCATTCTGATTTACCAGTGTTTCCAGACTCCCTACTTTTTTTTCCTAACTTGAACATGGGAAATAGACTTAAACATTTACAATGACTCTCATTCATATGAAATTTTTTGACAGTAGGAAGATATTGCCTCATTTAAGAAAATTTTGTTCTCTTCCCTTTCCACTTACATGTGGGCCAGCTTGGACTAAAGCTTCTGTCCATGTAGATACTTACTGAAAGCTACAGAGTAGTAACTACCCCAGCATCTTTTTTTTTTTGCTTCAGGAAGATTAGCCCTAAGCTAACACCTTGCCAATCCTCTATTTTTTGTATGCGGGATGCCTCCACAGCATGGGTGACAAGTGGAGTAGATCCGCACCCGGTATCCAAACCTGTGAACACAGGCCGCCAAAGGGGAGCACGCGGAACTTTAACCACTCGGCTACAGGGCAGCCCCTACCTCAGTATCTTGATCTTTTCCAAGCTTCAGACCAATACATGGACTGATCTATAAGATTCAATAAAACCAGTTTAACCAGATGGTTTGCAAATTCATAATAAATATTGCCATCTTCTTAGTTGGAGATCAAGGGATCCTCTTACCCAACTTCCCATTTCAATGCAGCAAATTTCATATTATAGGTCTGTCACTTTCTAGAAATCAGTTCTATTTCCAATTTTGTTTTAATCAGGACTCTTTCAGATACAAGCAACAGAAACCAGTGTCAAAATAGCTTAAGGAACAAAGAGATTTATTGGCTCACATAACTGGAAAGTCCAAGGGCAGACCTGACAGAGCTAGATCCAGGGGTCAGTAATACCATCTGGGTTCTCTTTTCATTTCTTAGCTCTGTGCCTCTCCACATGATGCTTATTTCTTAGTTGGGCTCTCTCCATCTGGCATGGTTGCTGGCAGTTCTCAGGCTATATCTTTACAACTCAAAATTTAAAAGGTAGATAGAACTTTCCTCCCCCAAAATACTCATAGAAAGTATCAAGAAAGGATTCTGACTGGATCTGCTTGGATCATGAGCTGCTCTCTGTATAAATCACCGTGACTAGGGGAATTCAGTACAAAGATCGGCCTGGTTTGGGTACCATACCCATCTCTGTGTCCATGAGAGAAATGTATCATTTGTGAGAACAACCTATATAAGGTAGTGAAGGGGGCATAATTCCTAAAACAAAGTGCTTTTGGGCAATCAAAGAGGTATCACATTCACTACAGACCTTGACCCTTATATGTGTTGTTTTTCTACTTACAAAAATAATACATTTCCACTGTAAAAAAAATCAAAATTTACAAAAATGCAGTGTAGCATTTTGGTGAAAAGCATATTTTTTTAAATCAGATAGATCCGGGCTTGAAATATGATTCCAACACATTTTAATTTTGTGATCCTGGGTAAGACAGCTAACTTTCATGAACCTCAGTTTCCTCACCTGTAAATTGGGGAAAAATAACAATACTGACTTCATGGGTTATTTATCAGAATTAAATGTGGTAACGCATGAAAGTGCTAAGAACGCTGTGTTAGTATAATAAAGGCATATAGTAAATATAGGCATATAAAAATAAAGGCATATAATAAGCCCTTAATTAATGTTAGTTAAAATCATTCATAATATAGAATGTCCAAAGCATCACTATTTCCATCTTCTAATCTCAACTTCAGCCCACCAAACCATTATCAGTCTAGAGTACATTTCTCCACAATTTATCCTATATTTAAGTTGACACATGCTTCTTTTGTTCACGGAGTTATCCCAGGATAATATCGTATGTCCTATCTTGAAGCCTTATTTTTTTAATCTGAACTCTCTCCTCCTTCATACAGCAATAGAGAATATATCCCTGCTCCTATGTGAGGCAATCCCTATTTCTGTCTTTAAATTCTTCCCTTTCCTGCCTTCTAGGGAAACTTACACTATCAACCATCCATTCCAACTCCTGTAAAGTCAACTTTCTTTGCCCATGACCTTCATCACCAATATTTGTGCCTCATCAAGTTCCTCTCTAATTTAAAAATCCTGCCCTAGACACTACAACTCTTTTCAGATACCTCCTTGTCTCTCTCCTCCCATTCATAGACACACTTCTCTAAAATTTTTTCTATATTTATTCTATTCATTTCCTCATTCTTCAACCCACTCAGATCTGTCCTCCACCAGTCCAACAATACAGCCCTTATGAAAGTCATCAGTGATCTCCATGTCACCAACTCAAATGGAGACTCTAACATCCTCCTTTTTGATCTCTCAGCAGCATTTGGCCCTATTAAACTTTTCTCCTTGAAAAACACTCCTTTGGCTTCCATAATACCACATGCTACTGGTTTTCCATCTATCACTCCGGTCCATGCTTCACAGTCTCCTTTGCAGGTCCACACTCTTCTTTCTAGGCATTCAATGTTGTAGTTCCTTAAGGTTCTGTCCTAGTATTTATCCCCTTATACTTTCCATATTCACTCCCTAAGTGATCTAGTCCACATCCATAGCTTCAATTACATTTAAGTGCCAATGACTCACAAATTAAACCTCTAGCCTAGATCTTGCTTGTAAGATCCACTTGACATACTGAATTTGATATCCTGAAGACCCTATAACTAAACATGTCCACAAATCTAATCCTCCTTCAGTGTTCACTATCAGTGAATAGTACCCCATCCACCCAGTTCCTAGAGCCAAAGAACTAAGTGTCATCTTTGACTCTTCTCTGTCCTTCATCCCTCTATATTGAATACATTATAAATTCCAGTTAATTTTACCACCTAAATGTTACTAAAATCCATCAAATTCTCTCCATGTCTTCTGCCACCAGCCTATCTTACCTGAAGTACTGCAAAAACCTCCTAGTTGGTCTTTCTGAATCTTCTCTAGTTCCCCTGTAATACATACTCTGAACTGTATGTAGCCAGAGTCCTCTTTTCAAAAAGCAAATAGGATCATATCATCCATTTCTAAAAACACCAAAGATACTTCGGTGGCTTTACATTGCTCCTAAGGCAAACAAGAAAGTCAATAATGTGGTTTCAAGCTTCTTATGGTTTGTCTTCTGCCATACTCTCCAGGCTCATCTCTTATCATTCCTCATCTTATTCTCAGAGTCTAGTCACGCTGATGGGCTCCCTCCTACAATAGGGCTTGTGATGATCCCTAATGTTCTTCCCTGCTGCTCTTTTATCTAACTCCTCATTTTTCAGACCACAGAGTAAGTGCCAATTATCTGTCCCACTCTAGTACCTCCTAGTCTACATAAGATTATTTTGTTTTATGCTCTTATGGAACATTTAGCACATTTTCATTTGGATTGCTTCTCCATTGAGGACCTTGTAATTTAGTCTTTATTTTTAAATGATTTTTAACTTTTTCTCTATTTTTTCCTGAGTTGAAGCCACTGTTATTTCATATCTTACTGGGGTTTTTTTGGTCCATCTATGCTCTTTGTCTTTATATATCTGATTCAAGGTGGTTTTTCATATATCTACAAGCTTTTCTGAGGATGTATGTAACTCAGTTTGGAGTATTGTTTTCAATTTTATTTAACTTTATGCCTTTTTTGGAGATAATTTTCACCACCAGAAATCTTTTGATTTATATTTTCTGACTTTTTGCAGTAGTTTTGTATGGATGTGGTCTGCTTTTTTCTCTTTCTGTTAATTTCATGGACAGGATTCCTAGTTAGAGAATTCTCTTCTGTCCGTTCTGCCCTCTTCTGTAAAGTTTCTTTTATGGATGGTGGTGTTGGTGCAAGAGAGGGAGAGAGGAGGGTTGATGTGTCTTGTTTTCCTTTCTTTTCTGCAGTATCCTTAATTTTCCCCTCTTATTTCCCTCTTTCCCTACACAGCCTCCTCTCTAAAGGGTACTGACACCTCTCTATATATCTGATTCTCCCACAGAAGTGTATGAGGCTTCCCCTGCTGGTCTCATACCCTTTCAGGCCCCTTCTTGCAGTCAGTGCTGTGAACCGCCAAGTCCCAACCTGTGTTCAATATTTTCTCATTTAACATTGTGTTTACATTCTGGGGTGATTTTATCTATGCCTCATCTAAGTCCTCTGGTCACATCAACTCTTTTTTAAGGAGCTTCTTAAACCTTCTCTCTCCCATATTCAGAACCCATAGGCTTGCAACAGCAAGTGTGCAGCGAGAGCTCTGTTGGAATTGATTATTTTCTCTCCTTGAGGGTAATTTTAAGTCGTTTGCAGTGTTCTCTGTCTCCTAGAAATGCTGAAGGCACAGGTTATGTACGCTTTTATATGTCCTCCTTGTTGATTTTGTGGGTTTTTGAGAGGAGGATATGGAGGAAATTCAAAATCAGGCACTTCCTTTGCTTTTAAAAAATAGTTTGATATTATATGTATGTTTTCCTAAAAGTTATTTTGCTTAGTTTTGCTTATATTAGGCTTTATAAAATGCAATCAAGGGGCTAGCCCCATGGCCTAGTGGTTAAGTTTGGCATTCTCTGCTTCAGCAGCCCGGTTCTGTTCCCAGGAGCGGACCTATACCACTAGTTTGTGGCCATGCTGTGGCAGCAACCCACTTGCAAAATAGAAGAAGATTGTCACAGATGTTAGCTCAGGGCAAATCTTCCTCAGCAAAAAAGAAAAAAAATGCACTCATACTATATATATATTCTTCTTGAAACTGCATTTTCACTCATCATTTCTAATATTCATCTATGTTGTTGTATAGCTGTAGTTCATTCATTTTACTGCTGTATTGTATTCTAATGTGACTATTATTCATATTTATATTATTCATACTACTATTAATGGGCATATGGATTATAATTTTCTTATTTTTGTTACTACAATCAGTGCTACTGTAGACATTTTTGTATATATCTCTTGAGGCACAAGTACAAAAATTTCTCTAGGGCTGCACTGTTCAATATGGTAGGCACTAGCTACATTTCATTACTGAGCATTTGAAATGGGCAGGTAAGAATTGAAATATGCTATAAGTGTAAAATACACACTGGAATTTCAAAGAGTCGACTGTAAAAAGAAGAGATGTAAAATATCTCACTGATAATTTTTATGTTGATTACATGTTGAAATGATGATGCACTGGATATATTGATTAAATAAAATATATTACTAAATTAATATCACCTGTTTCTTTTTACTTTTTTAATGCAGCTCCAAGAATATTAACAATTACTTATTTGGCCTGCATTTATGGATCATATTAGATTTCTTTTGGAATGTGCTGCTCCAGGAAAAAAACTTAGGAAGAGAAATTCTGGGTAGAAGAATATGTGAAGCTTTACCTTTATTGATAAAGCCAAATTATTTCTCAACGAGATTGTACCAATTTATACCATTAGCAATACAGTACAAGCATTCCCATTGATCCATATCCTCTCTAATACTTGAGATTGTCAGACAATTTAATCAGGGCTCATCAAATCATTGTAAATGATACCTTATTTAGGTCTTGATTTTCATTTTTCAGATTACTAATGAGATTGAACAAATTTTCTTATTTTTAAATTAGCATTCGTGTTTCCACTAATATGAAATGCATATTTTGCCTTTCTCCTCTCTCTCTCTCCCTAATTTTTTGCTACTGGATTTTTCTGTGTTTTTTTTTACTGATTTGTAGAAATACTTTCTATATTTAAGACACCAAAACTTTGCCTATTATATGTGTTACAAATATTTTCTCCCTATTTATGGTTTGTTTTTACACTTTGTTTATGGCATATTTTTATAAACAAAAAATCTTAACTTTAATGTAGTTGAATTCATCAAACTTTTTCATGATTAATGCTTTTTTTGTCTTGAGTCTAAGCTAGCCTGAGGTAATAAAGATATTGTTTTATAGTTTCTTCTAAAAGTGTTAGAACATGAACATGAAGTTCGTAGTCATGTAATATATCTCCATTTATTTACGTCTCCTTTAATGTCTTTAAATGCAGGTTCAGAATTTTCTCCTTGGATGTTTTGTTTATCTTTTATTATATTTATTCTTAGGTCCCTTAATAGTTTCATAGCTATTATAAAAGGTATCTTTTTAAAAAATTATGCTTTCTGTTTGTTGCTAGAATATATAAATGCAAGTGAATTTATATGTTGATCATATTGTAAGCCATGTTGCTAAACTCTATTATTATTTGTAATAATTTGCACATAGATGCTTCTTGGTTTTCTATGTAAAAAATCACATGAATTGCAAATAAAAGTAGCTGTGTTTCATCTTTTTCAATTTGAGTTATATCACATTTCAGTCCTTAATCCATATGGAATTTATTTGGCTGTAGGGTATGATGTTATGGTTTTATTTCATTTTTTATATGGATAACCAGCTGCACCAGTTCTATTTATTGAACAACTAAATCTTCCTTACCAAATGATTTCAATGCTTCTGTCATATACCAAGATCCTATACATATATATATGTTTCTGTTTCTCGGCTCTATTATTTTACATTGATTATATTATTTTCCTTCTCTAAAGAACTTTTAATATTTCTTGCAATGCAGGTCTACTGGCAGCAAATTCCCACAATTTTTGTTTTTCTGAGAAAGTATTTATTTCTCCTTCACTTTTGAAGTCTAATTTTTCAGAGTATGGAACTCTAGGTTGGTGGGGATTTTTCACTGAACACTTTAAATATTTCACTCCACTCTCTTCTTGCTTGCATGGTTTCTGAGAAGTCACATATAATTCTTATCTTTGTTCTTCTGTAAGTGAAGGGATTTTTTTTCCCTCTGGCTTCTTTCATGATATTTTTCTTTATTTTTGATATTCTGTGGTTTGAAAATGATATTCCTAGGTTTCTTTTTTGGCATTTATCCTACTTAGCATTCTCTAAGATTCTTTGATCTGTAGTTTGGTGTCTGACACTAGTCTGAAGAAATTTCTAGTCATTATTGTTTCAAATATTTTTTCTAGTTCTTTCTCTCTTCCTTCTCCCTCTGGTATTACCATTACATGTATATTACAGCTTTTGTAGTTGCCCCACAGTCCTTGGATATTCTGTTCTGTTTTTCCAATCATTGTTCTCTTCGATTTTTAGTTTTGGAAGTTTCTTCTGAGATACCCTCAAGCTCAGAGATTCTTTCCTCAGCCATGTCCAGTCTACTAATAAAAAGCATTCTTGATTTCTATTACCATTATTTTTTTATGTCTGGCATTTCTTTTTGGTTCTTTTTTAGGATTTCCATCTCTTTGATTACATTGCCCATCTGTTCTTGCATGCTGCCTACTTTATCTATTAGAGTCCTTAGCATATTAATCATAGTTGAAAATTACTCATCTGAAAATTCCAACATCCCTGCCATGTCTGATTCTGATGCTTGCTTTGTCTCTTCAAATTGCATATTTTTCTTTTCTTTAAGCCTTGTAATTTTTTTTGATATTCAGACATGATGTACCGGGTAAAAAGAACTGTGGTATATAGGCCTTTAGTGATGTTGTGGTGAAGTGTGAGGGGATAGGAAGTGTTCTATAGACCCATGATTATTTCTCAGTTTTTTAGGGAGCCTCTGCCTCAGGACTGTGAACTTCACAAGTGTTTCTCAGTACCCGCCACTGCTGCCTCCACTTAGGTGAGACGGGTTGGCTAGAGGGGGCAGTAGTTGGATATTTCCATTCACTCACATCAGTTAGGCTCTGAAAATACACCAGCAGGTTAGGCTTTTGTTAATTAGCTTTCCCTGAGGGCAGGCCTTGTTAAGAAAAACATTTGTGGGCCGGCCCGGTGGCTTTGCGGTTAAGTGTGCGCACTCTGCTGCTGGCGGCCCGGGTTCGGATCCCGGGCGCGCACCGATGCACCGCCTCTCCAGCCATGCTGAGGCCGCATCCCACATACAGCAACTAGAAGGATGTGCAGCTATGACATACAACTATCTACTGGGGCTTTGGGGGAAAAAAGGGAGGAGGATTGGCAATAGATGTTAGCTCAGAGCCGGTCTTCCTCAGCAAAAAGAGGAGGATTAGCACCGATGTTAGCTCAGGGCTGATCTCCCTCACAAAAAAAAAAAAAAAGAAAAACATTTGATATATGTATAGCATATATCAAAATGGTTCCTTTTCCTTTCCCCCTGCCAGAAGCACAAGGGAGTTTTTCCCCAATATTTACTTTTAGAACCTTGTTGAGCTCCTGGATGTAAAACTCACAAAAGCTTGAGGTACCTTCTACGACTGGGTCGCTCTGGAGTTTTCAACTCTCAGACTTGTCTGTACTGAGCCTCCAGCAACTTGTCGATTACAGTTCAGGTTTTCCTACCCTGTCACTGGTTCCCGTGGCAGTTTCCACTCATGAGTCTCTGCTCTAGTAAGCCATGACTCCCTGTATTTGCCTGTTTGTCTCTCCAGTTTTGGAGGCAGTGGTTTGCCCTGTGTCCTCATCTCTCTTACATATCCAAGAAGAGTTGTTGATTTTTCAGTCTGTTGAGCTTTTTACCTGCTGCTGGAATAGAGTGGTGACTTTCAAGTTCCCTACATGAGAAAGAAGAATCCAAAACTTTAGCACTGATTTATTTGCTTTTAATGTTGAGTTGTAAGAGTTGTTTATATATTCTGAATACAAGTCTTAACAGATATATAATTTGCAAATATTTTCTCTCATTTGGTGGGTTCACTTTCACTTTACTGACAGTATACTTTGAAGTAGAAACATTTTTAATTTTGATGAAGTCCAATTTAACAATTTCTTTCTTTTGACCTTGTGCTTTTGATGTCATCTCTAAGAAACTATTGCCTAATCCAAGATGACAAACATTTATTTGTATGTTTTCATTGAAGAGTTTTATAATTTTAGCTCTTATATTTAGGTCATTGATCTATCCTTCTACTTTTGAGCTATTTGTGTCTTTGAATTTAAAGTGTGTTTTTTGTAGACAGCAAATAGTTTGATCATGTTTTTTTCAATCAGTTCTGGTAATTTCTACCTTTTGTTTGGAGTGCTTAGTCTATTTACGTTTAATGTAATTACTGATAAGGTAGGTTTTATGTTTGCCATTTTGCTATTTGTCTTCTATATGTCTTTTTTGCTTCTCTATTCCTCCATTACTGCCTTTTCAAGGCTATATACATATGCAAACAAATTTAGAATTGCTATATATTTCTAGTGAATTTAGCCTTTCATTCTGTGGTGACTCTCTCTATCCATTAGTCTTTTTAATTTTTTAGTAATATTTCTATCCTAGCTTTTTTTGTCTACTGCGTTGCCTGGTACATCTTTTTTTCCTGTTATATCTTGTGAAAACTTATTATTTCAACCCTTCCTGATAGTGTTTACTTATTGAGATTGTTGATATATTTGGATTTGTCTCTGTCATCTTACTGTTTTATTTCTATTCAAACTTCTTTTTCTATACTTCTCTTTAATGGTCTTCTTCTCTCTCTCTCTCTCTCAACTGATTAAATTATAGTATAATTTTTGTATTTTGTTCTTTTTCATATTCCATTCTCTTTTCCTGTAACCATTTGGAATTTATACATCAAATGATATTTTTTAAATGGTTATTATTAAAATTTTGTTTCATAACACAGCCTAAATTTAAAAATAATACCGTATTCTCCCTCCAAACAAAGCATGGATGTTAGTACATTTTGACTCCAAGCAATCCTCTTCTCATCTCTGCCAACAACAATAACAACTTATATGCCATTTGATCCAATATTTTATTTTTGTCATTTTTTAGGCCAATAAATTAGACATGGTTCATATTTTTTACATAAAATGTTTACTTAGATTAACATACATGCTTACCCTCTAACCTGTTCAACATTCCTTCCTTTTCCAAAGATAAACTTTTAACATATAACTTGAAAACAATAAAATGCACACATTTTGTTTTTGTGAGGAGATCAGCCCTGTGCTAACATCTGCCAATCCTCCTCTTTTTTTGCTGAGGAAGACTGGCCCTGGGCTAACATCCGTGCCGATCTCCCTCCACTTTATATGGGATGCCACCACAGCACGGCCTGCCAAGCAGTATGTCGGTGCACCCCTGGGATCCGAACCAGCGAACCCTGGGCCACTGCAGTGGAGCGTGTTCACTTAACCACCTGCACCACCAGACCGGCCCAAAATGCACACATTTTAAGTATATAGTTCAATGAATTTTCAAAAATATGTACAACCATTGTTGAAAATTCATGTGCACATCCCCCACCCCATCCACCCCCTTCCACTAGCTGTGGAGAGTGCAGTCAGCAGACAGAGGGCCATGTGGAAGAGAACTAGGAACTATGGTAATCTGAAGAGTGCATGCTCCCTTCTAAATGGAGTAGCTACAACTTTAGTCAATTGTTGCCATGAGAGCCCAATGTTGTTAGTTATTTGGATTTTTCAAGAGATGCTTAAAATCCAATAATTATCAAAAATATTCTGATTGGTGATGTCAGCATCATGGCGGAGTGAGCTGTTCCCCTACATTCTCCCTCATAAGATACAGTGAAAAAGACATTCATTAACCAACAGAAGACATCCACACAACACAATAGATATCTGAGAGATCCACACAGACATACGTATGAAGGTGGGGGTGCTGAAACCCCCAGGAGGCAGTGGGAGGAGGTAAGGGGATCTTCTCCCCCTCTCCAGTGGCAGTCATCTAGGGCACGGGACCTCACACAGCGGCTGATGCACGACTCTGGGAGGAGAAGGGGGAAATGGCAGTCATCCATGGGAATGTTTCCACTCTTGGAGTTGCTTCCCAGTCCACAAGAACACTCCACACCAAGGGGGCTAAGCCACTGTAGGGGCATCCCGACCAAGCCAAGCAGCCCAGGGGTCAGCCAGTGAGTGCAGAGCAGGAGTGTGGGTGGCAAAGAAAGCACCCCATCTCTCCAATACCACCAGGTGGATCAGCTCAGCCACTCATCCAGAGCAGAGGATCCCCACCAGAGTGTCTGCACCTGCATGTGTGAAGCAGTGACGGCCAGATGCAGAAAGCCCTATTGGCACAACTTCCAATGAAGGGGAACAACTGCCAAGCATCATGGCGGGCTCAGAAAACAGCTCCTGCCCTCCCCCAGTGGTCCAGATACTACCACTATGCAACAGCAAATGTCAACTCCAATAAACAGCATGAACACATATATTAACACTCCAGACCAGAAGGAAAATGACAGGTATCCAGAAACCAATCCTGAAGTCACACAAATTTACAATCTAAATGACAGAGAATTCAAAATAGTTATCATAAAGAAACTCAACAAGGTACAAGAAAACTCAGAAAGACATTTCAATTAACTCAGGAATAAAATTAATGAGCAGAGGGAATTCTTCCCAAAAGAGATTGAAACTATAAAAAAAAACCCAGAAATTTTGGAGATGAAGAACATAATGAATGAAATAAAAAAGAAAATGGAATCCTTAAAAAACAGAGCTGATATTATGGAGTACAGAATTAGTAATTTAGAGGACAGAAATATAGAAATGCTTCAGGTGGAGGAAGACAGAACTAAGACAAAAAAGAAATAAAGAAATTCTCTGAGAAATATCCGACTCAATTAGGAAATGAAAGATAAGGATTATAGGTATTCCAGATGGAGAAGAGAGAGAGAAAGGAGCAGGGAGCTTGTTCAAAGAAATAATAGCTGAGAACTTCCCAAACCAGGAGAAGGAGCTGGAATTATATGTAAATGAAGCTAACAGAACTCCTAATTACATCAGTGTAAAAAGAAGACCTTCTCCAAGGCATATATTAGTAAAAATGGCAAAAGTCAATGACAAAAAAATATTAAGGGGAGCAAGGCAGAAGAAAATAACCTACAAAGGAACATATATGAGGCTTACAGTTTCTCAGCATAAACCTTACAGGCTAGGAGAGAGTGGAATTATGTTTCCAAAAGACTGAAAGGCGAGGCCAGCCCAGTAGTGCAGCAGTTAAATGCACGTGCTACACTTTGGAGGCCCAGGGTTTGACAGTTCAGATCCCGGGCGTGTGCTGATGTACCGCTTGTCAAGCCATACTGTGGCAGCATCCCATATAAAGTAGAGGAAGATGGGCAGTGATGTTATCCCAGGGCCAATCTTCCTCAGCAAAAAAGAGGAGGATTGGCATAGGAGGTTAGCTCAGGGCAGAGCTGCCTCACAAAAAAAAAAAAAAACAGAAAATACTGAAAGACAAAAACTTTCAGCCAAGAATACTCTATTCAGCAAAACTATCTTTCAGATACGATGGAGAAATAAAGACTTTCCCAGATAAACAAAACCTGAGGGAGTTCATCGCTACAAGATAACCCCACACAAAAAATTATCAAAAAGGCCCTCATACTTGAAAATAAAGAAAGAATTTACAAAGCCTTGAGCAAGGAGATAAATAGATAGACAAAATCAGAAAATTGCAGCTCTCTATTAGAACAGGTTAGCAAACACTTAATCATAACACTAAAGATAAAAGGAAGGAAAGCATCAAAAATAACTATAATCACTTCATTTTAATCATAAACTCACACCACAACACAGAATAAGATGTGAAAACAATAACTTAGATGGGGAAGAGGAAAGGGGTGGAACCTGCTTAGACTAAGGAGATAAGAGGCTATCAGAAAATGGACTATCTCATCTACGAGATCTTTTATACAAACCCCATGGTAACCACTAAAAAAAAAAAAACCAGAGCAGAGATACAAATGATAAATAAAGAGAAAATTGAGAAAACCATCATAGAGAATGATCAAACTGAATTGGCAGTCAGAAATACATGGGACTAGAAACAAGGGAAATACACAACAACCAGAAAACAAAAGATAAAATAGCAGTATCAAGCACTCATATATCAATAATCACTTTAAATGTAAATGAAGTCAATTCTCCAATCAAAAGACACATAGTAGCTGGATGGATTAAAAAACAAGACCCAACAATATGCTGCCTCCTGGAAACACATCTTAGCTCTAAAGACAAACACAGGCTCAGAGTGAAGGGATGGAAGACAATACTCCAAGCTAATGGCAAACGAAAGGAAGCAGGTGTTGCCATACTTATATCAGACAAAGGAAACTTCAAGATAAAAAAGGCAGTGAGAGAGTGATGTCAGTATCGTGGTGGAGTGAGCTTTTCCCCTTAGACTCTCCCCCCGTAAGATACAACAAAAAGGACATTCATATACCAACAGAGGACATCCACACAACACAAAATAAGTGTGAGAGACCCATGCAGCCTTACATCTGAAGGTGGAGGTGCTGGAACCCCCGGAGGAAGTGGAAGGAGGTAAGGAGGACTTCTCTCCTTCCCCAATGACAGCGACCCTGGGACTGGGACTGCATGGCTCTCAGAGAGGGGGTGAGGGGCGGTACTCTGCAGGAAAACTGTCACACTCCAAGTTCTCTCACAGCCTGTGGGAAGTTCTCATACAGAGGGGACTGAACTGTTGCAGGGGTGTATTCATCTAGCTAGCACCCCAGGAGGGCAGATAGCAAGGGAAGAGCAAGAAGCCCCCAAGATTGGGCAGGTGAAAGAAAGAGCCCCTCCCCCCACCCAGTGCTTCAGCACAGCAGGTCGGCCAGAGTGCCTATGGATCACAGCAGGCTCAGAATACACAGATCTTGACACCCACCCAGTGGCAGCAGCTCGAAGCTGTGACCAGATATTTTCAGCATGAGGAAAAATAAGCACATGCCCTAAAGCAGTATGCAAAAATATATTAATTATACAGACCAGAAAGAAAATGACAAGCACCCAGAAATAAATCCTGAAGGCACAGAAATTTATAACTTAAACCACAGAGAATTCAAAATAGCTATCATAAAAAAGCTCAAAGAATTACAAGAAAATACAGATAGACAATTCAATGAAATCAGGAACTTCCTCACAAGAGATTGAAAGTATAAAAAAAACTCATCAGAAATATTGAAGATGAAAAACACAATGGAGGAGATAAAGAAAAATCTGGAATCTTTATTGAGGATAGGAATGCAGGAATGCTCCAGATGGAGGAGGAGAGCGAACTAAGACTAAAAGGAAATGAAGAAATTCTTCATGAAATATCCGACTCTCTTAAGAAATACAACATAAGGATTACAGGTATTCCAGAATGAGTTAGGGAGCTTCCCCAACTCCTCAATTTTTTGGAAGAGTTTGAGAAGGATAGGTATTAAGTCATCTTTCAATGTTTGGTAGAATTCACCAGGGAAGCCGTCTAGTCCTGGACTCTTATTTTGGGGGAGGTTTTTGATTACTGTTTCAATCTCCTTACTGGTGATTAGTCTATTCAAATTCTCTATTTCTTTTTGATCCAGTTTTAGAAGGTTGTATGATTCTAAGAATTTATCCATTTCTTCCAGTTTGTTGAATTTGCTGGCATATAGCTTTTCATAGTATTCTCTTATAGTCTTTCGTATTTCTCAGGTGTCTGTTTTAATTTCTCCTCTTTCATTTCTGATTTTACTTATTTGAGCCTTCTCTCTTTTTTTCTTGGTGAGTCTAGCTAAAGGTTTGTCAATTTTGTTTATCTTTTCAAAGAACCAGTTCTTGGTTTTATTAATTTTTTCTACTTTTTTGGTCTCTATTTCATTTATTTCTGCTCTGATTTTTATTATTTCCCTTCTTCTACTTATTTGGGGCTTTGTTTGTTCTTCTTTTTCCGGTTCCTTTAGATGCATTGTTACATTGTTTATTTGAGATTTTTCTTGTCTGTTGAGATAGGCCTGTATTGCTATAAATTTCCCTCTTAGAACCACTTTTGTTGTATCCCATAATTTCTGGCATGTCGTATTTTCATTTTCATTTGTCTCCAGGTATTTTTTGATTTCTCCTTTGATTTCTTTGTTGACCCAATCGTTGTTCAGTAGCGTTTTGTTTAATCTCCATATATTTGTGGCTTTTCTGAATTTCTTCTTATAGTTAATTTCTAGTTTCATACCATTGTTGTCAGAAAAGATGATTGGTATTATTTCAATCTTCTTAAATTTATGGAGACTTGTTTTGTGGCCTAATATGTGATCAATCCTGGAGAATGTTCCATGTGCATTTGAAAAGAATGTGTATGCTTTGGTTTTGGGATGGAATGTTCTGTATATGTCTACTAGGTCCATCTGTTCTAGTGTGTCATTTAAGGGCAATGTTTCCTTATTGATCTTCTGTTTGGATGATCTATCCATTGGTGTAAGTGTAGTGTTAAAGTCCCCTACTATTATTGTGTTAGTGTCTATTTATCTTTTTATGTCTGTTAATAATTGTTTTATATATTTAGGTGCTCCTATGTTGAGTGCATAGATATTTACAAGTATTATATCCTCTTGTTGGATTGTTCCCTTGATCATTACATAATGCCCTTCTTTGTCTCTTTTTACAGTTTTTGTTTTAAAGTCTATTTTGTCTGATATGAGTATTGCTACCCCTGCTTTCTTTTCATTGCCATTTGTGTGGAGTATCTTTTTCCATTCCTTCACTTTCAATTTGTGAGTGTCTTTAGGTCTGAAGTGTGTCTCTTGTATGCAGCATATATATGGGTCTTGTTTTTTTATCCAACCAGCCACCCTATGCCTTTTAATTGGAGCATTTAGTCCATTGATGTTTAAAGTAGCTATTGATAAGCATGTACTTACTGCCATTTTTTAACTTTTTTTTTTCTCAGTGTTTTAGTAGTCCTTCTCTGTTCCTTTCTTCTCTTGCTCTCTTCCCTTGTGGTTTGATGGCTTTCTTTAGTATTATGTTTGGGTTCCTTTCTCTTAGTTTTTTTGTGTATTTATTATAGGTTTCTGGTTTGTGATTACCATGGGGGCCATATACAGAATTGATGGTCTCTTTAGTTTGACTTCTGCCTGAAAGCTCTACTCTTTAACTCCCCTCCTCCCACATTTTATGTTTTGATATCATATCTAACCTCTTTTTTGTGCATTTGTATCTATTACCCTCTTATCATGGAAATAGATACATCTTCTCATTTGTGATCTTCTCTTTTCCCCTTAAATAAGTCCCTTTAGTATTTCTTGTAGTACTGGTTTCTTGGTGACAAACTCCTTTAATTTTTGATTGTCTGGGAAACTTTTTATCTCTCCTATTTTGAATGATAACCTTGTCGGGTAGAGTATTCTTGGCTGTAAGTTTTTTTTTTCCTTTTCGCACTTTAAATATATCGTGCCACTCTCTTCTAGCCTGCAAGGTTTCTGCTGAGAAGTCAGCTGATAGCCTTATGGGGTTTCCTTTGTATGTAACTTGTCTTGCTCTTGCAGCTTTTAGGATTATCTCTTTATCTTTAATTCTGGACATTTTAACTATGATGTGTCTTGGTATAAGCCTCTTTGGGTTTATCTTGTTTGGTGCTCTCTGTGCTTCCTGTACCTGGATGTCTGTTTCCTTCCTTAGGTTAGGGAAGTTTTTATCTATTAATTCTTCAACTAGATTCTCTACCCCTTTGTCTCGCACTTCTCCTTCTGGGACACCTATAACACGGATGTTAGTGTGCTTGATGTTGTCCCAGATGTCCCTTAGACTGTCCTCATTTTTTAAATTCTTTTTTCTTTAACCTGTTCACCTTGGGTGATTTCTTCTAGTCTTTCATCCAGCTCACAGATCCATTGTTCTGTATCCTCTACTCTGCTTTTGAGTCCCTGTAGTGAATTTTTCATTTCCAGTATTGTATTCTTCATTTCTGATGGTTCTTTTTTATATCTTCCATTTCTTTGTTGACATTCTCACTGAGTTCATCCATTCTTCTCCCAAGATCAGTGAGCATCCTTAACACTCTTTGTTTGAACTCTCTGTCGGGTAGGTTGCTCATTTCTGTTTCACTTAGTTCCTTTTCTGGGGTTTTGCCCTGTTCCCTTACTTAGAATTTATTCCTTTGTCTCCTCATTTTGCCTCTTTCCCTGTGCTTGTGTCTATGTATTAGGCAGGTCTGCTACGCCTCCTGCTCTTGGATAGGTGACCTTATATAAGTGAAGCCTTATGAGGCCTGCTGTGTGCTTCCCTCAGTTCTGAATGTTCCAGGAGTGACCCCTATGTGGATTACATGTGTCCTTCTGTTGTGGCGTGTTTGCTTTCCCTGTAGGTGTGCAGGGAGGCTGAGCTATGCTCCTGGCCAGCTGTTGTAATGCTCAGCTGCTTGTAGTTGTTGTGGGCCCTTCAGTCTCTTTATCGGGTTGGGGAGCCCCAGCACAGTTGGCTGCAAGTTCTAATACCACATTTGTGTTGCAGTATTTCTTTTAAGTGAGTAGGCTACCAATGTGGCAGGTTGTTAGGCTCAGGGGCTTACAATTGCTATAAGCCTCCAGCCTTTAGGTCTCTTGTCAGCTCTCTGAGGATTGCAGCTGGGTGGGGCTGGCCTCAGGCACGGGAGCACCCAATTGTTTCAGGCTTTGGAAGGTGGGGCAAACCGCCTATGTGGGTCTTTGAGAAGCACAAGTCTACAGCTGACCAGTCCTGCCACCCAAAGGTCCACACACAGAGTCAACACAGTCCTGCCCCACGTGCCTGTGCCCCAACCTCCTGAAATGGACCCAGTCTCTCCACGGCAGGAGCCCCACACACTCCACCACTGCCTGACACTCTCCACCCGCTCCTTGTGCATGCCCTGCCCCACTGAAGTGGGTCCAGTCGCCAGGCTCCAGAGAATCCAGTCACCAATCTATCCAGGCCCACAAGTTGCCTGAGGTCTTTTTGTTGGGTGGGGCCAGACCCTACAGTGGGCTGCCTGCCCTGGCTGAGCTGGATTAAATCAATGCTCTAGTTGGTGGGGCAGACCCTGGGCTAGCAGGCCCCAGGGAGAACTCCAATGGCGTCTGCCAGCATCTGTGTCAGCACCCCCAAACAAGCACAGAAAAATGGCCACCACCAATGTCCCAGTCCCTGGAGAGGTCTCACCTCTCACTGAGATGCACTCAGATCCTATCAGGTGAGTCTATTTTCACCAAAGCACTGTGCACCTTTCTTTCTGGTGATTTTAGGTTGCTTTCTGAAATGAGTGAATTTGTGTGTGGGCCCTTTAAGAGCCGGTTTTAATTTCTTTGTGAACCAGCTTTTCTGGGGGTACTCTCCAATGTTTTAGTAGCAGGCAAAGTCAGATATTATGCCACTCATCTCAACTGTACTGGGTCCACAAAAAGTCTACAGCGGGAGTGCTCTTGGCTCAGGACCCCACTCCTGCAGGGAGGGCTGCGTACCTTTGGGCTGCTCCTGGGTGGCCATGAAGCTGGTGCCTTGTGAAGTTGACGTTTTTCTCTCCAGAAGGGAATTTCTGCCTCTTCCACCTCAATTAGGATTGTCGTTTGCTGCAGGAGTTCCTCTTATCCAGTTTTCAGTTCTCTCTCAGGGATAATTTTTCCAAGAGTAGTTGTAAATTTACTGTGTCCATTGGAGGAGGTGAGTTCAGAGTCTGTTTATGCCGCCATCTTGACTTGTCTCCGTGAGATCCGGATTATAGGTATTCCAGAGGGAGAAGAGAGGGAAAAAGGAGCAGAGAGCTTGTTCAAAGAAATAGTAGCTGAGAACTTCCCAAACTTGGGGAAGGAGCTGGAAATACAAGTGAATGAAGTCAATAGATCTCCTAAATATATCAACATGAAAAGACCCTCTCCAAGGCATATAGTAGTAAAGCTGGCAAAAGTCAATGACAAAGAAAAGATATTAAGGGCAGCAAGACAAAAAAAATAACGTACAAAGGAATTTCTGTCAGGCTCTCAGCCAATTTCTCGGCAGAAACTTTACAGGCTAGGAGAGAGTGGAATGATATATTCAAAATTCTGTAAGAGAAAAACTTTCAGCCAAGAATACTCCATCCAATGAAAATATCCTTCAGATATGACAGAGAAGTAATAACTATCCCAGATAAACAAAAGCTAAGGGCATTCATTGCCACTAGACCCCCACTACAAGAAATGCTCAAGAAGTCCCTCATGCCTGAAAAAAAAAGAGAAAGGGGATGCAAAGCTTTGAGCAAGGAGAAAAATAGGTAGACAAAATCAGAAAAATTGCAGCTCTCTATCAGAATAGGTTAGCAAACACTTAAATTGTAACATCAAAGATTAAGGGAAGGAAAAATACCAAAAATAAATATAACCTCATCACTTTAAACACAAACTCACCACACAAGATGGAATAAGTTGTGACAATAAAAACTTAGAAGGGGAAGAGGCAAGGGATGGAATTGGATTAGTCTAAGGAAATAAGAGGCCCTCAGAAAAGGGACTATCTCATCCAGCAAATTTTCTTTATACAAACCTCATGGTAACCACTAAACAAAAAAATCAGAACAGAGACACATATGATAAATAAAGAGAAAACTAAGCAAACCATCATATAGAACTACCAAATTGAATTGG
Source organism: Diceros bicornis minor (assembly GCF_020826845.1). Classification (NCBI taxonomy): domain Eukaryota; kingdom Metazoa; phylum Chordata; class Mammalia; order Perissodactyla; family Rhinocerotidae; genus Diceros; species Diceros bicornis. The sequence goes on along the minus strand of NC_080781.1, from coordinate 120,613,755 downwards.
AAGTCCAAACATATGGGACAAGAAACAAAAGAAGTGCAAAATAACCAGAAAATGAGTGATAAAATAGCAAGATTAAGCTGTCATATATCAATAATCACTCTAAATGTAAATGGATTAAATTGTCCAATCAAAGACACAGAGTGGTGGGATGAATTAAAAAACAAGATCCAACAATATACTGCCTCCAGGAAACACGTCTCAGCTCTAAACACAAATAGGTTCAGAGTGAAAGGTTGGAATACAATACTCCAAGCTAATGGCAAACAAAAGAAAGCAAGTATTGCCATCCTAATATCAGGCAATGTAGACTTCAAGATAAAACAGGTAATGAGAGACAAAGAGGGGCAATATATAGATAAAAGGGACACTCTACCAAGAAGACATACTACTTGTAAATATATACACACCCAACACAGAAGCACCAAAGTACACAAAGCAACCATCAAAAAACCTAAAAGGAGATGTTAACAACAGCATAATAATAGTAGAGGATCTTCACACCCCACTTACATCAATGGATAGATTATCCAGACAGAAAGTCAACAAGGAAATAGTGGACTTAAATGTAAAACTAGATGGGGTGGACTAAATAGATATATATAGAGCACTCCATCCAAACACAGCAGATTACACATTCTCCTCAAGCATGCATGGAACATTCTCAATGATAGACCACATGTTGGGAAACAAGGAAAGCCTCTATAAATTTAAGAAGATTGAAATCATAACAAGCATCTTTTCCAACTATAATGCTATGAAACTGGAAATCAACTACAAGAAAAAAACTAGGAAAGTGCCAAAGATGTGGAGACTAAGCAACATGCTACTGAACAACCAATGGATCATTGAAGAAATTAAAGGAGAAATCAAAAAATATCTAGAAACAGATGAAAATGAAAACACACCATACCAATTCATATGGGATGCAGCAAAAGCTGTCCTGAGAGGGAAACTCATAACAATACAGGCACACTTCAACAAACAAGAAAACTCCCTAATAATCAGCCTTAAACTACACCTAACAGAATTAGAAAAAGAAGAACAAACAAAGCACAAAGTCAGCAGAAAGAGGGAAATAATAAAAATTAAAGCAGAAATAAATGAAATAGAAATGAAAAAAATAGTAGAAAGGATCAATGAAATTAAGAGCTGTTTCTTTGAGAAGATAAACAAAATTGACAAAGCTTTAGCCAGACTTACAAAGAAAAAAAGAGAGAGAAGCCTCAAATAAATAGAATTAGAAATGAAAGATGAGGAATTACAACAGATACCACAGAAATACAAAGGATTGTAAGAGAACACTATGAAAAACTATATGCCCACAAATTGGACAATCTAGAAGATATGGGTAAATTCTTAGACTCATACAACCTCCCAAAACTGAACCAAGAAGAAATAGAGAACCTGAATAGACCAAGCACAAGTAAAGAGATTGAAACAGTAATCAAAAACCTCCCAAAAAATAAAAGTCCAGGACCAGACTGCTTCTCTGGAGAATTTTACCAAACATTCAAAGAAGAGTTAATACCTACCCTTCTCAAACTATTCCAAGAAAAAATAGAGGAAGATGGAACACTTCCTAACACATTCTACGAGGCCAACATCACCCTGATCCCAAAGCCAGACAAGAACAATAGAAAGTAGGAAAATCACAGGCCAATATTGCTGATGAACGTAGATGCAAAAATCCTCAACAAAATGTTGGCAAACTGAATACAGCAAGACATTAAAAAGATCATACACCATGATCAAGTGGGATTTATACCAGGGACACAGGGATGGTTCAACATCTGCAAATCAATCCACGTGATACACCACATTAACAAAACGAGGAATAAAAACCACATGATCATCTCAATAGATGCAGAGAAAGCATTTGACAAGATCCAACATCCATTTCTGGTAAAAACTGTCAACAAAATGGGTACAGAAGGAAAGTACCTCAACATAATACAGGCCATATATGACAAACCCACAGCCAACATCATACTCAATGGGGAAAAACTGGAAGCCATTCCTCTGAGAACAGGAACAAGACAAGGGTGCCAACTCTCGCCACTCTTATTCGACATAGTACTGGAGGTTTCAGCCAGAGCAATTAGGCAACAAAAAGGAATAAAAGGAGTCCAAATAGGCAATGAAGAAGTGAAACTCTTGCTCTTTGCAGATGACATGATCTTATATATAGAAAACCCTAAAGAATCCATTGGAAAACTATTAGAAATAATTAGCAACTACAGCAAAGTTGCAGGGTACAAAATCAACTTACAAAAATCAGTTGCATTTCTATATTCTAATAACAAAATAACATAAAGAGAGCTCAAGAAGACAATCCCATTTATAATTGCAACAAAAAGGATACAATATCTAGGAACAAATTTAACCAAGGAGGTGAAAGCTCTATACACTGAAAACCATAAGACAGTATTGAAAGAAATCGATGATGACATAAAGAAATGGAAAGACGTTCCATGCACACGGATTGGAAGAATAAAAACAGTTAAAATATCCATACCTCCCAAAGCAATCTAGAGGTTCAATTGAATCCCAATCAGAATCCCAGTGACATTCTTCACAGAAATAAAACAAAGAACTCTAAAATTCATATGGGGCAATAAAAGATCCCAAATAGCTAAAGCAATCCTGAAAAAAAAGAACAAAGCTGAAGGCACCACAATCCCTGACTGCAAAATATACTACAAAGCTATAGTAATCAAAACAGCATGGTACTGGTACAAAAACAGATACACAGATCAATGAAACAGAATTGAATGCCCAGAGATAAAACCACACATCTACAGACAGCTAATCTTTGACAAAGGAACCAAGAACATGCAACAGAGAAAGGAAAGTCTCTTCAATAAATGGTGTTGGGAAAACTGGATAGCCATATGCAAAAGAATGAAAGTAGACCATTATCTTACACCATACACAAAAATTAATTTAAAACAGATTAAAGACTTGAAGGTAAGACCTGAAACTGTAAAACTCTTAGCAGAAAATATAGGCAGTACACTCTTTGACATCGATCTTAGCAGCATCTTTTCAAATACCATGTCTACTCAGGCAAGGGAAACAGAGGAAAAAATAAACAAATGGGACTACATCAGACTAAAGAGCTTCTGCAAGGCAAAGGAAACCAGGAACAAAATGAAAAGACAACCCACCAACTGGGAGAAAATATTTGCGGATCATATATCCAACAAGGGGTTAATCTCCAAAATATATAAATAACACATCTAACTCAACAACGAAAAAACAAACAATCCGATCAAAAAATGGGCAGAGGATATGAACAGACATTTTTCCAAAGAAGATACACAGATGGCCAATAGGAACATGAAAAGATGTTCAACATCAATAATCATCGGGGAATGCAAACCAAAACTCCAATGAGCTATCACCTTACACCTGTTAGAATGGCTAAAATTACCAAGACAAAAAATAACAAATGTTGGAGAGGATGTGGAGAAAAGGGAACCCTCATACACTGCTGGTGGGAGTGCAAACTGGTGCAGCTACTATGGAAAACAGTATGGAGATTTCTTAAAAAATTAAAAATAGAAATACCACACGACCTGGCTATCCCACTACCGGGTATTAATCCAAAGAACTTGAAATCAACAATTCAAAGACATCCACGCACCCCTATGTTTATTGCAGCATTATTCACAATAGCCAAGTTGTGGAAGCAACCCAAGTGCCCATCAACTGATGAATGGATAAAGAAGATGTGGTGTATATATATATACAATGGAATACTACTCAGCCATAAAAAAGACAAAACTGTCCCATTTGCAACAACATGGATGGACCTTGAGGGTATGATGTTAAGCGAAATAAACCAGACAAAGACAAACATCACATGATTTCACTCATATGTGGAAGATAAACAAACACATGGACAAAGAGAACAGATTAGTGGTTACAGAGAGTAAGGGTGTTGGGAGGTGGGCAAAAGTGGTAAAGAGGCATACACATGGTGATACATACATACGGTGATTGACAAATAATAATGTACACCTGAGATTTCACAATGTTATAAACTATTATGACCTCAATAGAATAAAAAAATGAAAAAAATACTGAACAAAAATTTCTGATTTTTAATTCTTGGCAATGGATTAAAACACTGAAGAGGCCAACACAAAATATTTTTGCACGTGGTCTCTTCTCCTTTGATTCACTATCTTTCTACTTTTGCCATAGATAATGAAAGTCTGTGTATTAGGTTAAAGTTGGGTTCCTCTCAACTTCAGTGTAAGCTCCACCTGTAGAATAAAAATGTGTGCTTCTCAAGCTCTTTTAGTTACATACAAAGTTATCTGTGGAAGAAGAGGAGTGAAAAGACAGACAAAGTAACTGAGACAGTCATAAAAACTCTCAACAAGGCCTTGGTGATGAGAGAAGATGAGAACTTTGCATGGCAAAGATGTGCCCTGAGCAGGGCCCTTTGGCTCTCAGAGTTAAACAGACAGCTATCACTTAGGGGTGCAAGTAATGATTTTCTCCTTCTCCTCTTACAAGGAGTTTGGTGGTTGGCTGCTCAGGGTTGGTTTAGTTGCTCAAGATGAGTCTTGACTCAAATCTTGCTTTTCTGCCATTCTTACTATTTGCCTTTTTCCCTATGGGTTTAAAATATCTATTGTAGCTCCATGCACTGCATCCATGTTCCAGACAAGGAAAAGGGGGAAAGAGCAAAGGAAAAAAAATGTGTATGATGGCTGAGTCTCTATAATCTTAGAAGGAAAACAGCTTTCCTGGTAGCCTTACCTATTAGATTTCTGTTTACATTTAACCTGGCTGGAACTCTGAAACATGGCCACCCCTAAATTGCAGAGGAGGCTGCCCTGAATAAAGGGTTCTGTTAAGAAAAAAGGAGGAAATGGATATTTAGAAGACATTACCCAACTATACAGAGCAAGTAAGTCTGGGGCAAACCTGCTGTTATATTGTTCTTATGATAACACTTATCTATTGGCCAGATGCATCAGCAATCAGAATCTACCCCTGGTGTATCACAAGCTATGATATGTCTAGAGGAAGTCAAAATAGCAGCAAAGCATGAGATCCACATCTCCCCTGCCCTCAGGAAAGTAGGCTGAGACGATAAATATCCCTTTCTTTGTCTTTAGCCTGAACTCAACTGCCTTTATGAAGAGATGGTAAAATAATCAGGATATGGGATCATCACACAGAGTGAAGTTGACCTTGCCATAATTATCCTTTGCCATATTTTTAATCTAGGATTCTGGTCCCTTATGCTCAGCACCACAAACCAGGGGTAAAACATGTGAGTCATAGTCTGTGGCTATCTTGAATTCAGGGAGTGATTATGGGACCAAATTCAAGACTGATGGAGTAGCTAATGATTTGGATGAGGAAAACTTTTTAATTCACAAAAAAACACTGGCAACTTTTAAATAGCTACTGCCACCTAGGCAGGGTAGAGCACACCTCTAAACTAGGAGTCCTATCTGGGCTACCTCTACCATGCTTTAAAAAACAAATATACAAAAACAAAAGATAGGGAAGGATGAACACCAAAGTGAACCTTTCTCTTGGTTCATTTCTACTGCCTGTTCAGTACTGTTTGGCATTTGGAAATCTGATTCAATCACTCCTTCCATCATTTCATAATTGATTGATTCATTCAGCAAATATTTGAGTAGCTACTCTATGCCAAGAAATTGGGTTCAGTGTGGATATTGAGGTTAAATGAATGCTGTCAAGGTCATCATTTAAAAGGGGGACATCTTGGGTGAACGTGGATGGGAGACTACAGTAAGGTCCTTGTGGGGGCCTAATTTGAAACCTACATTTGAAACTTCAGGATATCAGGGGCAGCCAAATGGACTCCAATTTACAAGGGGCCACCTGTCAAAAATAGAGAAGGAGATTTAAAAACTGAAGAGCAATTCATAAAAAGACTTTTCAACAAGATCTCTAGAAGAAGGATGGAATGGTGTCCTTAGGAGTGAGATTACTTACCGTGGGATCAGAAAGTAAAAAAATCCTGTATTGTGATTTCAGGGCAGGAGGATGAAAGGAATATTACCAGAGCACCATGGAGAGGTGCCACTAAAATGTCCCCACAAATGTTTCCTGACCAACTTGTCCAATGTTCCTCGAAGAAGACTATAAATTTGAAAGGTACTACTGTGGGTAGGGGGTGGACAGAAGGAGCTTAAAAGTTGTAGCCTCTTCAAAGACAATACTAAGAAGGAAAACTACAGACCAATATCCCTGATGAACATAGATGCAAAAATCCTCAACAAAATATTGGCAAACCGAATACAGCAAGACATTAAAAAGATCATACAACATGATCAAGTGGGATTTATACCAGGGACACAGGGATGGTTCAATATCCGCGAATCAATCAATGTGATACACCACATTAACAAAACAAAGAATAAAAACCATATGATCATCTCAATAGATGCAGAGAAGGCTTTTGACAAGATCCAACATCCATTTATGATAAAAACTCAACAAAATGGGTATAGAAGGAAAGTACCTTAACATAATAAAGGCCATATATGACAAACTCACAGCCAACCTCATACTCAATGGGGAAAAACTGAAAGCCGTCCCTCTGAAAACAGGGACAAGACAAGGGTGCCAACTCTCGCCACTCTTATTCAACACAGTACTGGAGGTTCTGGCCGGAGCAATTAGGCAAGAAAAAGGCATAAAAGGAATCCAAATAGGCAATGAAGAAGTGAAACTCTCACTGTTTGAAGATGACATGATCTTATATATAGAAAACCTTAAAGAATCCATTGGAAAACTATTAGAAATAATCAACAACTAGAGCCAAGTGGCAGGGTACAAAACTAACTTACAGAAATCAGTTGCATTTCTATATACCAACAACGAACTAACAGAAAGAGAACTCAAGAAGACAATCCCATATACAAGTGCAACAAAAAGAATAAAATATCTAGGAGTAAATTTAACCAAGGATGTGAAAGACCTATACAATGAAAACTATAAGACATTACTGAGTGAAATCAATGATGACATAAAGAAATGGAAAAATATTCCATGCACTTGGATTGGAAGAATAAACATAGTTAAAGTGTCCATGCTACCTAAAGCAATCTACAGATTCAATGCAATCCCAATTAGAATCCCAAGGACATTCTTCACATAAATAGAACAAAGAATACTAGCATTCATATGGGGCAACAAAAGACCCCGTATACCTAAAGAATTCCTGAAAAAGAAGAACAAAGCTGGAGGCATCACAATCCCTGACTTCAAAACATACTACAAAGCGATAGTAATTAAAACAGCATGGTACTGTACAAAAACAGATACACAGATCAATGGAACTGAATTGAAAATTCCGTTCGGAATGGAACGAAATAAAACCTCTTATCTATGGGCAGCTAATCTTTGACAAAAGAGCTAAGGACATACAGTGGAGAAAGGAAAGTCTCTTCAATAAATGGTGCTGGGAAAACTGGACAGCCACCTGCAAAAGAATGAAAGTAGACCATCTTCTTTCACCATACACAAAAATTAACTCAAAATGGATCAAAGACCTGAAGGTGAGACCTGAAAGTATAAAACTCCTGGAGGAAAATATAGGTAGCACACTACTCGTCATCAGCCATAAAGGGATCTTTTTGAATTCTATGTCTACTCAGACAAGGGAAACAAAAGAAAAAATAAACAAGTGGGACTTCATCAGATTAAAGAGCTTCTGTTTTAAGGCAAATGAAACCAGGATCAAAATGAATAGGGAACCCACCAGCTGGGAAAAAATATTGGCAAACCATATGTCTGACAAGGGATTAATCTCCATAATATATATAGAACCCACACAACTGAACAACAAAACAACAAACAACCCAATCAAAAAATGGGCAGAGGAAATGAACAGACACTTCTCCAAAGAAGATATACAGATGGCCTATAGGCACATGAAAAGATGCTCAACATCACTAGTCATCAGGGAAATGCAAATCAAAACCACACTAAGATATCACCTTACACCCGTTAGAATGGCTGTAATCACCAAGACAAAAAGCAACAAATGCTGGAGAGGCTGTGGAGAAATGGGAACCCTAATCCACTGCTGGTGGGAATGCAAACTGGTGCAGCCTCTGTGGAAAACGGTATGGAGATTCCTCAAAAAATTAAAAATAGAAATACCTTATGATCCAGCTATCCCACTACTGGGTATCTACCAAACAAACCTGAAATCAACAATCCAAAGAGGCTTATGCACCCCTATGTTCATCGCAGCATTATTCACTATAGCCAAGACATGGAAGCAACCCAAGTGTCCCTCAACTGATGATTGGATAAAGAAGATGTGGTATATATATACCATCGAATACTACTCAGCCATAAAAAAAGACAAAATCATCCCATTTACAACAACATGGATGGACCTGGAGGGTATTATGTTAAGTGAAATGAGCCAGAAAGAGAAAGACAAACAGTGCATGATCTCACTCATATGTGGAAGATAAACCAACACACGGACAGATAGAACTGTTTGGTGGTTACCAGGGGCTAGCAGGGTGGGAATGGGCACAAGGGGTGGAGGGATGCACTTATATGGTGACGGATAAACAATAATGTACAACAAAAATTTCACAAAAAAAAAGAAAAAAGAGGGAAAAAAAAGTTGTAGCCTCTTGAATGCTAAACAACCTGTATTTGACCAAGAAATCTGAAATCACTGAGGGACAATACAATCATGTGCCACATAACAACATTTTGGTCAATGATAGACTGCATATACAATGGTGGTCCCATAAGATTAGTACCACATAGCCTAGGTGTGTAGTAGGCTATACCATCTAGGTTTGTGTCAGTACTGTAGGGGAGAAAGAAATTTTCCTCTACCCTTCTAGGTTCTTCTGGCTGGTCTAATCATTAAATTTACATGAGACAGATTAACAGGAGAAAAACAACCAAAAGTTTAATAACATGCCTACATGGGAGAAACCTAGGAAAACCAAGTAACTCACGGAAATGACTGACGCTCTCGCCTTAAATACCATCCTCAGCTAAAGACAAAAGAAGATGTTGGGGGTAGGGAGAATAAGGAACTTCAAAGGGAAGGAAGGCAATTCGTAGGTAGGTGAAAAGGAGCAAACATTTAGAAAACAAGTGTTTGGCCACACAGAAACAGAGAACACAGAGGGGAGCCCAACAAACAGGCTTTTCTAGATTCCTCCCTGTCTACCACCTAGTTCATGTGATGCTAAGGAGATAGATGGCTTCCTGAGACATGTTTTTTTATCTGAATTCTTTCAGGCAGTTAAGGGGGAGGCAACAAGAAAAACTGTCTGGGTCTTTTGTTTCTTGAAAATAATCAGCCTAGGGGCCGGCCTGGTGGCATAGTGGTTAAGTTCGTGTGCTCTGCTTCGGTAGTCGGGGGTTCCCAGGTTCAGATCCTGGGTGTGGACTGACGCACTGCTCGTCAAGGCATGCTGTGGTGGCATCTATATAAAGTAGAGGAAGATGGGCATGGATGTTAGCCCAGGGCCAATCTTCCTCAGCGAAAAAAGTGGAGGATTGGCAAGGGATGTTAGCTCAGGGCTAGTCTCTCCCCCCTACACACAAAAAATAATCAGCCTAGGGGCTAGGCCTCTGGCATAGTGGTTAAGTTCACGTGCTCTGCTTCAGTGGCCCAGGGTTCGCAGGTTCGAACCTGGGGCGTGGACCGATGCACCACTTGTCAAGCCATGCTGTGGCAGCATCCCACAAACAAAATAGAGGAAGATGGGCACAGATGTTAGCTCAGAACCAATCTTCCTCAGCAAAAAGGAAGATTGGCAACATGTTAGCTCAGGGCCGGTGTTCCTCACAAACACACACACACACAAATCAGCCTAAAATAACCCTCATGTTAAAGAGACACATTTTGGGGCAGTAAATTATGTTCCTCTTCAGTACACATTGAGGTTCACACAACAAAGAAATCACCCAATGATGCATCTATCAGAACGTATCCCTGTCTTAAGCAGCCCATGACTGTAATTGTCTTCCCACCTTGGAAATGGTAGAGCCATGGAAGTTGAACACCATAGGTGGGGACCAGCAGAGCAAGAGCAAAACTACAGAGAGTGACAGTTTATGCCAAGAAGGAGCCTCTGGGTTATAAAGCAAAACGAGAGGCTTAGGATGAAGGAGAGGGTTGTAGTTTATTACCCAAAATCTGTGGGACTCAGAGCCAAGTATCACTAAGCTTGTCTTCAAGCCTTTAACTGTTTCTGAAACTAGATTGCTATGGAGAAACATGTCTTACTTATACTACTTAACTTAACATGAGTCTGTATTTGTAGATTATATATTCACCTCTATACACAAAGTCACATCATTCACACATCTATGCATTATTATTTTTGGCGTATAACATTTGAAAAAATCTTAATGCTCTAATCCATTTCCCTCTTTGGGTTTCAGTATTTCTGAGCCAGGTTAGAAAAAACTTTCTCTGGAATCAACTCTATGGAAGCCCTGTGGCAAGCCTTCCAAAATCCATTTTTCAGGGGCCTCCCACAGGATAGAAGGGAAACAGAGTTTTCATTCTTCCTGGCTTTATGACTGCTTAGCTCTTTTTTATCCACTTTGGCTCTGAGAAGAATATGAAGTAGAGAGAAATATTTTATAAGCCCTTAAGAATTTAAATGTAATAGAGCCTTTCAAAATAAAGGGCTATTCCACAAAAAAGTTATTGTTTTAGGATATTGAAACTGAAACAATTTTGGGGATGGGGAGAGAAATGAAGAAGTTGAGAACCAAGGTATTAATTCATGGGTTTTACTCTTGGAGGAAAACAGTAAAACAGTAAAAGAAAACCATTTAAAATAAGCCTTTTTTTTTTCCTTCCTGAAGGGGTTCTATTGTTAAGTCTGTTGAGCAGACACTTGCTAGGCAGTAAATATACAGAATTGAAGTAATCAGGCTCTTAGATGTTCAGGCACCATAACCAACCCAATCTACCCACACACCATGCATTTACCTACCTGCAAGGCTATGAGCAAGGACCCAACAGGACTCACTGACTTGTTTTCCACTGGCTGTCACTCTGATCCTGTCTCCCACTGATACTAAGCCTCAACCTTCATGTTGCCACTGGCTTTCTGAACTTTTCCGTTAGTATTGACTTGATTTTCTTGTCTGATGCTCCCTGTGTGTCTTCAGATAGATTACCCCAATTCTAGCTTGGATTCCCCAGAAACCAACTCCCCAAACTAGCCGTCTCCATACAGATGATCCCTGTTCCTCGGCAGGTATATAGGAAAGAGAACCAGATGAGGTTCAGGCACTCAGCTGCTCAGGAGCCACAGGAACTGAGGCCAGCAAGTAAATATAGCAGACATACAAACTGTCGGACCAACCCACTATTCCATTAAACTTTCAGCCTAAAGGATCATTTTGTAAAATGAAAGATTAATTACGAGTGGGCAAGATTCCGTCACCCACTTGCGCCTGTCAGAGCCCAGGGTTGCTCCACCCATCAACAGCAAATTGCAGTTTGGGTCACTTGATCTCAGGAAGCTAGGAGAAGTCGGGCTACTGTTCACGCTCATGTGTCCACAGGCACTGGCATAGAGTGCACACAAGTAGGCCTTCTCACCCTTTCCTATCTTCTTTGTCACCAATCATCTTATCAAAGGACCTGGATTTCACCATGATGGAAACAAAAAGCCCACTTTTTCAGAGAAGGGCTTTTATGTGTTTACAGGCAATATGTTGTTGTATGTATCACTGGTGGTGAGTTTTAAGGATAGAAAAAATTGCAGTAGTGTCGATGGCAACAATTTTATTTACTTCTTTCTTTCCTTGGACTTAAAACATGAACAAAATATCCCCTCTAAGTAGAGGAAAATTGTAATAATGCTGTTGAGTGCAAATTTTACTGCTATAGTAACTGTAAAAACACACAGATAATAGATTTTTTAAAAAAATTAGTGGTATATTGGGACTGAATTTTAGTGTGATGACTAAAACCCAGGAAAACAAATTTAATAAAAATGTAGTTGTCAGAAATTCTGTATGTCATGATATAGGATCTAGTGAACAGAACAGATCAAAAGTTTCTGATTTTAACTGATGGTAGAATACAAAGATTAAGCAATGACACTTCCAAATGGCTGGGGGCTTGGGGAAACAGCAAAGACACGGTGGATAATCTCTTACAGGTACGGTAGGAAGGTGTTCATCAAAGAAATGTCATTGTGGTAAGCAAGGGGAACAGGATTAGGAGATGAGAAACCTCGAGTCCCCAAGGTTACTCCCTTAGTGCTGAAAGGTCACAGACTGATAACCCTCTGTAGATATGGCAAGTGGAAGTGGGGATTAAAGAAAGGAGAATTCCTAATGTAATAGGTGGGGTCACATAGCACTACCAAAAGAAAAAAATGACAAAATAGTGTATCTTATTAAACCTCTACCAACTAAATTTCAGTAATATTCAACTTAATAATAGTTACCACTTATGAAATTCAGCATATATGCCAGGCCTGGTTGCAGGTGCTCTATTTACTTCATTATCTCTCATTCTCTTACAATCTTGTGAGGTATTTCTATCCCCATATTAGCATGTACTCTAAATGCCACTTGGGGCCTCCATTACTTTTGACTCCAGGTAAAATTAACTCCAAACCCCAAATCTACTACCTGTGGAAGTCGAAACTTCAACCCACATTTTCTGTGACTCCTATGATTTCCTCTGTTTCTTGGAATACTGCTTCCTCTCACATGGCCTCTGTCCTCACAGCTGCAATCCTCATGTGAAATTCAGCATCTTGTTCAGTTTCCATGCACACGTGCACGTTCACACTCCAGACCTCCTATACAAAATATTCCTGAATATAGTAACTTTATTGCAGCTCTGGCAATCATGGGGTTGGGGCTACATTATGCACTATATATTACTGGCTCCCTTCTCTCCCCTCCTTCTCAGTTTCTTCTTCCCTCTCCTCCAAAGAGCCTTTGGGAACTTCAAATTCTTCTCATGCATTTTGTTTCAACTCTCATTGGCTTCAACCTCCACACTTGCTTAGACAACTCCATCAAGGTGCTCATCGAATCAAGGGGCACTAGATTTTAAAAGATATATCATCCTTAGAAGGAAGTTGTGATTATGAATATCAAAATAAAAATCAAATTTATGTAGATACAGATGAGGAAACTGAGATTCAGTGAGGTGTTGTCACTTGGCCAGGACTAAACAACTGAAAAGTGGTAAGGTTATTATTAGAAATGGGTCTCTCTGAATCTAAAACCTGTATTCTTTTGAATATACAATAGAAGTCTCTCCTGGCTTGCAGGAGAGGAGAAGCCTAGAATACATTACTCTCTACTTTCTCCTCCATTTTGCACCTGGCTATTAACTTTCAGGTTACTCGGTTGTTTTCTCAACTACTCCCAACACATCTAGGTGAAAGGTGCAAAAGTAGGTGCTCCAAGGAACCTATGGGTCAACCTGATGTGATAAGATTCCACCCACACTGTTCTTTCATTCTCGAGAGCACTGGTACTCAATCGAGAATTTTTGGTGCCCGGGGGATATGTGGCCATGTCTGGACACATTTTTGGTTGTAACAACTGGAGGAGTGCTACTGGCATCTCATGGGTAGAGGCCTGGTACATGATAAACACCCTACAACGTATGGACAACTCCCCAAAACAAAGAATGATCTGGCCTAAAATGTTAATAATGCCAAGGTTGAGAAGGGATCCACCCATTGTTCTAGAGAGTCCACACCATCGCTGTGCGATGTTTCTTTATTGTCTGCTTCACATGGACTGTTTTTTCTTTTTTTTTGCTGCTGTTGATGTCAACTGCCACCGAACCTTCCAATGCCTGTTGTCACCATCAAAATTCTCAATAATCATCCCCTCTGAGAAGTGTTATTTCCAGGAATATTGTCACATGGACTGAAAGTTGGAAAATACATTTGAAGGAATAGTGGCCAAATTTCTTCCAAATTTGATGAAAACTATAAACCCACAGATCGAGGAATCTCAATGAATCCAATTGAGATAAACACTAAGAAAACAACACAAAGATGCATCATAATAAAATTTCTGAAAAGCTATGATGAACGGAAAATCTCAAAATTAGCCAGAGGAGAAAAAAGACACATACCGTACTGGAGAACAAAGATAAGAATGACTGTAGACTTCTGGGCAAAAACAATACATGTTGGAAAGAAACTTGTCTTTAAAGTTCCAAATATCCTTCAAGAATATACCCTTCAAGAACAAAGGCAAAATTAAGACTATATCCTAACAAAAGCTAACAGATTTTATGGCCAATAGATCTGTAATACAAGAAATGTTAAAGGAAGTTCTTCAGCCTAAAGGAAAGTTATACCAGATAGAAATTTGGATCAAAACAAAATGCTACTGAACAACGACTGGGTTAACGAAGAAATCAAAGAAGAAATAAAAAAATACCTGGAGACAAATGAAAATGAAAATACTACATGCCAGAATTTATGGGATACAGCAAAAGCGGTTCTAAGAGGGAAGTTTATAGCGATACAGGCTTATCTCAACAAACAAGAAAAATCTCAAATAAACAATCTAACAATGCACCTAAAGGAACTGGAAAAAGAAGAGCAAACAAAGCCCAAAATCAGTAGAAGAAGGGAAATAATAAAAATCAGAGCAGAAATAAATGAAATAGAGACCAAAAAAAACAATAGAAAAAATTAATAAAACCAAGAGCTGGTTCTTTGAAAAGATCAACAAAATTGACAAACTTTTAGCTAGACTCACGAAGAAAAAAAGAGAGAAGGCACAAATAAGTAAAATCAGAAATGAAAGAGGAGAGGTTACAACAGACACCTCAGAAATACAAAAGATTATAAGAGAATACTATGAAAAGCTATATGCCAACAAATTTGACAATCTGGAAGAAATGGATAAATTCTTAGAATCATACAACCTTCCAAAACTGGAACAAGAAGAAGTAGAGAATTTGAATAGACCAATCACCAGTAAAGAGATCGAAACAGTAATCAAAAACCTCCCCAAAAATAAAAGTCCAGGACCGGACAGCTTCCCTGGTGAATTGTACCAAACATTCAAAGAAGACTTAATACCTATCCTTCTCAAACTCTTCCAAAAAATTGAGGAGGGGGGAAAGCTCCCTAACTCATTCTACGAAGCCGACATTACCCTGATACCAAAACCAGACAAGGACAACACAAAAAAAGAAAATTACAGGCCAATATCACTGATGAACATTGACGCAAAAGTCCTCAACAAAATACTAGCAAATCGCATACAACAATGCGTTAAAAAGATTATACACCATGATCAAGTGGGATTTATTCCAGGTATGCAGGGATGGTTTAACATTCACAAATCAACCAACGTAATACACCACATTAATAAAATGAAGAATAAAAATCACATGATCATCTCAATAGATGCAGAGAAAGCATTTGACAAGATACAGCATCCATTTATGATAAAAACTCTGAATAAAATGGGGATAGAAGGAAAGTACCTCAACATAATAAAGACCATATATGAGAAACCCACAGCTAATATCATCCTCAATGGTGAAAAACTGAAAGCTATCCCTCTAAGAACAGGAAGCAGACAAGGATGCCCACTGTCACCACTCCTATTTAACATAGTACTGGAAGTCCTAGCCAGAGCAATCAGGCAAGAGAAAGAAATAAAAGGGATCCAAATTGGAAAGGAAGAAGTGAAACTGTCACTATTTGCAGATGACATGATTTTATACATAGAAAACCCTAAAGAATCCACCAGAAAACTTTTAGAAGTAATAAACGAATATGGTAAAGTTTCAGGATACAAAATCAACATACAAAAATCAGTTGCATTTCTGTACACTAACAACGAAGTAGCAGAAAGAGAAATTAAGAATACCATCCCATTTACGATTGCAACAAAAAGAATAAAATACCTAGGAATAAACTTAACCAAAGAGGTGAAAGATCTGTACACCGAAAACTATAAAACATTTCTGAAAGAAATTGAAAAAGTCACAAAGAAATGGAAAGATATTCTGTGCTCTTGGATTGGAAGAATTAACATAGTTAAAATGTCCATACTTCCTAAAGCCATCTATAGATTCAATGCAATCCCTATCAAAGTTCCAACAACATTTTTCACAGAAATAGGACAAAGAATCCTAAAATTTATATGGAACAACAAAAGACCCCGAATAGCTAAAAGAATCCTGAGGAAAAAGAACAAAGCTGGAGGTATCACACTCCCTGATTTCAAAATATACTACAAAGCTATAGTAACCAAAACAGCATGGTACTGGCACAAAAACAGACACACAGATCAATGGAATAGAATCGAAAGCCCAGAAATAAACCCACACATCTATGGACAGCTAATCTTTGACAAAGGAGCCAAGAATGTACAATGGGGAAAAGAAATTCTCTTCAACAAATGGTGTTGGGAAAACTGGATAGCCACATGCAAAAAAAATGAAAGTAGACCCTTACCTTACACCATACACAAAAATTAACTCCAAATGCATTAAAGACTTGAATGTAAGACCTGAAACTGTGAAACTTCTAGAAGAAAACATAGGCAGTACGCTCTTTGACATCAGTCTTAGCAACATCTTTTCAAACACCATGTCTGACCGGGCAAGAGAAAAAATAGAAAAAATAAACACATGGGACTACATCAAACTAAAAAGCTTCTGCACAGCAAAGGAAACCATCAACAAAACGAAAAGACAACCTAACAATTGGGAGAAGATATTTGCAAACCATACTTCTGATAAGGGCTTAATCTCCAAAATATATAAAGAAGTCATGCATCTCAACAACAAAAAACTAACAACCCAATTAAAAAATGGGCAAAAGACCTGAACAGAGATTTCTCCAAAGGAGATATACAGATGGCCAACAGACACATGAAAAGATGTTCAAAATCACTAACTATCAGGGAAATGCAAATCAAAACTACAATGAGATATCACCTCACGCCCATCAGAATGGCTATAATTAACAAGACAGGAAACAACATGTGTTGGAGAGGATGTGGAGAGAAGGGAACTCTCATACACTGCTGGTGGGAGTGCAGACTGGTGCAGCCACTGTGGAGGACTGTATGGAGATTCCTCAAAAAATCAAGGATAGAACTACCATATGATCCAGCTATTCCACTGTTGGGTATTTATCCAAAGAACTTGAAAACACCAATTTGTAAAGGTACATGCACCCCTGTGTTCATTGCAGCGTTATTCACAATAGCCAAGACTTGGAAGCAACCTAAGTGCCCATCAAGGGCCGAATGGATAAAGAAGATGCGGTATATATACACAACGGAATACTACTCAGTCATAAGAAACGATGAAATCCAGCCATTTGTGACAACATGGATGGACATTGAGGGTATAATGCAAAGTGAAATAAGTCAGAGGGAGAAGGTCAAATATCGTATGATTTCCTTCATTAAGTAGTAGATAATAACAACAATAAACAAACACATAGGGACAGAGATTGGATTGGTGGTTGCTGGGGGGGAGGGGGGGGAGGGAGGGGGGTGAAGGGGATGGTTCGGTACATGTGTGTGGTGATGGGTTGTAGTTGGTGTTTTGGTGGTGAACATGATGTAATCTGTGCAGAAGTGGAGGTGTAGTGATATACACCTGAAATTTTTACAATGTTGTAAACCAATGCTACTGCAATAAACAAAAATTAAAAAAATAAATAAATAAAAAAAATAAAACAGCAAAAAAAAAAAAACAAAAAACAAAAGAATGAAGTGCTCCAGAATGGTAAATATGTGGACAAATATTTTTTAAATTATTGCTCATTTTTAATTTATTTAAAATATAATTAACTCTAAAGAAAAAATGATAATATATTGCGTGGTTTGCAAATACGTAGATTAAAATCTCCTTCAACAATAGTGCAAAGGGTGAGAGAGAGGAGATGGAAGTATATTGCTCTAAGGTTCTTACATTATATGTGAATTGGTATAGCATTATTGGAAAGGAGAATCTAATAAGTTAAAGATGCATACGGTAAACCTTAAAGCAACCCCTAAAAGGACAACAAAGAGGTATATTTAGCAAGTCCATAATGGAACTTATGAAAAGAATCCTAACAAACAATTAATATAGGTCAGTGCTGGGAGGTCATCACTCTTATAGAGTTATGGTGAATCTTTTCATCCAATGGCTCTTTACAGTCCTTCTTGATATCTTTCAGAGCCTTCAGTGTGTATTAGTCTTAAGACATTTCTTCCTGCCAATATTGAGTCCTTAATAGCAAGTCTTTGATGTGTCATTACACTGAAAGCTCCCTCTTCACTAGGAAAGAGGAGGAGAAGAAATAGAGACAAAGAGCCAAAGAACTCCCATATTTATTCCTCCAGCCTGGATCTCTCCTCTAACTCTTAGACTCATGTATACAATGACCTACTCAAGATCTTTACTTGTCCCTCAACCTAACATGTCCCAAACCAACCTCTTTAACAGTTTTATTAAGATATAATTCACAAACTATACAATTCATCCACTAGAAGTGTACAATTCAATGGTTTTTAGTATATCCACAGAGTTTTGCACCCATCACCACAGTCAATTTAAGAACACTTTCATCACCTCAAAAAGAAACTCTGCACGCTTTAGCTATCATCCCCATATTCCCCCAAACCCCCTGCCCCTAAACAACCACTTAATCTACTTGCAGTCTCCATAAATTTCCCTATTCTAGACATTTCATATAAATGGAATCATATAATATGTGGCCTTTTGTGTCTAAATTCCTTCCCTTAACATAATGCTTTTAAGTTTTATCCATGTTGTAGCGCCTATCAGTACTTTATTCCTTTTTATAACTGTATAATATTCCATTGTATGGATAGCCCACATTTGTTTAATCACGCATCAGTTGTTGGACATTTCAATTGTTTCTACCTTTTGGCTATTATTAATAATACTTATATGAAAATTGCTTAGAATAAAATTTAAATTTCTTACCCTGGCCTACAAGGCTTTATCCTGGTTAGTGCTTAATTTTCCTACCTCTTTTTCTACAACTGCCATTGCTCACTGCCCTTCAGTCACATTGACTTTCTTTTTGTTCCTCAAATACGCCGAGGCATGTTCCCACCTCAGGACCTTTACATTTGTTGTTTCCTCTACCAGGATTGTTCTTTCCTAGATCACCCAAAAGCTTTTTTTTCCTTTTTTTGTTTTTCTTTTTTAATAATTTAGATCTCTGCTCAACTGGTTACTCACCAGAAAGGTCTTTGCTAACCAACCTAGTTACAACATCCCCCTCTTCTGGTCACTCTCCACTATAGTTGCAGGGTTCATTCTCTGCGTATCATTTATTATGATTACTATTATTAGTTAATTCAGGTTCTTATTTATTACCTGTCTTTACCACTAGAATGCAAATTCTATAAGAGTACTGACTTTACATGTCTTATTTCTTGTTGCATTCCCAGTAATTTGAACAGTGTTTGGTTTATACGTCCTCAGTAAACAATTGGTAAATAAAGACTTCCAGTGGCTAGTTAGATATATACGCTTCAGGAGAAGGGCCAGAGGTACAGATAAAATCTCAGGAGTGCCAGTAGAAAGGTGATACCATGTTTTTTTGACATTAAGGAAACATTTTTCTCCTTTTAGTATTTCTGAAATAAGAATGCACCTTACAGTGAAGTTTTGTAAAGCTATTATTGACTCAATGTCTTACAATCCATGATTTTTTTGTGAGGAAGTTCAGCCCTGAGCTAACATCTGATGCCAATCCTCCTCTCTTTTGACGAGGAAGACTGGCCCTGAGCTAACATCTGTGCCCATCTTCCTCTACTTTATATGGGACGCCTCCACAGCATGGCTTGACAAGCGGTGCGTCGGTGTGCGCCCGGGCTCCACACCTGTGAACCCCGGGCTGCTGCAGCGGAGTGCGTGCACTTAACTGCTGCACCACCAGGCCGGCCCCAATCCATGATTTCTTAGAATCATGGAAAGATGGTATTTGAGGTACAAAGGGTGACAAGAAAAGGTGGCCAGAGGTGGAACCTTGGTGAACATATATTCAGAGATTAGGTGAAAGGTTACCTGGGGAGTTGAGCCATGCTCTTTAAGATCCAAAACTTTTCTTTTTAATTGAAATCAGCCTATTAAATGAATTATGAATCTATTAAATGAATCTATTAAATGAATCTATTAAATGAATTATGCAGTTGTCTGCCTTTTTTAAACATCGTTGAACTTTTTCCTGATGAGTGAAGGGACTAGAGATGGAAATTTAGAAAGAGGTCAGCTGGGCTAGAAGGTAGAGTTGGGTGCCAAGCACTGGAGACAAATTTTCTTGATATCCGGGGGCTTCTATAGGCTTGCTCTGCTGGAGAATAGTATTGCCTTCCTCAGCTCTATCCAGGAAAAAGATGAGAAAATGCCAATGAAATGGGGTGGGCAGAGGCTGCACAGATAGTCGTGAAGGTTGAGGTTTTGATGCTGAGGATATTGTTTTGCTCTCAGAACATTTCTGCCATTAACAACTTCTGTACCATTTGCCCCAGCCTCACTTTTCTGTGCCAGTTCCCTATGAATCTTCCTCTCTAGAGTAGGAAGTGAGCTACAGCTTTACTTGGGAAGAAGGACAAGCCTGAATAACATGCTGTTTATCTGCTGTCAAGTCTTTCCAGGCTGACTTGGAGGGAACTTGGAGGCAGAGAACCGGAAAAACAAGTTCAGCAGTTAAGTGATTGGTAAACTAAAAGGCAACCTTTTGCACATGACCTCCTCACTTCAAGGAAAATTTGACCTTTATGTCCAAAAGGCATTTCCAGAGGCTTTTTCGAAGCTCTGAGAAATTAAGCAGAAGTTCAAATCATACAGAACATGGAACAATTTTTCAATGTTCTTCTCCATCTTCCTCTCTCTTGAGCCAAAGGTCAGTCCTGGGAAATGCTTCTGCGGCCAGGGGCCATTGCTGTTGTTCTCTTCCTCAGCCCTGACTGGGCTTGGGAAAAGCTGCTTGAGCCTCTGTGCCAGAGCCAGCAGTCACCCACACTGGGGAACTCCACGTTTAGGCCCAAGGGGTACAGATTAAAACTCTCTGGATGGGCTGAGGCAAGGTAGGCAGGTTATTCCAGGATATAAAATCCTTTTTAAACTTCAGGAAGGCATTGGAACATATCAGATCTCTTTAAACCTTTAAGCTCCCACTTAGCACCCTCTTCCTAGGCTGGAAGAAGGTCAACTTCCCAAGCGCCTAACTTCCAGCTGAGGAGGAGCTACAAAGCGGGGAGCAGAAACCTGTCTCCGTATAAATCCCTGACATTAAGGTATCCTTGGGCACAGTAAGAAAGTGAGCCGAAATACAAAAGGGAATGGTGAAGATTATGGCTCACAGGTGAGGCATTTCTCTGACTAAAGGTATTCAAATTCAAATCTTCTTTAAAATTATGCTGGTCAAGTAAGCTCTGTTGGCAGGCTGCAGTCAGCCTCTAGGTCACCAGCCTTTTTGCAACCTGACTGAAATCTGAAAATACTGAATGAATGCATCTGAAATGGGAGCTCTAGAGGCATGATGACAGGCACTGGAGGAGACAGCGTTGTGCAGTGGCACCTCCTCCATTACGCCTCAGTGCACACCAAGTAGGTGGTTACCTCCTCACGAGGCTGATTCTCATGCCAGGCAGTCACCAGCTCCTGGAGGCATCCCTGGCTTGGGAGCTAGCTCCCAATGCAAATGTATTTCCTCCTTTGGAGAGAACGAGAATCTCTAGAATCTCTAGCTGCTTGTTTAATTACGTTCACAGAATGGATTGCACACTTGTCCTGACAAGAAATCAAACAAGCAAAAATGCAACTGTTGGAAAATTGGACCCACCCAATGAGTTATGCTAGACACGTGAGCACATGCACTGGGAGGCAAGAGACAACTTTCTGCTCCCAAAACGCCTAATGAGGACTTGCCTTGGTGGAGAGAGGCAGCACTTGCTCTGGCCTCAGGAAATGTTGCAGAATGTCAGGATTGACAGGAATCTTAGTGACAACATAGTCCAGCCTCTCATATTATAGATAGAGAAACTAGGTACAAAGAGGGTAAGTGATTTGCCCAAGGTCAGATACAAATTGTAGAGCAAAGGTGTGAGCTTTATTTTGACTCTTGGAATGTCAGAGCTTTTAAGGTCCTCAGGGATGTGGCCTATCCTTCCTGTCGTTTCACAGAAGGAGAAATTGTGGCCTGGGAATTGAAGGGGCTTGTTCAAGGTCAAACAGCTAAATAATGGCTTAACTAGGCATTCGAACCCAGTCGCCTGAATCCCAGATAAATGCTCTTTCCTCTATATTATGCTACTTCTTGGGTTCTGTTTGGCAACAAAGAAGAGCCGCAAAGCAAGGAACTGAAATTATTGGTGCCCAATCTCTTAAATTGTTCCTGAGGCTGTCCAGAAGTCCCTAACCCAAAAGAAAGCTCTGAGTCAGATGAGTTGGGGTCAGCAGGGCTGAAACAATGGGCCTCTGAAGGCGTTTTTCTGTCTTTAATTTGCATCTATGGTTCCACTCCTCTGCTATTGGCTACTTTCTGCCTGGTTACTAAGCGACAGTGCCAACTTTGACCAATGGCAGTCTGTTCTAATAATGTAACTCAGCCCTGGGTCCTTTATATTGGAATTGATGTGATTAAGAGTGGAAAGAGAAAGAAGCTTGGTGGGAGAGTACCTGAAGGTCACTTGCTCGTCTCTTGTGAGCTGCACCTCAAGAGCAGGCGAGAAAGAGAAACTTGACATTTGGGCATAGATACACAAGAGAAGCCGCCCAAGGTATGCATCTCAAGAGAAGGAGAGAAAGAGAAACCTGCCTTTGGGACAAGATGAGCACTAACTTTCTGGGAAAGTCAGATGGCAAATTTGAATAAAGCTCATTCTAGAAGCACCAAAAGCAGCCCCCACTGACAACACCTAGCCCACTATTCCTGGCACACAGTGAAAGCTGCTCTGGCCATGTAACCATTTTATGCATGTCACGGCCACACTTTTTCTGAGTAGCTGGCTTTATTCAGGGACCTGTTCCTATAAGCACACAAAATAAAAATCTTGTGCCACTTAGTCAGGTCTATCACTCAAGGAATGAGATTTACTTTCAACTGAGCCAAAGTCTAAACAGCAATCTCTCTCTTGGTCAGACTCTAGCACAGAGCAGTTCAGTTGCATTCCATTTTTATATGCATTCTGCTTCATATTCAGGGAATTCTGAAGAGCAAAGACCACATCGGCAGTAGTAAATAGTGAGATCGCTATCAATGATGAAAAGCAGAGCCTTTTCAAATGAAAAAAAAAAAGATGTGCATCTTCCATCTTACTACCAGCCCCATCTGCCATTCCACCAAGTTTTTAAGACTAAGGAGACTTGCTCTCTCAAATAGATAATGTGGAAAGAAAGCATGTTTAAGACAAATGTGTTAGACGTCAATGGTAGAATTTCAGGTTCTGAGTTCTTAGTGGAGAGATATTTTGGGGATTGGAAATCATGCTTGGTACTCTCTGATCACACCAATGTGGAACCCCCATGTCATTTTGTTTGTCACTCTTATAACACTTGACACATTTTGCTTTATGTAACATCTTGGAATGATTTGCAAGGAGAGCCCATTTCTACCTGGTAGCCTGTCATAAACACACTCAGATTCCAGAGGATGGTACCCATGGGTTTTTCTTTCAGTCCAGTCAAAGTCCATGTCTGTCTGATGAGAGTCCCTGAGCTCCCTCCTCTCCCTCCAACTTGTCCCAGCTCCACTTCATAGGCTTTTCAAAGAGTCTGGAACTTTCAGTGTGGTCAAGGTCAGGGATTATTCATTATGGGGAGAGGAGTGATCTGGGTCCTTTCATTCAATGGTTCCTTACAGTCTCTTTTGGGAACAGGCTTGAGTCCTTCAAAGCTTTTAGCATAGGACAGCCGTAAGACCTTTCTTCTTGCTAATATTGAACTGTACTTAATGGCAAGACTTTGATGCGTCATTGTGCTAAAAGCTCTCTCCCCGCCAGAAAAAAGGAAGAGAAGAAATGAAGACAGTTAAGGAGACAAAGAACCTTGTCCCGCTATACTTATATTAAAGTTATCTGTTTTTTCTATTAGATATGGTTTCCTAGAGGGCAGGGACCACGTCTACCGTAGTGAAAGAATTAATAGCTCAACAATATTTGGGCAGAGAATGAATAAGTACATGAATGAATATTCCATGAGCTCACTTCTTTGTGAAGACTGGCTGCAAGGAAATTCATCTTTGTAAATGAATTCCGAAAACTGCCCCAAAGACAGAGTGAAGTAAAGTAGTTATTCTTGCCCTCTGTGAAATTTCTGGACATGAAAATGCTGGTCCATGTGCCTGCATTTTAAGTCTGTCGAAGCCAATGTCTGACTTCTGCATGACTTTTGGGGATCAGTTCTGTTTATGTTTTCACTTCCAGTTGTCCGGAAGCATTCCATTTGAGTTTCTAACCTCTGCTGTGATAATCCCATGGATCTTCATCAAAGGTCTCCAATTCTTGCATTAGCCCAGATTCCTTCGTAGGCCTAGACAAATTCAGCCCAGCTCTCTATGCCCAATTCTATTAGTTTCCTATTGCTGCTATACCAAACTACCATAAACTTGGTGGCTTAAAACAACACAGATTTACTATCTCACAGTTCTGGAGGTCAGAAGTCCAAAATGGATCTCACTGGGCTAAAATCGAGGTGTTGGCATGACTGTGCTCCTTTTGGATGCTCTAGGGAGAGAGTCCGTTTTCTTGCTTTTTCCAGCTTCCAGAGGCTTCCATTTCCCAAATTCCTTGGCTAGTGGCTCCATTGCTCTATCTTCAACACAGCAATGGCTGATCAAGTCTTTCTCATACTGCATGATTCTGAGTTTATTTTGCTTTCATCATCACATCTCCTTCTATGACTCTTAGGAACCCTTGTGATTGCATTGGGCCTACTCCGATAACCCAGGATAATCTTATCATTTCAAAGTCATTAACTTAATGATATCCACAAAGGCCCTTTTGCCATGTAAGGCAATATATTGACAGATTCTAAGGATTAGGACACGGGCATCTTTTGGGGGGGGGAGGCGGGCATCGTTCTACCTACCATACCAGTTCGAGATCATTTCATTTCTAAAGCCTTTCCTGATTTTCCTAATGCTCCATGATCTCTTCTTGTATAGTTTTTATTGCATAAGAGTGAGTACCACTCTGTTTAGAACTTGATTGTGCTTTAATTAGCTCAGATCCAAAAATTTACTCATTAATTCTTTCATTCAGCTAGTGTTTATTGCCGTGCACGTCTCCTCCATGCTAGTTACTCTTCTGGATGCTGGAGAAAAGACATGACCTTTGTCTTAAAGGAGCTCACTGTTTAGTGAGGGAGAAAAATATATAAACGAAGAAATACAAGTAGTTGCTTAAAGAGCACAGATAGAATATGTGTAGGATACAGTTAGGTTCAAAGGAGAGCATCTTTGCTCTCCTTTGGCGTCATGCAGGAAGTACTCTCTGAGCTAGATGAGCAGGCGCTGGCCAGGCACAAAGGCAGACCAAAGAGGACATTCCAAGTAAATGGAACAGTCACTTCACACCTGCTCATCTTCTCCCTTTAGCTGGTTTGTAAGCTCTTTGAAGTCAGGGATGCTGTTATATTTCTCATCTCTATAGCATGTGGGATTTAGCACAAGATGGGAATATAGAAGATATGGAATAAAAATTTGTGCGTCAATGAATTCTAAAAGTGACAGAAGTCCTTCTGGCCATGACAGAGTAACTGGCAGCAGATTTGACCTTCTGCATAAATAATTATAAAGCTGGACAAAATATGTGAAACAACTGTTGTCAGACATTAGACAACAAAAAGTGCAGGGCTGTGATTCCTTAGATATGGGTAATAAATAAGATGAGTCCTGTGATTGCCTCAGCCTTCTGACTGGATGTACTTTCTAGACCCTTAGCTCAGGGAGGGAAACCTCAAGCAGAGCACAGTAGTCTTGCTGAGTTAAGAAGACAAAGATTAGAGTTCACTGTTCACATGGCTGTATGCTTTTGTAAAATTTTCAAAAGTAAAATATTTTAACCTGAATTAGTTAAGACTACAGTTTTGCACTTCAACTTTCTCTCCATCATGCTTTCCATAAAGTTGGGTGGTGTTGGAGTAACCATGGGAAATTTTAGGATCCCCGTGACATGCCTGCATCCAGTGGAATCCCCTGGTAATTTTCTAAGTGTGCCTGATGTTAAAAGGAAGGAAACTAGGGAAATCAAGGGAGAACTGCCAAACTCTGGACTACTGTGATGCAGTTCTTATGGGAGGAGATACCAAACTTCATTCTGAGGAAATTGTCAGAGACTGCAGCCAAGTGAGACATGAGTTTGCCAATCTGAAGAGACAAGGACAATGTCATCAGAGTGAAAACTAAGGGGTAAGATATATTGTTTTGTTTGGAGACAGAGGGCTCCTTTTCTGTGTGTGTCCTGAATGTTGTCATGGATGCAGATGGTTTGCAACCAGATGAACTAGCAGGGGCAAGCTCAAGAGGAAGAGCACTGGCAACATTAATGAAGAAGCTGAAATGTTGTTAAAAGAGCTTTCCTTGAAGTCGAATCTCTGCTTCTGGTTAAGATGAGTAACAGGAACCAGATTTACTCTCCCACCTGAAATAACCAAAAACATTAGATGAAAATATATGAAACAATAGTTTTCAAGACACTGGATATCAGGAAATAAAGAATAGTAACCCCTGAGATATGGGAAATAAATGAGGTAAGCACTATGATCGCCCCAGCTTACTACCTTGGGAGAGCTTCCAGGCCATGGCACAAGAAGAGAGGACCCAGGCAGAGTCTGGCAGACTCCCTGAGTTGAGGACACAAGCTGATAATCCAGGGAGAGTAAGGACTCTAGAGTTCTCAGAACAGAGTACCAGAGAGGAGACGGTTGAATAGAGAGAGAACTCTAGACATCTACAGAGGGTTCCTCAATAGTGTCCAGCTAAATACTAAACAGCTCATGTGAGGAAAGTAGCTGAAAGTACCACCCAAAAAGATCAGAAGGACCAGTGCTTAGCACTCACACAGGGCCAGGATAGTGTCTGTTCCTAACCAGCCAAACTGGAAAACCTCAGAATTCCAGGGCATTGGAAAGAGTGCTCAGTAAAACCTTGCCTCAGTTGTGGAGAATAATTAGCCCTAGACCGAACACT
Organism: Diceros bicornis minor; assembly: GCF_020826845.1. NCBI lineage: Eukaryota > Metazoa > Chordata > Mammalia > Perissodactyla > Rhinocerotidae > Diceros > Diceros bicornis. The sequence continues at coordinate 120,586,564 of NC_080781.1, read as the reverse complement.
GTTTCAGACTCTCCTAACAAATTATAAGGGCTAGACCTTGAAAGGATCAAACTGTTTCCAGGTAACTTAACTGTATCCAGAACAAAAGTCAATGTCATAGGAATAGAAAAACAGATAGCATTCAATGAGGTAAAAGTCACAGTGGCTGGCATCCAATAAAAGATTCCCAGGCATGCGGAGAGGAAGGAAAACATGACCCATAATGAGGAGAATAATTGTGTTAGAATTAGCAGAAAAGGACATTAAGAAGTTATTATAACTGTATTTCATATATTCAAAAAGTTGAGTAGAGACATGGAAGATATAAAAAAAGCCAAATCGAACTTCTAGAGAAAAAGTACAATGTCTAAGATGAAAAATACACTGGGTTGGGATTAATGGCAGAATACACACTGCAGAAGAGATTAGTGAATGTGAAGACATATCAAGGGAAACTACCCAAAATGAAAGAGACAAAAAAAATTTTTTTAATGAAGAAGGCATCAGTGAGCTTGGGGCTACAAGTGGCCTAATACACATGTAATCAGAACATCAGGGGGTTGGGGGCAGAAAAAAAAATTTGAAGAACTAATGGCTGAAAATTTTCCAAATTTGAAGAAAACTATAAACTCACAGATCCAAGAAGCTCAATGAACTCCCAGCACATGCAATATGAAGAAAACTAGAACAAGGCACATCATAATCAAATTGCTCAAAGCCAGTGATAAAGAGAAAATCTTAAAAGCAGACAGAGAAAAAAGACATGTTATGTTCAGAGAAACAAAGATATAGATGACAGCAGATTAGAAATTATGTAAATGGGAAGACAATGGAGCAACATCTTGTTAGAGGGTGGGAAATAAATGCAACAAAAATTCAGGGATCTTTTATATCAGTGAAATTTCTACGATTCCAGTGGTTTGGGGCATGTCAACATATCCCTTATAAGGTGAAGGATAAGTTGTTGCATCTGGTCTCTCCCACAACAAAAACAAAAACAAAAACAAGACATAACACCCAGTGAACCTCTTTGGATATTGGAAGCAACATACTCCTCATTTGGGCGTGTAACTCTGGCACATTTACCAAGTGACCCGAAAGGCTGCTAGTTTTGAGTGGAGTCCAGAACAGGAGAAGGATCTGTAAGAGATTCAGGCTACTGTGCAAGCTGCTCTGCCATTTGGGCCATATGACCCAGCAGATCCAATGGTGCTTGAGGCATCAGTGCAAATAGAGATACTGTTTGAAGCCTTTTGCAATCTCACTGGGTAAATTACAGCACAGACCCTTAGTATTTTGCAGCAAAGCTCTGCTATCCTCTATGGATATCCACTCTCTTGAGAAACAGCTCTTAGCTTGCTTCCAGGCCTTAGTAGATACTGAACCTTTAACCATGGGCCACCAAATTACCATGTGACCTGAACTGCCCATCATGAACCTGGGTGTTTTCTGACCCACGAATCCATAAAATTGGGCATGCACAGTAGCACTCTGTCATCAAATGGAAGTAGTATATACATGATTGGGCCCAAGTAAGCCCTGAAGGCACAAGTAAGTTACATAAAGAAGTGGCCCAAATGCCCATGGTTCCCACTCCTGCTACCCTAACTTACCTCCCCCAGTCAGCACCTATGGCCTCATGGAGAGTTCCCTATGATCAGTTGATAAAGGAAGACTCATGTCTCGTTTACAGATGGATCTGCATAATATGCAGGCACTACCCAAAAGTGGACAGCTGTAGCTGTCCTCATTTTTTTTACTTGAAGTCACGTTGGTTTATAACATTATATAGATTTCAGGTGTACATCATTATATTTCAACTTCTGTATAGACTGTATTGCATTCACCACCCAAAGCCTAGTTGCCTTCTGTCACCATACGTGTGTGCCCCTTTTTACCCATTTTGCCCTCCCCCAACCCCCTTTCCCCTCTGATAACCACCAATCTGTTCTCTGTACCTATGTGTTTGTTTGTTTGCTTCTCTTCCATATATGTGTGAAATCATACGGTATTTGGCTTTCTCCATCTGACTTATTTCACTTAGCATAATACCCTTGAAGTCCATCCATGTTGTCTCAGATGGCAAGATTTCATCTTTTTTACAGCTGAGTAGTGTTCCATTGTATACATATACCATGTCTTCTTTACCCATTCATCTGTCGATGGGCACTTAGGTTGTTTCCAAGTCTTGGCTATTGTGAATAACGCTGCAATGAACATAGGGGTGCAGATATCTTTTCAAACTAGTGTTTTCATGTTCTTTGGACAAGTACCCAGAAGTGGAATTGCTGGATCATAGGGTGTCCTCCTTATTTTGTTGTAAATGTTTGTGTATATGTTTGTATACACACACACATACGCACACAAACATATATATAAAGCAAATATCTTTGAGAGAGAGAGAGAAATTGGAAATTGGTGATTCTGATCTTCAGCATTCTCCAGGCACGGCGCCTCTCCAGGCAGCACCCCCTTCTCCCACTGCTGAACCAGCCCCCAAGTACTCAGCTAATTGATAAGCTCATTCACAACACAGTGTTAATGGCCAATGAATGGCGTAATTAGGGATTTCAGACTGTGGGATATGATGGGTCTGGAGCATAGAACCCTTCTCAGTCATTCAAGTTACATTTATATATCATTTAAAACAAAGCAGAAGAAGGATAACACTTGGAGCATAATAGTAGCTACTATTTGCACAGGCTTTAAAAGTTTAAATGTTTCCTTAGCTCTTTTATATCCAGTCTCTTACCTCAGCCTTACTCAATCTCTGTGAAGCAAAAAGGATAGGGATTTTTATTGTCAATTGAAAATGAGGAAAATTAAGATCGGAAGGGCTGAGTGGTAGCAAGTATGTGACAGAGCAGGAACATTAAGGGCAGTTTCCTGCTACCTGTGCCCCTGTTCATGACAGCTTTGACTTGATTATTTTTGGACAGAGGCTACTCAAAGTCTTGCAGGTCCCAAGAATGTAATTCTCAACTAGAGTAACATTGCACCTGTTTCTCTTGCTCCCCCATTTTGATTTGCACCCGATTTGGCTCACTGGTAAAGCCATGGCACCAATACAACTTCTTTATTTTTAGTTACTTTACTTTTTTTCTGCCACCTATCTCAGATTTATATGCCTGGCTAATCAATGTAGAAATCATCTCCAAGATGGTCTCTTGGAGTCAGTATGCTCCCTGATTTGGAAGTTTTCTTTTTATTTTGATGTCTAGATATTTGTCCTTTTGGTATTTAAAGCTAAACTGATTCACGATGAGAGGCAATCATGTTTAGCAGTAAAACCCTTTGTATAAATGAACTGTATGTAGCATTACAGTGTAGAAAACAGGTAAAAGTGGAGCTGCTTGGATAAGGAGGGAAAGAGGATAAAATCATTCCCTTGGTGAGACCTGAGGCATTTCCACTGAGCCTGAGGGCCTACGAGTTTAAAAGCCAGTGGCAAATAGAGATAAAGAGTCTCTGGAATTCTTTTTTTTTCCAGCTTTATTTAGGCATACTTGACAAATAGGAATTCTATACATTTAAAGTGTACAACATGTTTTGATATATGTATACATTGTTAAATGATCACCATAATCAAGCTACTGAACATATCCATGACCTCATATAGTCAACATTTTGTGTGTGTGTGTGTGTGTGGTGAGAACACATAAGATCTACCGTATTAGTAAATTTCAAGTATACAATACAGTATTGTTAACTATAGTCACATTGCTGTATAGTAGATCTCCAAAACTCAGTCATCTTGCATAACTGAAACTTTGTACCCTTTGACCAACATCACCTCCCCCCATCCCTTGGTAACCATCATTCTACTCTCTGCTTCTATGAGTTTGACTATTTTAGATTCCACATATAGGTGAGATCATGCATTTTTTTTTATTTTCCTTTTTGGCTTATTTCATTTAGCATAATGCTCTCTAGTTTCATCCATGTTGTCACAAATGGCAGGATTTCTCTTTTTTTATGGCTGAAAAAACTTCTATTGCATAGTTATACCAAATTTTCTTTATCCATTCGTTCATTGACAGACAATGAACGTGAAAGTGCAGCTATTTCTTTGAGATGTAGATTTCATTTCCTTTGGATAAATACCCAGAAGTGGTATTGCTGGGTCATATGGTAGGTTTTTTTTTTTTTTTTTTTGAGTAATCCCCATACTGTTTTCCATAATGGGGGTATTAATTTACATTCCCACTAAAAGTGCACAAGGGTTCACTTTTCTCCACACCTTTTCTGACGCTTGTTATCTTTTGTCTTTTTGATAAAAGCCATTCTAACAAGTGTGAGGTAATATCTCATTGTGGTTATGATTTGAATCTCCCTGACGATCAGTGATGCCGAGCACCTTTTCCTATACCTGTTGGCCATTTGTATGTCTTCTTTGGAGAAATGTCTATTCAATTCTTTTGTCCATTTTTAATTGGGTTATTCATTTTTTTGCTATTGAGTTGTTGGAGTTCCTTATAAATTTTTGATATTAGCCATTTATCAGATATATGGTTGATAAATATTTTCTCCCATCCGATATGTTGCCTTTTCATTCTGTTCATTTTTTCTTTTGCTGTGCAGAAGCTTTTTGGTTTGATTTAATTCCACTTGTATATTTTTGCTTTTGATGCTTTTGCTTTTGGTGTCATATCCAAAAAGTCATTGCCAAGACCAATGTCAAGATGATTTTCCCCTATGTGTTCTTTTGGTAGTTTTACATTTTCAGGTTTTATGTTTAAATTTTTAACCCATTTTGAGTTGGTTTTTGTGTATGGTGTGAGATAAGGGTCCAATTTGATTCCTCTGCATGTGGATATCCAGTTTTCCCAATACCATTTATTGAAGAGACTATCCTTTCCTCATTGTGTATTCTTGGCACCCTTGTCAAAGATCAGTTGACCATAAATGTGTGGATTGATTTCTGGGCTTTCTATTCTGTTCCCTTGATCTGTATGTCTGTTTTTATGCCAAAACCATACTGTTTTGATTACTGTAGCTTTCTAACATATTTTAAAATCAATAAGGGTGATGCCCCAGCTTTGTTCTCCTTGCTCAAGATGCTTTGGCTATTCAGAGTCCTTTGTATTTGCATACGAATTTTAGGATTTTTTTTCTATTTGTGTAAAAAATGCCATTGGGATTTTGATGGGGATTGCATTGACTCTGTAGATCACCTGGGGTAGTACAGACATTTTAACAATATTAACTCTCCCAGTCCATGAACATGAGTATCTTTCCATTTATCTATGTCTTCTTTAATTTCTTTCCTCAATGTTTTATAATGTTCAGCGTACAAGTATTTCACTGTCTTGGGTAAGCTTATTCCTGAGTATCTTATTCTATTTATTGCTATTATAAATGGCATTGTTTTCCTGACTATACTTAAAGTGGCTCTGAGGTTCACTGACGTCATCTAGAAAATGAAGACATTAGATCAGTGAGAACATTTCCTTCTCCCTCCAAAACAAAATCTTATCCAGAAGTCCAAGCTATAAATTAACATATAAAAATAGAGTTCTTTTTGTTGAATCAGGCATGGGAGCCTGCAACCTGCCTGGTCCCCAATGACCTGTACCCCCAATGGCCCCTGAAGTGACTCTATGGAGTCCAATGTTTAGATAATCTCTAAGGCTCTTCTGAAAGAAGACAGTGCCGTTCATTGTGCACCTACTATGCGCCAGGCCCTGGACCAAGCAGAAGCCAAGACGTAAGGCATAACATTCTGTGGGAGAGGGAGAGGCAGCAAATAGCAGGAGTAAAGCTACATGGAGGGTTCTGAGGCAGGGGTGTCCACTATATCCTGGTAGAAAAACAGACTGCAAGCCATTTGGGGATATAAAGGGAAAGTTCAGAAGGTGAGAGAGCAGCCTTGTTTAGCTTTGAAATGTGGCTGGTCAAATTGCTTGGGCACCCATGTGCTCTTGACAGTCTGAAAGGGCTCTTGGATTGCTCCCATCTTCAGGCTGCTTTTAAAGAGCCCTTTTGTTGAGAGGCCTCTTTCAGAGTTTTATGAAGCCACACTCATCTCCTATAGGTGCTGCTCAGATGTCAAGAGCTCTCCAACCTTCCTGGAAGTCCCCTTGCGACAAAGGGAGCTGTGGGATACAGATAACTGGTGCTCAGACTCCTATGAGTGGGTAGGGGATGGAAACAGTGTTTAGAGACAGAGAATGTTCAGGTCACTCTTAGTTATGTCACTAGAAAACAGATGTAGTGGAAACAAGCACCAGCTTAATTATTCAGTTCAACTTCATCTCTGAGAGGCTGAGACTAATGGGGGAAAGTAGGGCAAAGTGAAGAGGCTACTTCTTGGGGAACCAAACTTAGTGGAAAGTTACCATTGAAAGTAGAAAATCTGAAGGTCAAAGGCATTTGAAAGTTCTTGTTCAGTATTAGTAGGAAATTAGCCTGACATTTGAGAGCCTGAACAGTCCAGTCCCAGCCAACCAACTTTATCTCTTATTTCTCTTTGACCATCAACTTCTGTGTAAGTCAGCCTAGGGCTTGACCCATGAATAGTTATAATTGTTGAAATTTCCATCTCCAAGCTTTACCTCATCCTCCACCCCTCCACCCCCACCTATGGTCCTGTTTCCTCTCAGAGCTCTCTCTCCTATGAATCCCTGAGCCTCACCCACATTAACATTTTTCTCACACCACCCTATGTCAAAAAGCATTATCTCTTTTGTATTATGTATAAGTCTGTCTTCCTGACTAGAATCTAAGTGCTTGGAGGACAAGTATCATGTTTTATATCCCTTGCCTCCATCCTCTTTCCCAGGTATCTAGCTGTGCTAGTACAATGAGTGGATCAAAATGATCTTCTGGTTGTTTTGTTGATTATTACAAATCTGTCAAGAGACTCTGACCTATAGGACTCTGCCCTGAATTCTTTCTATGACTTTGAACAAGCTTCTGCTCCTTTATGTGCCTCAGTTGCCCCATCTGCAAATGATGGGGTTTGTTAGTTAGAACAAAGTATGAGGCTATGGCAGCACATGATTCTACAAGTCCAGGCTCAAAGGGAGGAAAGAGGATCAATCCAGCTTGCTAACCAAGCTGAGGAGGGAGAGAGAAATGAATCTGCCCCCAAAAGCAAACCAAACAACAACAGCTGAAGAGGGAATAAAAGAACACCTAGGGGAAGGTTTGTGGCTAGGAACTTGCATGAGAATTGAGGTGGAAGAAAACGCTAGCTTCCAGAACAGGATTTTCCAGCCCTGAGTGTTTTATAAACATAAATTTTCTTCTATGATGGACAAAGGGATCCTGTCACGTCTAGTGCCATTTGTTAGCAACTGGTTGCAACAGGGTAGAAGCAGCATAACCAAGTGAAACTCCCCACTGCTCAACAGTCAGGCACTCATGAATGGCTAGGTCAGCTTAGCAAAGTTCCCAAACACTGCCATCTAGTGCCAGTTCAGAGATATATTTGGGGTAACTGGTCCTTGCATTCTCAGATGAAGCTGCCAGCCTTTTGGAGAAACATAGGCCATCCGAAGAATAAAAATATTGAGCTGATGAAGAACGAAAAAGTCCCCTGAGGGAAACCTTGATAGAAACCAAGAAATACAAAGACAGAGAAAGACAAAGACAAGTGAGACACAGATACAGAGCAAGTGAGACACAGGTACAGATAATTCACAAAGCTAGGTGAATTTTGCATTGAAAATTGGGGAGTGGAGGATAGGGAGAATTAACATAATCACTCACTATGGCCCAGCATCCCCATCACATTTTAGGAGGTTGGTGATAGACAAAGCTTCTGGTATGCCTTATGTGCTTTCTTTCGCTTGTGATCTCAATTTTTTTCCTCTCACTCTTTTACCTAGTCTTTGTAGGTTCCTTCCCCCATGATCACTCTCTACTTGACTCCTCCAAAACAAAAACAAACAAAAAAATACCAAACAGCAGCAAAAACATTTATCAGGGTTATAAATAAGGATAAGACCCTATGGAAGTCAAAACATTTCTTTTGAAATCAGTAACACCAAAGATGTCTCCAGATTTCTGGACATATCTGTACCCAAATGTTAATGTGAAAGGTCTTTTGTCCTGTTACATTTGCAGCCTTTCCTTTCTCCTGAGATACAGAGCTAAATCTCCTACCGCATCCTGGGCATTTCCATTTGGATATCCTCATGGTTTTTCAAAACTAAATTTTTCCAAAACTGTCTCCCTTCTTTCTCGCCACAACCTACCCTGTTTTGTTCCTTCTGTGTCTGGTGCTTTAATCCCATCAGTCATCCAGACCCAAACTCTCCACTCCCTCCCTCTCAACACACTCTAGTTCTCTCATCAGGTGCTAAGTCTTTGCAACTCCCCCAAAGCAATATTTCTTTAAAATATTTCTTACTTTCCATTTCTACTTACATGCTCATAGATCTGGCCTTATAACCTCTCAACTGGACTATTGAAATGGCCTGTGGTTTCAGCATTTGATATAGATGTCCAAATCTTCCACCTTTCTTCGTCTTCACTGGCAACAATCCACTCACAGTCCCATCATCTTTCACTTGTGTTACTTCAATAGCCTTTTAACTGGCCTCTCTGCTTTCAAACTTGTCCTACAAAAGCCTTCCTCCATATATTGGCTAGATTGATCTTTCTACCCTGCAAAACCTTACATGTCACTTCCCTGTTTTAAACTCTTCCATACAGCTATGGCTGAATGAGGAGACATGCAAATCTTCCCCCAAAAGCCACTATACAGCTGGACAAAACTGACAAAAATGACAAGTTTAGTGCCCTGGAAATCAACAAAAGTTACACAACAATCTGAAAAGTGTTTACACTTGAAAAAATGCTAAACTTCAGATAAGAACAATGGAAGTCTATGTCATTCCATCCTGGAGCTGCTCCCAATTCCCATCCAGCTTAGTCAGCAGGGATGTTCTGCAAGGTAGAGCAGATCATGAGGACCAGCAGCTTCTCAGCTGAGGTCAAAAGAGTGGCGGGCAATGTCTATGCCTAACAGTATTGTTGGTACAAGTAATAATCACAGAGTACATGAGCAACCAGTGTGTAGGGAGGGCCAATATCTCTACCAGTCAGAAGTTGCATGTTTGGCACAAGTATATTCCTGGCTGCAGTGGCATACATGTGCATCTGAGACCTGAGAGAGGCCCTGCCAGCCACACACTTCTGGCTGAAACTGAAGCTGCACACATGTGTAGAGGAGAACAAAAAAGTTCCAGCCAAAAGAAAAAGTAGGGGAAGACTTAAAAATAGCCTAAAGATCTAATGTGCTTCCTTACCTGCACACACATTCATCAGGTGAAGACTGCTGGACGTGTTAGAGCACAATCTCAGTCCAATCATTGATGATCACTAACCTATGCAGACACGGGAAAACCCTTAGGAAGGCAGGTTTAATAATAAAAAAATAAAGTTTCAAAAAACTGAAAAGATGGCCGGCCCCGTGGCTTAGTGGTTAAGTGCGTGCGCTCCGCTGCTGGCGGCCCGGGTTCGGATCCCGGGCGCGCACCAACGCACCGCTTCTCCGGCCATGCTGAGGCCATGTCCCACATACAGCAACTAGAAGGATATGCAGCTATGACATACAACTATCTACTGGGGCTTTGGGGGGAAAAAATAAATAAATAAAAATCTTTAAAAAAAAAAACAAAAACTGAAAAGAGACATCAGCAACCAAAAACAGGTGGAGGAGAGAGATTTCATAGATTTAGCCCAGGCAAATTACTAAGTAAGAAAATAATCAGACAAACAAAACCCAGTAACAATAATAATCTTCAGGGGTAAAACATCAGAATTCACAGTTGCTATAATATATTAATTAAAATTTCCAGTTATCAAGAAAAATTTATGAGACACACAAAGAAAAAAGAAAGTGTGACCTATAATCAGGGGGAAGAAAAGCACTAAACAGAAATTTTTGAGTGTCCCTAGATGTTGGATTTAGTAGACAATAAAGCAGCTATTATAAATATGATCAAAGGACTGAAGGCAATCATTTTTAAAGAATTAAGGAAAGTATGACAACAATGAATCAATACATAGAGATTCTCAATTCTCAATAGCAGACAAAAATCACAAAAAGAACCAAATGGAAATGCTGGATTTTCAAGGAAAATTCTGGTAATTTGAGATGGCAGAAGGAATCAGTTAACTAGAATGTACAACAATAGAAATTATTCAATCTGAAGAACAGAAAGAAAATGTTTGAAGAAAAATGAACAGTCAGAAAACTGTGGGAAAGCATCAAGTATACCAGCACAAGTGTAACTGGAGTCCCAGAAGCAGAGAAGACAAAGAGAGAGAAAATATTTGAAGCAATAATGGCTGAAAACTTCCCAAATTTAAAGAAAAATGTTATCTTGCACATCTAGGAATCTTAATGAATCCCAAGTAGGATAAACTCAGAGAATCACATCTAGACACATCATAGTCAAACATAAAGAGAAACATAAAATTTTGAAAGCAGCAAAAGAAAAATGACTAGTCACATAAAGAAGAGCACCAATACAATTAATGGCTGACTTCTCATCTTAAACAATTGAGGCCAAGAGGCAGTGGAATGATATATTCAAAGCATTGAAGGAAAAAAAAGTCAACCAAGAATTCTATACACAACAAAACTATCCCTCAAAAAATGAAGGTTAAATAAATTTCAACATGAAGAAAGAGGGTATTCATTGCTAACAGAACTATCTTACAAGAAATAGTAAAGAATGTCCTTTGAGCTGAAAGGAAATGATTTCAGACAGTGATTTGAATCCACAGGGAGAAATAATGAACATCAGAAATGGCAGGTTAATATAAAAAGTCTTGTAGATATAGATTTATAAAAAATCTTATAAATTTTTTTGATATTATCCCTTAACTTCTTTAAAAGTCATAAGATTTTATAAAGCAATAATTAAAATAGTATATTGTTAGGTTTATAACACATATAGAGGTGCAATATATATGACAATAAAACCACCAACAAGGGATGGAGGAAATGAAGCTATGTTGGAGCAAACTTTCTATATTTTACTAGAATTAAGTTAATATTAATCTGAAGTAGACTGTGATAAGTTAAAATGTTATACTTGTAATCCTCAGAGAAATCATAAAGAAACTCAGTAAAAAATATATGGTTAAAAAAAACTGGAGGAATTAGAATGGTACTTTAAAAAATATGTATTTAACATGAAGGAAGGCAACTAGGAAAGAACAGAAAGGTTAATTAAAAAAGAAGACATATAAAACAAATATCAAAATTGTAAATGCAAATCCAATCATATCAATAATTACATTAAATGTAAATGACCTAAACATCCCACTCGAAAGGCAGATATTGTTAGAGTGAATATAAGAGCAAGGCCCAACTATGTGCTTTCTATAATAAATACACCTTAGATTTAAATACACAAACAATTTTAAAGTAAAATGATGAGAAAAGATATACTATGCAAACAGCAATCATAATAGAGCTGAAGTGGCTACATTAATATCATACAAAATAGACTTTACAAGATATATTACTATAGATACTTAAGGACATTTCATAATAATAAAAGGACAAAATGATTCAGGAAATTATAACAAAAATTGGATGCTATATAACAAAGCATCCAAATAAGTGAAGCAAACAGTGACATAACTGAAAAGAGAAATAGACAATTCACCAATAATAGTTATAGATTTTAATACCCCATTCTCAGTAATTGATTGAACAATTAGGCAGAAAATCAGTAAGGCTGTAAAAGATGAACAAACTATCAAATAACTCAACCTAACTGACATATATAAAACTGTCCACCCAACAAACAAAGAACACATCTTTTTCAAGCACGTAAGAAACATCCTCCAGTATAGACCATGTTCTAGGCCATAAAATGAACTACAGTAAATTTAATAGGATGGAAATTATGCAAAGTATGTTTAATAACAAAATGGATTTGAGAAATTGACAGCAGAGAGAAATCTAGTAAACCTCCAAATATGGGAAAATTAAACAACATACTTCTAAATAACTCATAGGTCAAAGAATGTAGCATGAGAGAAATGAGAAAAATGAGAAATGTTTTTTGAACTGAAACGTGAAATTGTAATACATCAAAATTTATGGGATGCAGCTAAAGCAGAGCTTAGAAGGAAATTTAGTTTTCAATGCCTATATCAGAAAAGAAGAAATGTCTCAAATCAATAACCTAACCTTCCACCTTACAAAACCAATAAAAGAAGAGGAAACTAAGCTCAAAGTAAGCTGAAGAAAGGAAATAATTAAAATTAGAGTAGAAATTAATAAAATAGAAAAAAATATTGATAAAGAACATCAATTAAGTTAAAAGTTGGTTCTTAAAAAGATCAACAGAATTGACAAATAATAAGCTAGACTGACCAAGAAAAAAAGAAAGAAGACACAAACTTCCAAAATCAGGAATTAAACGGGGGATATCACTAACAACACTACAGAAATTAAAAACATTATGAGAATACCATGAAAAACTTTATGCCAAAAATTTGACAACATAGCTGAAATGGAAAAGATTCTAAAAAGACACAAATTACCAAACTAACCAAAGAAGAAATAGAAAATCTGACTACACATATACCAAGTAAAGAAATTGTTATAATAATTGAATATCTTCCCACAAAGAAAAGCCCAGGCTCAGATGGTTTCATTGGTGAATGCTATCAAATATTTAAAGAAGCAGTAATACCAATTATTCACAATCTCTTCTAAGAAATAGTAGAGGAAACACTTCCCAACTCAATCTATGGGGCTAGTATTACCCTGATTCCAAGCCAGAGAAACACGTCCCAAGAGAACAAAATTACAGACCAATATCGCCCACGGTCATAGAGAGACACAATCTTTAACAAAATATTAGCAACCCAAATTCAGCAACATATAAAATGGATTGTAGCCCAGGGCCAAGTGAGATTTATTCCAGCTAAGTTAGGTTGATTTAACATTTGAAAATTAATTAATGTAATACATCATACTACTAGAATAATGGGGGGAAAGTCATAATCATCTCAATAGATGCAAAAAAAAAAAAAAGCTTTTTCCAAAATCCAATACCCATTCATAATAAAAGCTGTCAACAAAATAGGAGTAGAAGACTTCCTCAAATTGATAAGGAGCATCTGCAAAAACAAAACAAAACAAAACCATAGCTTAACATCATTTGATGGTAAAAGATTGAATGTTCTCTAAGATGGAGAACAAAGCAAGTGTCTCTGCTTTCATTCTTTCTATTCAACATTGAATTGGAGGTTCTAGCCAGTGTAGTGAGCAAATAAACAAACAAATAAATAAATGAAATGAAAGGCATCCAGATTAAAAAGCATGAAGTAAAACTGTCTTTATTTGCACATGACATAATTCTGCATGTGGAAAATCCCAAGGAATCCATAAAAATATAGTAGAATTAATAAATAGTTTAGAAAAGTCACAGGATACAAGATCAATATACAAAATTCAATTGTATTTCTACATACTAGCAACAAACAATCAGAAGTTAAATGTCTTAAAATATCATTTACAACAGCATCAGAAGTATGGAATACTTAGGGATAACTATAACCAAAAAAGTGAAAAATCCTGTGCACTGAAAACTGTAAAACATCATTATAATGAGAGAAAACAAAGATCTGAATAAAAGCAAATAAAATCCATGTTTATGGATTGGAAGTCTCAATATTGTCAGGATAACAATTCTCCCAAAATTGAAATATAGCGTCAATGCAAGTCCTATCAAAATCATAGCAGGCTTTTGTGTAGAAATTGACAAGCTGATCCCAAAATTTGTATAGAAATTCAAAAGATCTAGTATAGTGAAAACAATTTTGAAAAGGAAGAACTACCTGATTTCAAAATTTAGCATAATGCCTCAATAATCAAGTCAGTTTAGTATTGGGACAAAAATAGGCAAAAAGATCAGTGGGAGAGAATTGAGAGACTATTTATGGTCAATTAAATTTTGGCAAACATGGTAATGCAAGTCAATGGGAAAAGGATAATCTTTTCAACAAATGGTCTGGGACAATTGGATATCCACATGCAAAAAGAGGAATTTAGATTCTTAGTGTATATCATATACAAAAATTAACTAAGAATGGATCACAGACCTAAATGTATGAACTAAAACTCTAAAACTTCTAGACTAAAACACAGGAGAAAATCTTTGTGACCTCGATTTGGGTAGAGATCTTAGATATAAAACCCAAATAAAAACTTTTATGTTTCAAAGGATGCCATTAAGAAAGTGAAATGACAACCCACAGAATGGGAAATAATTTTTGGAAATCATATGTCTGATAAGCATTTGTATCCAGAATAAAGAAACTCTTACAACTCAATAATAAAAAGACAACTCAATGAAAATTTGCACAAGGATCTGAAAATTGTCTAATTTTCCAAAAAAAGATACACAAATGGCTAAAAAGTGCATGAAAAGATGCTCAACATCATTAGTCGTCAGAGAAATGCAAATCAAAATGACAAGATATCATGTCACACTCGCTAGGATGGCTAAAATAAAAAAGAAAGATAATATGTGTTGGCAAGAATGTGGAAAAATTGGAACCTTCCTACATTGCTGGTGGGAATGGAAAATGGTGTCATCACTTTGGAAAACAGTCTGACAGTTCCTCAAAGTTTAAACATAGAGTTACCCTATCACCCAGAAATCCCACCTGTGGATATATACCCAAAAGAAATGAAAACATATATTCATAAAAAAATTGCACACAAATGTTCACAGCAGCATTAGTCATAAAATCCAAGAAGTGTAAACCCAAATGTTCATCAATTGATGAATAGATGAGTAAAGTGTGGAACATCCATACAATGGAGTGTTATTTGGCCGTGAAAAGGAATAGAGTACTGATCCATGCTGCAACATGGATGAACCTTGAAAAATTACGCTAAGTGAAGGAAGCCAGTCAGAAAAGACCACATATTGTATGATTCCATGTATATGAAATATCCAGAACAAGCAAATATATAGATGCGAAAAATAGATTAGTGATTGCCAGTGGCTTGAGAATGGGGGGAATGGGGAGTGATTTCTCATTGGTATGGGGTTTCCTTTTGGGGTGATGAAAATGTCCTGGAATCAGATAGTGGTGATGGTTGCACAACTTTGTGTATATGCTGAAAACCACAAATTGTATACTTAACGTATATGAATTGTATAGTATATGAATTATATTTCAATAAAGCTCTTACTAAAGAACAAAAATATCCATGGCTCTCCATCGCTCTTAGCATTAAGTCCAAGGTTCGTTGCCTGGAACATCAGCACCTTCACTCCTACATACATGTCCAATCCCTGGCATGCACTGTGCCACATCTAGCCACACTAGCTAGATTTATCTCCATTCTCCCAACAGGCTGTGTATGATTACACAACTGTGCTTTTGCTCCTGTTGTTCTCTCTCTGTGGAATGTCTCCTTTGCCCTGTTTACTTTGTGAACTGCTACTTATTTTTCAGGAATGAGCTCAAGGCTGTTCTCTCTCCCTGATCTCTACTTTCCCAGGCCAAGAAGGGTTACTCTTCCCTTCTCTCTGCCACAACTGCTCACAGCACACACCTCTATCATTTCACTTCTGACATTGTGTGGCAATTGTCTACATTTACTTCTTTCTCTTGTCTCCTTAACTAGATGATGAGTTCATTGTGGGTAGGAACCGTGCCAGATTTACCACTCTATACCCAGCACCTAGAACAGGGCTTGATACACAGTAGGCTCCAGGTACATATTTGTTGGTTGAATGAATGAATTTAAGTAATCTATCAGTTATTCTTAACATGTTGTCACTCCACTTTATCAGAGTGATATCCAATGACCCGTGAGCCGGCAACAAGTTCTGAACACACGGAAGAGCAGGGCAGAACTATTTTGGGAGCACGGAGAAGGCAAGCCTGGCCAGAACACGGCAGTGCAGAACGCTGGGCAGCCAAAAGGCCAACAAAGGTGTGTGGCTGGGAGAGAGGATGTGGGGGTCCCTGGAGCTGGGAGAAGTAGATAGAAATGGGAGGAAACATCAGCACTCAGGGAGGAAGGCAGGCCTCCTCTTAATCCCACTTAACTGAAATCATTGACTCACTGGGTAGGGAGATCCTCAAGGGCGGAGTTCAGGTCTCATTCCTTTCTGAAGCCCTGTGCCCAGTGCAGAGTGGCACAAAACAGCTGTTCAATGAATGGAGGATCTTTGGTTGCCTCTCAAGGTCATAACAAGGAAAGGGGGCAGCCAGGCACAATCGGATCTTCTCCTGGGCTCCCTAGAGCAATGAGAGCCAGGCAGTAGGGAAGAGACCAGTAAGTACTCTTTCAATTCAGAGGTGCTGGCCAGCCCAGCAGGGTATGGCAGTACAGAACAGGAAGGGCCAAACTATTGTGGCTTAAAAGGCAAAGAAAGCCCTCAGAATAGCTCTTGAGTCACTGCCTAACACAGACCTCTCCTGAGAGATGTGACAACCTGGGAGTTTGGTTTTCTCGACACTGCCCCAGAGACTCCTGCTATGCATGCTAGGGGCATCAGACAAATGCCCCTGTCTACCCTTCCTGGCTTCCTAATTTGACAGGGAAGCACATCATATTTTCTCATGGTCCAGACCAACAACCTTGAATAACCAGAAAGGCCAGCTGGGCCTCGCCTAGTCTAGAAGTTTGTTTGTTTAGATGAAACATGGACCAAAATGTGGCCTGTAGTAAATGGAGCTGAAATGCCAGAAGTGCCTTAGTGTACTGTAGAAAAAGGAAATCTGCCTCAAATATGTAACAGAAATCCTGCCTAAGTTTCCAGCCAGCTGGCCTGCCCTACGGATTTTGAACTTGCCAGCCCCCACAGACATATGAGCCAATTCCTTAAAATCAATCTCTCTCTCTCTCTCTCTCTCTCTCTCTCCCACCCTCTCTCTGTTTCTCTGTCTCTCTCTCTCCGTATCTATTCCTATTCCTATTTGTTCTGTTTCTCTGGAGAACCTTGACTGATACACCCAGCAAAGGGAGAAACAGCTGAAGAGAAAATGTGAAATGTACATATTTCACAATTTTGTCCAGGGGCAACTTTCTCATGAGAAGGACAGCTTCCATCAGTGGCCTGTTCGTCATCTTCCAGTTTCCGATTCAAAACAGTTGTTTCTTTGCCTGACAAAGCTCTATTTGACAATAGACACTACTTATTAAATGCACACAGTCAGGGGCCTGTGACAGCACAATTGCTAGCAAGCTCTGCTTTTTCTGTCATTTTAGTGGCAGAAGGACAGTTTTATCTTTCTTTCCCAGTGTCAGACAGAAGCTAGCCTGAAGCCACTCCCGGCTCAGTCTGGGTGTGGTTCAGATTAGAAGCCAAGCAGCTGAAATGAGAGTGGAGAAGTTTTAGAGGCAGTAATTCATCAGCAAACACATGCCCGAGGCAAAAACGGTGGATTTTGCCACTTCCCAGTTTGAGCTGCTTTGCCTGACCTGGGGGGCCTTTCCAATTACCAGGTTTCTCTGTAGCACACTGCAAACAAGTGAGACAATATGCTCCACAGGACCCATCAGCATCTGAAGACAAGGTGGGTGCTGAATATAACACTTGAGCTATGTTGATAATTAAGTAAGGCCTAGGGAAGAAGAGAAGGCTCTTCTTGTTCAAACAATCTGGGGAAAGAGAAAGTTCAGGAAAGAAAGTCCTTCGAATGGAGTCTTGTCCTCTCCTCTAAAACCTAGGAAGCTAAGCATTGCTTAGTTGTTTGCCTTTTTAGATCAAAACATGAATATATTTTGTACAAGACACTTAAAACTATGATTAATTCAAATTGTTCAATTGTTCCCCTCATCTATATTCATAGTCACGATCTTCTGCCACCTCCAGATGTTTCTAGGAGTGGTTAGCTCAAAAGCTCACTTGACATCACTCCATGGCATTCCTTTCACTGATGATTAACAGAGGACACAAGGCCTGACTCACAGCCTGGCCAGACACTGCATTGATTAAGGCAAGCTGTAAAGAATCACAACTTCCCTCCGTAACTGGGGCCAGCTTTGTGCATGCACAGCCCTCTAATGGGAGAAAGGGTTTCTCTTGTCTAGGATAGGGTTCCTCCCATGTTGTTGGAGAAAGAGAGGGTCCCAAACTAAGAGCCAGAAGAAATTGGGCTGGTAATGCAGAAACAGAAACACACTGTGCAGTTGATCTGTAAATTGGCACCAGGTCTGAGAGCACTGAATTACAAGATGTGGTGTTTGCCTTTTTTTGAGGATGCATGTTCCCTTGTGTAATAAAAGAATGTGCTACTTCTTAAATTTTAATGTGCATGCATATCACCTGGGGATCTTGTTAAAATGCAGATTCTGATTTGGAAAGTCTAGTAGGCCTGAGATTGTGAATTATTAACAAGCCCCCATATGATACCTAAGCAGCTAGTCCTTGAACCATACTTCAAGTACAAGGTTATGAAACAAGTGGTAAGCCTGCAAATAGGCCCCACATCTCTAGTGTTGCCTAAGTCCTGTCAATCATACAGAAATGGCCAGGTCCTTTTCTCCTGCAGTTTGCAGTGTAGTAGAGAATGACCCCTATGTGCACATAATGGGATCAGTGCCATAAGGGAGGTAAAAAGGGCTGGGATGTTCAGAGCAAGAAGTGGTCACTTCCAGCTGGAAGGGAGAACCGCAAAAGCTTCAGAGAAGACAAGGCTTTTAAGCCAGATCATGAAGGAGAGATGAGACTTAACAGGCAGAAATGTGGCAAAGGCTTGCCGCATAGATGGATCGCCAAAAGCAAAGGCACGGAGGCTAGAAAGCATAAGGCATGGGCAGGGAAGAGTGTGCAATTCCATTTGACTGGAATGTAGACTATTCTTCCAAGCAGAAACTAAGACAAGAAAATAAGGTTGGTCAGGTAGTTTAGGACCAGATCACAGAAGATCTTGATGTCATATCACACAAAAGCATTCAGACTTTATTCTGTAGGTGAGGGGGAGAATTGATGTTTTTTAGCTCAAATGTGACTTGAATGGAGCTGTGCCTTAGATTCCAGGCTTAGGAGATCACTCTGGGAGCAGTGGAAAGGATAGGTCAGAAGGGGAGACTTGGAGGAAGGGAGACCAGTTAGGAGGCTATTGTTCAGTTAGCCATTCAGAAAATATTTATTGAACTCCTAATCTATTCCAACTTGAGCAGGGAATGAAAAGATACATGTCTTATCCCCTTGTGACACTTAGAGTCTGAGGAGAGCTACAAAATGTCCAGGGTGCTAAGCAAGCATAAAATAGAGAGATCTAAAAGTCTGGAGTATCAGAGAAAATTGTCCTGAGTTGGAGACATTTTGATCTAGATCTGAAGAATAAAGAAGATTTAACCAGATTAAGAGCAAAGTGAAAGGATACTCCAGAGAGAGGGAAAGACTCCAACAAAGGCCCAGAGACTAGAGAGCTTGGCATGTCCTGAGATTGAGAAAAATAGAGCCTGGCTGAAGTGCAGAGACCAAATGGAAGAGAGACATGATATAAAGCTATAAAGGTTGGTGGGGTCACATTTGTGCAGGGCCTTTGCAGACAAGGCAAGGATTTTGAACTTTTCCCTAAGGGCAATGGGGATCCATTAAGCACAGGAGTGACTTGATGAGATGCGGGTATTAGAACAACACTAACACTTCTGTGTGTGGAGGATGGATGGGGGCAGAGAGCAAGATTTGATGCAAAGAAGCCAGTTATGAGAATGAGTAGATCAGCCAAGAGGTGCTAGAGGCTTGGTTTGAGAGGAAGAGAGGGTGGAGAGAGGTAGGCAGACAGAAGTGATAATCAGGGGGCAAAATCAGCAGGAACTGGAGAAGGTGGGGTAAGTCAGAGAAGAAAAGGGAGAAGACAGGAAGGATTCCTAAGTTCTTAGTTTGGGGACTGGATGGATAGTGGTACTTGCCACTAATGTAAAGAAAATAGGAGGAGAAGTAGATTTGGAAGGGAGTGAGGAAGGTAAGTTCAAGCGAAGGTCCTATGGGATATTCAAGGGGAGATAAATAGGCAG
The DNA here is from genome assembly GCF_020826845.1 of Diceros bicornis minor. NCBI lineage: Eukaryota > Metazoa > Chordata > Mammalia > Perissodactyla > Rhinocerotidae > Diceros > Diceros bicornis. The sequence goes on along the minus strand of NC_080781.1, from coordinate 120,566,607 downwards.
ATCTATACACCACTAGGTTTCAAGAGAGAGGTCTGGGCCAAGGATAGGAATTTAAGAGTAATCAAGATAAAGAGGGTGGCTGAAGCCACGCAGTCTTAGAGCTGATCCCAGTGCATTCTTCCCTGCCTGCCTGTCAAGCCTCCCACCCAGCTCCCCAAGTCCATCAGGACCAGACATTGTAATGGACACGTTGATTGGGCGGCCTAGATTCTCCCATGACTGAGGAAGAGGAGGGCAGATTTTGAAGGTAAACCATGAAGAGAAATTTTGAGAATGTCAGAAATGATGGCATCTTTGGAGTTGGTATGCAGCCTGTCAAGGTGAGGAATAACTCTCATTTCACATGGCAAGTCTGACAGATCAGTTACAAAAAGAGGATTCAAGAATTTGCAGGCAAATTGCACATCAAACAGCTTCTTAAGAGTCTTGGGTCAGCTCCCCCTGCTCAGCTACCCAACATGTTCTTGACATATGTATGCTCAGACTGTGCAAGCTAATTCTAGTATTAGCCTAAGCAAAATCATAATTAGAAACACCTGCTGCTGCTGGAAAAAATCTGTAATACATTCCCCCAAACAAATATAAATGACCTTTTCTCCAACTTTTTAGATTATTTACACTACTTTGCCCTTTCAGTAGCCTAGACAATCCACTTGGCTATATTTATAGAATAGAGATGTGCATTCTAAATAAAACAGTGCGAGGAGGGTTGCTTTATACAAGTGGTCTTCTTGGATAACATACCTATCAGATACCTTCAAAATGTACTTTGAAATTATTATAGCAACAAATTAATGTTTTCACAGGGCCTGTTGAAGTGGAACTCTTAAGGAAACAAAAATAAGTAAATAAAATCAGCAGCAATATGTCTTCTACATTTGCAGCAGAATGATGCCTGTGGAAAAAAATTCACTCCAAACTCAATCTGATGCAAACCGCAGGATGACATCATGCATTCATATGGGAGAATTTCTGAGTGAAACCAGGACTTGTAAGGGTATGTGGTGGTGGTGGGTGGATATGGTTCCTTAGAAAGGCGATACCATTGAGCAATTATCAGCCTCCGGACAGGCAAGGGAGTAGAGGGAGGAGACCACCTATCTGGGTGATTGATTATGAATCATTCAGAGAGTTTCCCCACCTGCCTATTGATCCTAGAAATGCCAAGATCTGGGGCTGAAGTTTTTCTTGCACAACTCAAGAGGAGACTTGGAATACTACCTTCTGGGAAGATATCGTACTGAGGCTTGGCTCACACAGATGTGTGGATGATCCAGAAGCAAAGCCTTATTCATGGAAAGTTGAACAGGCTTCCAACAAGGAAAGCTGGCCTTGTGTGCTCAGGAAGAGTTGGATATCAGATCTCCGTCAGCCTGCCTCATAGTGTGGGGGTTGGGGCAGTTATGAGAGAGAGTGTTTCTATTATCTATTGTCATCTAACAAACCACCCCAAAATGTAATGGCTAAAACATCAATCTATTTTCTCTCACTCTTCTGTAGAGTGACTGGGTTCCACCGGGCAGTTCTGCTGGTCTTAGAGTCTCTCACACAGTTGTAGTCAGATGGCAGCTGGAGTCATCCAGAGACTCAACTGGGTCTCTGAGAGGGCTGGCCGTCTCTCCTTGTACATAAAATCTCAGGGTCTCTTCTCTCCACATGGTCTCTCCAGCAGGGAAGCCATATTTCTTCTTTGAAGTCTCCCCAAAGTGTGTGCTCTAAGAGAGAAGGAGTGGAAACCGCCAGTCCTCTTAAAGAATATGCCCAGAACTGACACAGATTCACTTCTGCTGCATTCTATTGGTTACTGTCAGTCACAGACCAAATTTCCATTTGATTCTATATAGATTCTAATGATTGGATTAAATTCTTCTTTTCATATATTTTCTCCATCTTTTCCTCTATTTTTTGAATATAGTTATTAGAAATTCTTTGTCTGCTAACTTATATATCCGGATCACCTGTGGGTTTGTGTCTATTGTCTGCTTTTTTCCCCCTAGGTTTTCAGTCATACAGCCTTGTCTCTTTTAATTCCTAGAAAGTTTTGAATGAATGTCAACCAATTGTGTATAAATAATTATATAGGCTCTAGATGATATTATCTTCCCTCAGAAAGGATTCACTCTTTTCTCTGTTAAGTAGATCAAGTAAGGGCAGATCACCTTTACTGAATCAGTGACTATGCTGAATTAAGGCCAGTTTCAATGTTAGTAAAACCCTTCTACTTTTCTTTTGCTCCTGCATCTAAGGCTTTACTGTCCATAACTTTCACCTGATAATCTTGTGTATTCAATGAAGCCCTTACCCTTGGCAGATCTTGAAATCTAATCCTTATCTACTCAGCACAGTGAGACTGTTCAAAACACTACTTTGTTTTTTGAGCCTTTCTATTCAGCTTCTTAATCTCCAGATGCAAGGATGGCTCAACATATGTAAATCAATAAATATGGTACACCACATTAACAGAATGAAGGATAAAAATCATACAATCATCTCAATAGATGCAGAAAAATCATTTTGCAAAATTCAACTCTGTTTCATGATAAAAACTCTCAACAAACTAGGTATAGAGGGAATTTACCTCAACATAATAAAGGCCATATATGAAAAGCCCACAGCTAACATCATACTCAATGGTGAAAAAAATGAAAACTTTTTCTCTAAGATCAGGAACAAGGAAAGGATGGCCACTCTTGCCACTTCTATTCAACATGGTGCCAGAAGTCTTAGCCAGAGCAAGTAGGCTAGAAAAAGAAATAAAAAGCATCCAAATCAGAAAGGAAGAAATAAAAATGTCTCTGTTTTTAGATGACATGTTCTTATATATCGAAAAGCCCAAAGAGTCCACTAGAAAAAAACTGTTAGAACTAACAAACGATTTCAGTAAAGTTGCAGGATACAAAATCCATATACAAAAATAAGTTGTATTTTTATACACTAACAACAAACTATCCAAAAATGAAATTAAGAAATAACAACAATAAACAAACACATAGAGACAGAGATTGGATTGGTGGTTACCAGAGGGGAAGGGGAGAGGGACGAGGGTGAAAGGGATAATTCAGCACATGTGTGTGGTGATGGGTTGTAATTAGTATTTGGCTGGTGAACATGATGTAATCTATGCAGAAATAGAAGTATAATGATGTACACCTGAAATTTATACAATGTTATAAACCAATGTTACTGCAATAAACAAAAAATTTAAAAAAAAAGAAAAAAAATCCCATTTACAATAGCATCAAAAGGAATAAAATACTTAGGAATAAACTTAACCAAGGAAGTGAAAGACTTGTACACTGAAAACTACAAAATATTAATGAAAGAAATTAAAGAAGACACAAGAAAATGGAAAGACATCCCACGTTCATGGATTACATGGCTTAATATTGTTAAAATGTCCATGCTATCCAAAACTATTTACAGATTAAATGCAATCCCAATCAAAATCCTAATGGCATTTTTTTACAGAAATAGAAAAAAATCCTAAAATTCATATGGAAACACAAAAGACCCCGAGTAGCCAAAGCAATCTTGAGCAAGAAGAACAAAGCTACAGGTATCACATTTCCTGATTTCAAAATATATTGTAGAGCTACAGTAATTAAAACAGTATGGTACTGGCATAAAAACTGACATATAGAGGGGGCCGGCCCCATGGCATAGTGATTAATTGTGTGCACTCTGCTGCTGGCGGCCCGGGTTCAGATCCCTGGTGTGCACTGATATACCACTTGTCAGGCCATGCTGTGGCGGTGTCCCATATAAAGTGGAGGAAGATAGGCACAGATGTTAGCCCAGGGCCAGTCTTCCTCATCACAAAGAGGAGGATTGGCATGAATGTTAGCTCAGGGCTGATCTTCCTCACAAAAACAAAAAACAAAAAACAAGAAACCTGACATATAGACCAAAGGAACAGAATGGACAGCCAAGAAATAAATCCACACATATACAGTTAATTGATCTTTGACAAAAGTGCCAAGAATACACAATGGGGAAAGGATAGTCTCTTTAATAAATGGTGTTGGGAATACTGGTTATCCACATGTAAAAGAATAAAATTGGACCCTTATCTTACATCATTTACAACAATCCACCTAAAATAAATTAAAGATTTAAGCATAAGACTTGAAAATATAAACCTCCTAGAAGATAACATAGTGGAAATATTCTTGGCATTAGTCTTGGCAAAGATTTCTTGGATCTGACACCAAAAGCACAAGCAACCAAAACAAAAATAGACAAGAGGGACTACATCAAACCCAAAAGCTTCTGCACAGCAAAGGAAACAATCAACAGAGTGAAAAGGCAACCTACGAAATAGGAGAAAATATTTGCAAACCATCTATCTGATAAGGGGTTAATATCCCAAATATATAAGGAACTCCTACAACTCAATAGCAAAAACAAATAAACAGATAACCTGTTAAAAAAAATGGGCAAAGGACCTGAATAGACATTTCTCCAAAGAAAACATGTAAATGGCCAACGGGCGTATGGAAAGATGCTCAACATCACCAATCATCAGGGAAATGCCAATCAAAGCCAGAATAAGATATCACCTCACACCTGTTAGAGTGACTTTTATCAAAGAGACAAGAGATAACAATGCTGGCAATGATGTGGAGAGATTGCAAACCTTGTACGCTGTTGGTGGGAATATAAATTGGTACAGCCACTATGGAAAACAGTATGGAGGTTCCTTAAAAAATTAAGAATAGAACTAACATATGACCCAGTAATCCCACTTCTGCATATTTATCCAGAAGAATTGAAATCAGGATTTTGAAGTGATATCTGCACCCTCATGTTCATTGCAGTATTATTCACAGTAGCCAAGATTTGGAAACAACCTAAATGTCTATTGATGAATGAATGGATATCTATCTATCTATCTATTTATCTATCTACCTACCTATCTACCTACCTACCTATACACACACACACACACACACACACACACACACACGATGGAATATTATTCAGCCTTAAAAAAAGAAGGAAATCCTGACATATGCTACAACACAGATGAATCTGGAGGACCTTATGCTAAGTGACATGCAGTTTCAAAATTAATCAAATTTCTGGAGGCAAACACTGGATACGTGTCAGGTTCATTTATTTTCCTTTCCCTTTTCACTGGAGTCTTGGCCCCACAAATCAGCCCCTAATAACAACCAAAATCTGTTTTTCCCCTAGAAGTGACCCTCTGTCTAGCCAAAACCCAGATTCTCAATCTCTTACTCTGCACCCAGAATTTGCAAATCGCCCCATGGAAAAACTAACTCTCCTCTCAGTGGTTCAATCCTCTTTGAAATCTTGGCCCCTCCAATGCTGATTGCTTCAGCAGCTTCCAATGCCTTTACACATATATATTTTTTAAAATTTTTCCCAGATTTTCTAATTGTTCTTGGTGAGATTGAAAGCAAAAGCCTGTTGAGGGATTTAAACAGAAAACTAAGATGACCAACTTTGCATTTAATAAAAGTCACTCTGGAGGCAGTGTGGAGGATGGTGTACTAGCTTGGTAATAGCTGTTGTTTTAATTCCCTGTATTAGTTTGCTAGGGTTGCCATAAAAAAGTATCACTGACTGGGTGGGTTAAAGAACAGAAATTAATTTTCTCACAGTTCTGGAGGCTAGAAGTCCAAGATTATGGTGTCGTCAGGGGTGGTTTCTTCTGAGGCCTCTCTCCTCTGTTTGTAGATGGTTATCTTCTCTCTATGCCTTCACATTATCTTCCCTCTGTACCTATCTGTGCCCAAATTTTCTCTTATAAGGACACCAGTCATATTGGGTTAGGTCCCACTCTAATGACCTTACTTCAACTTAATTACCTCTTTAAAGACCCTATCTCCAAATATAGTCACATTCTGAATTACTGGGGGTTAGGATTCCAGCATACTAATTTTGGGGGATGGGGACACAATTCAGCACATAACAGATGGATTGTAGGGCAGCAAAAGTGGAGTCAGGGAGGCCAATGAGAAAGCTATTGCAGTAATCCAGGAAAGAGATGTTGTTAGGTTGGACTAAATAATGGCAGAGGGGCTGGAGATAATTGGATTGCTTCAAGAGAACATCAGAAGATAGAATGGATAGGATTTGGTAATTCTGAATAGGATATACTAAGATGATGAGGGAAGAGTCAAGTATGAGACCCAATTTTCAAATTTGAGGCTAGAGTAGAGATTAATAGACATAATGTGGATTGGGAAGAGTTTTCGTCCAAGATGCAAGCATAAGCTCCTTTCTCGCCTGCATTCTATGATAAAGCTTAAGCCCTGGATGCTGCTCCTTGAGTCACTGTCCCTCCTTCCTTACCTGAACACCATAGCTCATAGTACTCTGCATCTGCTCTGGTCCCTACTCTGATTCCTTATTTCCTGCAATCCTGGAGTGCTCAGACCTGTCCCACTGCTTGGGGGCTGCAGCCCTATCCCTGAGCCCCAGTCAGCAGCTTAGGCTCTGCTCCCCGTGGATAGACGGCTGCCAGCTTCTTGGACTCCACTATTCCACAGCACCAGTCTACTACTTGGAGTCCTCTATTCGACAGACTCCTCTATTGGGCCAGGTTTCCCTTCATCTTGGACCTCTTGGTGCTCATCACTTACCTGAATATGCGCCTGTCCCTGCTGTACGCCTCATCTCAGAGGACTGATCCAGCTTGATTCTTTGCCTCTGTCTAGTTGTGAGTGTACTGTAATACCTTGTTACTGACTCCCAGCACTTGGCATGCCAACCTCAGAGAATGACAGCAGTAATCTGGACCAGTCCAGAGATACACAGATTCCCCTTCTCAGACTTTTCTGTCCACCTAGAGAAGAGGTCCTTCTCAAAGAACGCGAACAGACAGGGAGACTGACCTGACATCTTCAAGTCAGGCAAAATGAATTGAATAATGATGTTCGAGTGACACAGCTTAAAGATAGCAATGATTCTGCCGAGGACACTCTGATTAGGACTGTATCTCTTTACTTCATCTTGCTAAACTTTTTTGGTAGACAATCCAGAATGCATAAACTACTTTTGGCTTGCTCTTTACCCAAACCAGCAACCTTGAGACACTGTAACTCTTTAATTGGCCTTAGCTCAGGCCCTCCCTAGCCTAGCATCAAACCACTTCCCCTCTAAAACTGCCTTTCTCCATACATGGGGAAGCAAATTAGCAAGTGTTGGAGACTGCTACTTTCCCACCACTGTACATTCTTGTGCTTTATTTCTTTTAGTAACATAAATCCCTGAGATTTAGCAATGAACCTGGATCCTCAGAATAAAGACTACATTTCCCAACCTCCCTTGCAGCTATGTGTGGTCATGTAACTAAGTATGTGTGTGGAAGTGATGGCTGCAACATCTTAGTTACTTACTTGAAAGGAAATGACTTACCCCATACTTCCTTTTTCTTTCTCCCTTCCTTTTTTTTTTTTAACATTGGTTTATATTTGGTAACATTTGGTAACATTGGTTTGTAACATTATATAAATTTCAGGTATACATCATTATATTTCAATTTCTGTGTAGACTACATCATAAGTTCACCACCCAAAAACTAATTGCCATTCATCACTGTACACATGTGCCCTATCACTACTTTTGCCCTCCTCCCTACCCCCTTCCCGTCTGGTAACTACCAATCTAATCTCTGTATCTATGAGTTGGTTTGTTGTTGTTATTGTTGTTTTTATCTTCTACTTATAAGTGAAATTGTATGGTATTTGACTTTCTCTGTCTGACTTATTTCACTTAGCATAATAACCTTAAGGTCCATCCATGTTGTCACAAATGGCAAGATTTCATCTTTTTTATAGCTGAGTAGTATTCCCTTGTGTATGTATACCATATCTTCTTTATCCATTCATCCATTGATGGGCACTTAGGTTGTTTCCAAGTCTTGGTCATTGTGAATAATGCTACAATGAACATAGGGCAGCATATATCTTTATGCATTCATGTTTTTGTGCTCTTTGGATAAATACCCAGAAGGGGAATAGCTGAATCATATGGTAGTTCTATTCTTAATGTTTTTAGGAATCTCCATACTGTTTTCTATAGTGGCTGTACCAGTTTACATTCCCACTAGCAGTGGATGAGGGTTCCCTTTTCTTCACATGCTCTCCAACACTTGGCTATTTCTTGTCTCATTAATTATAACCATTCTGACGGGTGTGAGGTGATATCTCATGGTAGTTTTGATTTGCAGTTCCCTAATAAGTAGTGATGTTGAACACCTTTTCATGTGCCTATTGGCCATCTGTATATCTTCTTTGGAAAATAGTCTATTCAGATCTTTTGCCCATTTTTTAATTGGGTTGTTTGTTTCTTTGTTATTGAGATGTATGTGTTCTTTATATATTTTGGAGATTAACCCCTTATCAGATAGAAGGTTTGCAAATACCTTCTCCCAACTGTTAGGTTGTCTTTTCATTTTGTTGATGGTTTCCTTTGCCTTGCAGAAGATTTTTAGTTTGATGTAGACCCATTTGCTTATTTTTTCTTTTGTTTTCCTTGCCTAGTGAGACGTAGTATTCGAAAAGATGCTGCTAAGACTGATGTCGAAGAGTGTACTGCCAATTTTTCCTGCTAGAAGTTTTATGGTTTCAGGTCTTACATTCAAGTCTTTAATCTATTTTGAGTTAATTTTTGTGTATGGTGTAAGATAGTGGTCTACTTTCATTCTTTTGCATGTGGCTGTCCAGTTTTCTCAACATCATTTATTGAAGAGACTTTCCTTTCTCCATTGTATGTTCTTGGCTTCTTTGTGGAAAATTAGCTGTCCATAGATGTATGAGTTTATTTCTGGTCTCTCGATTCTGTTCCATTGATCTGTGTGTCTGTTTTTGTGCCAGTATCACACTGTTTTGATGACTATAGCTTTGTAGTATGTTTTGAAATCTGGGAGAGTGATACCTCCAGCTTTGTTATTTGTTCTTAGGATTCTTTTGGCTATTTGGGGTCTTCTGTTGTTCCATATAAATTTTAGGATTCTTCGCTCTATTTCTGTGAAAAATGTCATTGGGACTTTGATAGGGATTGCGTTGAATCTGTAGATTGCTTTATGTAATATGGACACTTTAATTATGTTTATTATTCCAACCCAAAAGCACCAAATATCTTTCCACTTCTTTGTGTTTTCTTTGATCTCTTTCAATCTTCCTCCCTTCTTAGGGGCTAAAACACAGACATAGTGGTGATGAACCAGTTTTGACTACGCAGAGAAGGAAAATATTTTAGGGGATGATGGAACCACAAGATAGAAGGACTTGGGTTCTCTGCTTCTAAATCCTTAAGTACTGTAAGCAAGTCCCTTCCTCTATCTGGGCCTCAGTTTCCCCTTCTGTAAAGTGAGGGTGTGGACAGGTGATTTCCAGGGGTTCTGCTAGCTCTAAACTTCTATATGTCTTTGAATGCAGCCACAGGCTGTATATCAATGCCTGAAGTTCTAGGTAAAGATTTGCTGTCTCGTGTCTCCTCTGTTAAAATGGAAAGCATCCAGGGAAAGTCCCATTAAATCTCAAATACTTCACTGTGAATGTGTTTCTGTTGATCCCATTGTTTTTCCTAGATGGACTGAAGGGGTAATCTGGGATCCACAGCCTCCTAGATTGGTCACTAAGTGGAACACAGAGAAGGAGGGGCTATCAGGAAAAGGAAGAAATGCGGCAGAGGCATCCTTACTGTTCAGGCACCATCATTCTCAGTCCTAGTTTTGCAGGGAGACCTGCCTGAGGAAATTCAACCACTAGTGGGATGAAGGTTAGCCCACTCAGATTCCCCAAACTGGGCCAAACAGTAGGTCCTTAGGCATTACCAGGGGCCACCCCCTGAAGAACTGTGGAGCAAAATTCTCATCACTCATGTCTTTCACCTCCCAAGCTTGGCCGCTCCCAATATTCCCATAATGGGGAACCTTCCCAGGCTTTGGGCTAGGGTTGGCAGATTTTCTTGAGGTGCTGATTGGGACATTGCTCTGGATGGCATCCAACTTGCCAGGTGTCTGGTTGGAGGCAATCAGAGAAGCCCTGACAGGGCAGACCCTGCATGTAGTTTTTGGTTCCTTGTTGGAAAGGCTAATAAACTTTCTGTGAAGACTGCTGCATTTGCACTTTGGGTTGTTTGCTGATCAAAGGCCAATGATTATGCCTCTCGTCATGTGTTTCTGTTAGTACACATGATCCTAGACGCCCTTATTCTACCTTGAGTGTTAGGCAGTGGAAAGGGGCTCAGTTCTGTGAATCTGATGAGGTGAGCATTGAGAACACATAGGGGCCATGTTTGTAATTCCAGTCACCAAACAGAGAGGGCACTGGGGCCCTGCTTTGCCCCAACTGCTTCTCCACCCAACCTCACCTGCCTGACATTCCTTTGCTGATGTCCCTGCCTTTCCTTTGCTCACCTGTGTTTAACGCTTAGAAGGAAATGAAGCAGGGTGCAGGGCAGGCTGGTGGAGGGATTCTGGAACAGCTGGGGCATGTGCAGCCCTCGTTTAGTGGCCGAGTCTTTTAAGGGCAGTGGGGAGGAGGCTGCAGAAAATCCAAGTGAAAGAATCTTGGTGGAGTGATATAGAGGCCAGAATCACTGGCAGCCAGTCCTGGATCCTAGTGCTGCTTCATGGTTATTCACGTATTAGCTGGATGACCTTGACCTTATAGGACACAGATAAGATGACATAGGTGAAAGTACTTTATAAATACAATACAAATGTTTGCTTTTATTATATGACTCTATTCGAGAACATAGTAAAAGATTCTCCACCACAAATTATCTCATCCACCCACCCATGCAACCAAATCCCATCCTGGTCAGGACCTGTGCTAATGCCCATATATTGATATTTAGAAATTATTTCTTGCTTAGCATTACCTTGCTCCAAACTCTTCTTTTAAAATGTATAGCCCACCCTCTCCCCCCCAAATTTTCCTCCTCAGGGATATCCCCTTAACTGCTTAGGATCTCAGTGTGAAAGAATTTTTCAGAACTTTTCCTCCCTGATTATGGCCAGGAAGAAAACACAGGATATCTGGGGGCAGAGGGTTCAGAAAATTGAGGTAAAAATAGCGTGCTATCCTTATGTTTAATCCCCATTGATTCTTATTCAAATGAATCATTATTTTTATCTAAGTAATATAAACTGACTCACAATGTTATATTCCTCTAGTCTAAAAGGCTGATACTACATTATACTATAAATGAAGGGCAAGACTCATATGTCCTTGTCCCTCCACCCCTCACTTGCCCCATCTCACTTTCAATTTTTTAACTGTTTCTTCTAACATGTACTTCCACATTGCTAAATAACATGCATGCATTGTCTTTTGATTCATTACAATTAATCTATTTGTGTCTTATTATAGTAGATGAGGATTAAATTTTCTTACAAATCCCCTCCCCTCCTCCATTCTCCCAGTAGACTTATATCACAATTTAATGTTTGCATCATTATGATTATGCAAATACTGTTCACCGATGAGCCAAGAATTATACTATGATCACATTTCTTTCCTCAAACAATTTCTGCATTTTCAGGAGTTAATAATTGCCTAATTCATTTTTCCCCTTTGCATAGTTTATTTGAACCTGTGGCCGACTCTTCCTATACCTTCCAACAGTCTTGTAAAATACCTCTCAGTACAATTGTCCACATGGTCACATTAGCAAAGCTTTCAGATTATCTCTCAGTGTTATTATTGTTGTTTTGTTTGGTTTGGGTTTTGAGGCTTTTTCTCTCTAGAAATGTCCCTCCTGGGGCCCTCTGGCTTGTTCCAATCTGAGCCATTTGCTTTCTGAGCTTGCTGCACAGCTGTCATCCTGTAAATTCCTTTCGACTCTCCCCTGGATATGTTCCCTGTTTTGTGAATCTCTTTCATGGTTTACATCCTTGTTTTGGTTGAGCATCACCTCCTGAGTAAGGGTGACGATCGAGAACATTTTTGAGACTTTGCATATCTGAAAATATTTTTTCATTTTGCCCTCTGATTTGATTAATAACTTGGCTGAGGATAAAATTCCTGGTGGAAAATAATCATTTGCTCAGAATTTTGAAGGCATTACTCCATTGTCTTCTGTCTTCAATCTTGCTATCGAGAAGCCAAATACTTCATATGTGACTTATTTTTCTCTCAGGAAGTTTTCTTGTTCTTCTCTTTATCCCTAGTCTTCTGGAATCTCGCAATGCTCTTGCACTGGGTTCGAGGAGGGCCCTTTAAATCTGGAAACTCATATCCTTCGGAGCTGGGAAGCTATTTTGCGTTATTTCAGTGATAACTTGCTCCCACCATTTTCTGTTTTCTTTCTGGAAATTCTTATTAGTTTGATGATGGAGAGCTTGGATTGTTCTTTCACTTTTCTTTATTCTCATATTGTCCACCAAAATGTAAGCTACACAAGGACATGGGACTTTTATCTGTTTGTTGTTGCTGTTGATGATGATATAATGATATATTTCAAGAGCCTAGAACAATACCTGGTACATACTAAGCATTCAAGCAATTTTGATGAATGAAATCTCTATCTTTTTGCTCTACTTTCTATGTGATTTCCTCGACTTTATCTTCAAAACTGTTTACTGAAATTTTTTTTGCTATTATATTTTTAATTTTCAGGACCTCTTTTTTGTACTTTGATTAGTCTTTCTTTCATATAATTATGTCCTTGTTTTAGTGATGCAATATCCTCTTATTTCTTTGAGAATATTAATTATTGTTTCATAGACATTTTCTTCTGCTCTCTACATTGTTTGTTTCAATTGTCTATTTCAATTTCTTCTTTTCTCTTTGTGTTGGCCTCTCTCTTTCAACTTAGAGTTTTCTTTCAAATGACTGGTGATCTTTGGTTATCCATTCCTGTTGAAGAGGCAAGAACTAAAGAGCACATTGTAAGTTGTGCTGCATAAGTGGGGCTTAGGAACTGGTGGGCAGAACTTACTGCTTGCAATTTCTAAGCCTTTCCAGAGTCCTCTAAGCTTGCTTGTTGTTGGTATTCTCTTCTAACCCTTAGGTCTCCTTTTAGCATTTATTTGCATCTCCAGCCATTATCGCCACCGTGGTGTTCGTATGCTCTTACTGACTCAGTAATTATTGGCTGCTATTCCATTTTCTTTCATCCTTTCTCTCTTTCAGCCTCTCTCTTTCAGCCAGCTTTTCCTCTTCCTATTTTCTTTTTCTTTTTTCCTCAATATTTAATGAGCACCTGCTAACCATCAGACACTGTGCTAAGTGCTATAGATATAAAAATGAATGAGACATGGTCCCTTCCTTCAAGGCACTCACCATTTAGAGAGAGAGGAAGCTGTGCACCCAGATGACATCAATGTAATGTCATCCCAGCCATTATAAAGGAATGTATTGGGTGTTATGTGAGCCCAGAGGAGGGGCTTAGGGAAGCCTTCCCGGAAGTATGATGTTTGAGTGGAGTGTTAAAGTGTGCTGTACTAGTTTTCTACAGTTGCTGTAACAAATTACCACAAATTTATTGCCTTACAACAACATCAACTTATTATTTCCTAGTTCTGCAGGTTAAAAGTCTGGGTACAGTGTGGTTTGACCGGTTCCTATGCTTTGAGTCTTACAAGGTCAAAACTAAGGCTTCAGCAGCTCTATTCTCTTCTGGGGCTCTGGAAGTAAATCCGCTTCCAAGCTCATTCAGGTTGATTGCCAATTTCAGTTCCTTGCAGTTGTAGGACTGAGGTCCCCATTTCCTTGCTAGTTGTCAGCCAGAGGCCAGTCTTCACTCCTAGAGGCCACCTTCATTCCTTCCATTGATCTCCATGTGACCTCTCGGCAGCAACAGTGGGTTGAGGTCCTCTCACACTTCAAATCTATCTGACTTCCGCCACATATCTCTGACTCCAGCTGGAAAAAGTTCCATGTGATGAGATTGGGCCCACCCAGATAATCCAGGATTATCTTCCCTATCTTGACGTTCATAACTTTAATTACATCTGCAAAGTCCCTTTTGCTACTTAATGTAGCATATTCACAGGTTCCAGAGATTAGGACCTGGATATTTTGGGGAGAGGGGCATTCATTCTACCTACAACAATTACATTTAGGAAAAATGGAGAAAGACTGTTCTGGGCAAAGGCCTGTAAAGGTGAGAAATCATTGATTTCAGGAAACCAAGGGTAGTTCAATATGAGTGGCACACGCATCAAAATTAGGTTGGAGAGAGAGAGGCAGGGGCCAGATAATAATAGGCTTTCACTATTCCAGCTCTCTTGTTGTCCTTAGTTTCTTTTTTCCTTTTAGTGTCTTTTGGGTACACTATAGCAGAATGATTAGAATGTTTCATCTGAACTCTCCCATATTGCCAGTTGAAACCGTCCTCCCCATCTGAATTCACCCTGGTTGATCCTAGCCTCCATCATGGCCTGATTTCATGCCAGCCTTCAGTCTCTTTCCTTTCACACTCATCTCTCTGCTCACTGTACTGGCAAATAAGAATCTTAGCAACTGGTGCATTTGCCATCTGGATGGCCATATGTAATCCCATAAATCTTGGTCTAATTTTCCCACAACGCTACTTTTGGCATGTCACTACACTGCTCAATGGATCCTGATGGCTCCTCTTTGCCTGTGGAATCCAAACCAAATTCTTAAGCCTGCATTGCCAAGTCTGAATCTACCCTGCCATGTCAACATTCTCACATACTCGATCCTAGTCAGCTTGGCCTCTTCGTTGCCTTCTGCCCACCATATTCACTCTCTCATGCCTTTGCTCTTTTTTCCCTCTTTTTCAATCATAATGTCTCATTCCCTCTCCCTTCTGTGCATCCAAACTCTGCCTAGCCTTTCAGATATAACACAAATCATACATGTTTGATGAAACTTTCCCCAAGACTTGAGCTCCTCATTAATCCTTTGTTCCTCTTCGTAACTTCCTATGGCTCCTGATGCATGTCTGTACCATGCAGCTTTATGCTAAATTATGTGCTTTTCAATCCTCATTGCAAACTTTCTTTGACTTTAATGATGCCATGTGTGGAAGTCTCATCTTTGCAACTGCACTATAAGTTACTTGAGGACAGGTCTCCTCTCCCATTAGACTTTGGATGGGATTCTTTTTTCAGCTTTTATCCAAATATCAGACATTTTGTATACAAATTAGAAAAATGTCAAAATGCATATGTATTTCTGTTCCAGCTATAAATGAAATAGTCATCTAAACTAAAACTCAAGGGGAGAAGCTTTCCTATAAGATCATTTTTTTTTTTTGCACAAGATAATAAAATCTTTATCTCTGCCATAAGAAGTTTTTACCAAGTTTCTCTTTGTATTTATATATTTCTGTGCCAATGAAAGTGTGTACTTATTGTGCTTCCTCTAGCTTTCCCCACAGGCCAGTGTTCTGTCACTTGCCCAACGTGTGGATGATTTATTGGCGGTGGTGTTGTTTAATCTAATTCTCGCATAGTTTTCACCAGGAATGATGGGAGGAGAGAACTACACTTTGTAGAAGCTGCCAAACTTTTCCCTAAGACATTTTGCAAATAAGATACTGGATTTATTGCAAAACTCATTCCTGTAAACAAAATTGTATAGTAAATTCAGTTCCAAATCACGAAGTCCGTACGGTTCTAACTAGAGGGTTTGGGGACTCAAAGAACCAAATATTTCTTTGATTCTAAGCAGAAAACTATTACTGGAAGTGCTGACAGTTGAGAAGTTTGAGACATATGGTCCTATTCTCTTTCTCCAAAATGAGAATGGTGAGTTTAGCAGTAAATTGATAGTGTAAGTAAATCTAGCACTTGAAAGAACTTAATTAAATTTCCCCCATCTTCAGTGTAAACACCAGACAGAATCTATCCTTCTGGTAAGGAAAGGTAATGGAATTCCCCTATGGCAAATGGCTATTGCACTAGACTAGCTCTTGTTGAAAAGGCAGGAATGATGCTCATGCAAGATAGCCTGCAGTCAACAGCAGATAAAGACTCTCCAATTTTGAGAGAGAAATATATCACAGAAGAGCACTAATGTGTCAGCTTCTTAGGAGCACCAAGCATTCATTCTTGTGAGCTCTAACACAAAAGCTAATAGGTTCCACATCAAAAGGGAAAGGACCCATCCTCGCCAGACTGGTAAACAACATGGCAAGTGCAGCCACAGAGTGAGGGGAAAGGAATGGAAACATGTAAGGTACAGACTTTAGTTGAAAAATATTCCAGAATAATACTAACATTTAGGGAGTTAACAACTACTTCAGAATTCTAGAAACCTGAATGGCTAACTGAATTTTTGTGACTTGTTTTTCCTGACAAGAAAAGGAGTTCACACGGAAAACCAACTTGGATGAATATGCAGCAGATAGTAGTGCACCGCCCTAAACCCAGTAGTGCCATTCAGCACCACTTACAGTTGCCCTCACTCCCCAGGCTCTTTGCACCTCTGCCTTTGAGTTCACGCCCTTCCCTCTGCCAGCGATGTCCTTGTTTCCTTGCCTCTTGTCTGCTCCAGGGAGTCTTCCTTTTCCTTCAAGACTCAAGGAGCACCTCCACCATGAAGTTTCCCAGATTTCCACCCCCCAAATAGCTAACTACTGCTTCCTTTGTGTTACCCCCTACACAGAACCTGTCCAAGTGTCCACCATTACACCTGCAACTTTTTATCATGTCTTTCCACGTTTGTTTCTCCTCTCTAAACTGTAAGTTCATTGAAAGCAGGAACATGCATTTTTAACTCTCAGTATGTCTATAGACTTTAGTACAGGAACCAGCATATAGTAGTTGTTCAATAAATGTTTGCCAAACGAAAAATGATTTAATTAAGCGTGAAGAATGAGGCAAATGTAATGTTGAAGCAGTATGCCTAAAAAGGATCATTTCATCATTTTAATCATCTTATTGATCAATCCCAGTCACCACCTAGTTGATTTATTTGCAGAAATGTAAGAATGATCTTTACCATTATTTTGGCTCTTACAATTGCCTACTTCACATTTCTTTTAGACATTTTATTCTTTCTTTAATAGAGTGCCAATTTCTTGAGGGTAGGTGAATGTTTCCATTTGTGCACTGTACACAACAGGTGCTCAATAAATGTTTGTTGAGTTAATTAATTCCTTACTTGTGCATAGCGCTTTACAGTTGACAAAGCGCTTCATGGTAACCCAATGAGATAAGCAAAGCATTATTCTCTCTCTCCTTCCTCTTGTTTTAGTTAAAGAAACAGACGATAGAATGGACCAGAGCCTTGCCCACCTTCAAACAGTGGGCAAGAATCAGGGCTGAGAGTCCTGGGAGGCCCCTGCCTCTTGCACTGAGATCTTTTGCTCCCTCCCCTTGTTCTCTCCGTTTAGACCAATCAGCTTCTCTCTGTAGGGAACGTCCTTTTGGAGAATTGTCCTCATTTGGTTCATTGCTATAAACCACCTAATCAAACTTTTTTTCTAATTTCAACTTTTATTAGCTTGCAATATAACATAAAGCAGTCTTACACAGCATTCTGTATTTTTTTGATGAGGCAGCTACAATCCAGATTTTTAAGAAAGCTTCTCAACTCAAAACTATACTTTGTATTTTTTAAAACATTTTAAAATTGAGATATAATTAACATATAACATTATATTGGTTTCAAGTGTACAACATAAAATTCGATATTTGTATATATTGAGAAATGGAATTGAATGTTTCTGACAGTAAGTAGTAACAGCTGCCATGTTTCATTGTCTAAAGGAGGTTCTTCAGGCCCTGGCCTGTAGTCATGGATGACGCCTTTCTGTTTGCTGGAGGTAAGACAAAGAACATAATCTTTCTCTGGAGCTGGCCCAGAACCTAGATCAAATTATATCAAAATCCACATTGTCTGAGTGGTTAGTCAATCACATGACTGATGTGAAAAAACAATATTCTGCATTTTATACCATGCATTATACTTCCTCAACATCCATTCAAATAAATTACTGCATTGAGACCATCCATAAATCCTGAGGGGGAATTAAGGTAAACATTTTTATCCCCAGGTGAAACATAAGAAAATAGCTTCAGAATGATTAAGTAAATTACCTAGGTTTGGCTAGTACTATTTTCTTGGCTGTAAAAAATTTTTAGAAGCCTGGACACCCTTTAAAAGAAATTTTATCAGGAGCCAAGGTGAATACGCACTATGGGCCAAAAGACTTGAAGCTCGATAAAACAAACCAACTGCACAACAAGAGGAGAAACCCTTTTGTAGTTAACTGGCAAATTCAAAGGGGTTATTGTTGAGAAACAAGTATCGAATAAGTGAAAATTCATTTTTATTACATTAGTCTCTGACAGGTAAGTATGGAAACAATGGTGTACTCTGATTGGTTAAAATGGTATTGCAACACCAAAAAAGAGAAAGTAAATTGTATTAATGCTACATACACTGCTAACTACTGTGCAAGAACTTCTCAAATACACTACGGAGGAGGTTTTCTTTATGATCCCTGGCAAACTTGAAGGAAGATCCTGATTTCTATTGATATGCCACTTAATTTTTCTGAACCTCAGTTTTTCCATCTATAAAATGGAGGAAATGATATCTACTTCATATAGGGTTGCTGTGGGAGTTATCCAGCCAGGATCTAGCACATAATGGATGGCTGAGAGGAGGCGAGATTCAGTAACGGTTACTTTAAATTTTTTTCCTTCAGAAGTTAGATGTTATTTGTCCCAAAATGTAACAAGGATCAGTCAGATGTAATATATAACTCTTAATAACATAGCTAGTATTTCTAGTTAAACAAATCCTGAACTCGTGTGTATGCCACATAAATACTATTGCCTTTCAAAGCGTTTCCCTTGGGAGAACATCTACTTATTCTTGTTATGCTCAAACATTTCTAGAAATAAGAATTGCCTTCAGAGCCAATTGCAAAGCCCTCAAGAAAACCAATGCCATTTCTTAATTATCACACTTCATTTTTAACTCAAAATTTATAGTCCAGAACTATCACTTGTCTTATTTGTTTGACTTGGCTCTAAGTGACATTTGGTTATTCTCAAATGCCTTGTCTATTCTCCAATGACCAAGATCTATTTCAACTGAGTAAATTCGAACATGTGCCACAGGCTATGAAGGCAGTTATCAAGTATCTTTAAATAATCTTTCAAGGATATTACTTCAGAGACTACACACATGCCTAAGTTCTGGTATACCTGTTTTTAAATCAATGTTATCAATTCATATTAGCACCGTATAGGTAGATATTTGGAGCAGAATAAGTGGAGTTGAAGCTAAGACAGAGGTCATAGCCTTGGTTTGTTGTTGGAATTGTGTCACTGTCATTTATGGGCTCTATCTCTACCTCAGTACTTGGGTCCTTCTTGAGCCCTGGTAGCAACTGTTTGCTAAATGTTCGTGGAACCATTCAACTCCTTACGTTGATTTTTAAGAACATGGACAGTATCTTATACTTTCAAACCCAGACCTTCACCGTTCTCAGTCCACTGCTGTAGTCAGTACACCACATTTGAATGAATAAACTCAGATCTCCTGGTTGCTTATTACATGAATGAACTTTGGACATCCTATATGGGTTGGCAGTCTTGTTTCTGTAACTCGTCTGACCTCTGATTTACTGCTGCAAATACATTACACTCTGGTATCATGGTTCCAGTCCCAGCCCCTGCCACACATTTCCTGGCATGACACTACATGTGTGTTTTTCTTGATGTGTAGGCAAAAATCAGCAGAATCTCTATTATAGTCTCCAGTAGTCAGTCTCAAATACTTAACAAAAAAACTCCCTATTATTCATAATAATACATACTTAATTTTACTTCATTCAAGTAATACCCTTAGCAGGTATTGATGACATATTTGTTTGGATTAACATAAGCAGATCTAAAAATAAACCAATAATGCAATATTTACCTTCAGTCCATATGGAGTAGTAAGTAAATATTGTCCAATTGGCAGTAACACCCAAAATATGAAGTTGTGTTCAACCACAATGTTGTTTAAATGATGTGATTATGTGATGCGATTATACTATGATTATGTTAGGCAAAAGCCCAACCAGAAGAACCAAATTTTAATATTTAATAGAATGCTACATCAAAGTACAAGTTAGCTAGTTCTTTGGGGTCACTTTCCAACCCATAAAAATAGCATTTCTAAATGACAAAACTATCTACTGCCAGAAATCTTCCATGTCCTTTGTCTCTTAATTCATGGAAATACGCTGTGGTTTAGCAAAAACAGAGCCTTTGGAGACTGTTAATTTCAATACTCTCCCAGGTAGTGGTTCTGAGTTGGATTCTCCCCCTTCAGGTAAAAATCTAAAATTTTCTGTTTTTCTTAATTCTCTAACTAGTCCATCCTCTATATTTTTCTCTTACCTGCTCACATCTCACTGAACCTAAGAAAAATTCAATGAGTGCATGAAAGTAGCTCATAAAGTCCAATCCAATTAAGGGCTCTCAATGTGCAACGCCAGGGTACAGGAAGCAAATTCTTAAATTAGAATCCCTTTTAAAATGTAAACAAATTGCATTGTCTTCCACACAATAGGAATTGGCTCCAAGGAATCCATCTTTTAAAGAAAGACATGGAGACAAAACGTTCCTCTGAAGTCATTAAAATTTAAAAATGAATTTGTAGATATTTATATACTGCTGTTAATAACATGGAAGGATTTCATGATAGGCATTTAAATGATAAAAGCAGGGTACAAAACAGTATGTACAATGTAATAATACATATATCTTACATGTAGCACACGAGATATTGTGTGATAAGAATGACACTTTACTTCTGTGGTCTTCCTCCCCAAATCCCGAAACCTCAGTCTAATTATGAGAAAAAATTCACACAAATTCCAATAGAGGGGCACCCTATAAACCCCTGACCAGTACTCCTCAAAACTGTCAATGTCATCAAAAACAAAGACAGTCTGAGAAACTGTCACAGCTAAAAAGAGCCTAAGGAAATATGATAACTAAATACAGTGTGGTAACTAAACGTAATGTATGCGATCTTGGAACAGAAAAAGGACATTAGGTAAAAACTAAGGAAATTTGAATAAAGTATGGACTGCCATTAATCATAATGAATCACTATTGATTCATTAATTCTAACAAATGCACTATACTAATGTAAGGTGTTAACAATAGGGGAAACTGAGTGTGGGTTGTAAGGGAACTCTCTGTACTATCTTCACAATTTTTCTTTAAATCTAAATTTATTCTAAGATAAAATTTTATTTAAAAATATGTAAGCGTGGTTACCTCTGGGTGGTAGGATTTTAGATGAACTTTATGTTCTTCCTTTTTGCAGTCCGTAGTTTTCTACAATTAACATGTATTGCTTTAGTAATTTAAAAAACTAAACTTTATTTGTAAAAGTATGTGAATTTATATTTTGTTCATTACAATAACGTCTATGTAAGTTTAAAACATTGTATGTATGTCCCAGATCTATTTATTGTGTACAGACAATATTTGTTGTGTACATGAATTTGCAAGCCCCTAAGGAATCCACAGCCTCTAGTTTGGAAACTTTGACCTTAACCTTAGATGAATCTGGAATCCTTCTCACGGTCTAGTCTTTCCTGATCATGCTGAAAAGAAGCTGATCTTTCCAGGCTGTCTGAAAACTTTTTGGAATTCCCATTTTTACCCTTTGCTACCTTTTCCTAAGTAAGATGTACTCCCAGTCAATGTCATTAATTAATGAAGGTTAGAGAGGAGAATAGGGTAAGAGGTGGGGAAAAAAAGATATATAATCTACCTGTAAATTATGAATAGTGGAACCCAGTTCATACCCAAAAGACCCTTTCCTAATCTTAATATGAAATGCTCATCTTTTCTGACATGTTCATCTTTTCTGACACACAAATATGTGCCAAAAAAAGATTTGATTTTTCAAGCTAAATTTTCATTTGCACATATTTAATTTTAGTTTGCAAATTTACGTAAAAGATAGGCAGAACATAAAGGGCTTTATTTCCTGTACAGTACCTGGCACACTGTAGTTGATGAGTACGAGTTTCCTTCTTTCCCTTCCTCTTTGCCATTAGGTTCATAGCTTTTATGTTTTTTACACCACTTACTTGCCCTTGGATGTCTTAAGTGTCTAAAAATTCGTCCTCCCCAAATCATGGTTTACAGAGCAATATGTGGCTGGATGGGCAACCATAAAAAGGAATAAACCTCATTTTCATCCATTAAAATTTTTATTGACTATCTCCTAGGTGCTGGGGATACAGGGTCTGGTACACAGTAATGTTCAATAAATATTAGTTGAGTTAATGAATAAGGTTCTTGCCATTAGGGAGTTTATACACCAGTGGAAGAGACAAACAAACAGACAATTAAAATACAGTGTGAAAGTATAGTGTTTTATGAGAACACAGAGGAGGGGCACCTTACCTGCTCTGAAGCACCCAAGGAAGGCATCCTGAAAGGAAAGACATCTAAGCTAAATTCTAGGGGATAAGTAGGAGTTAAATGGGAGAGCTGGTGAGTATGGTGTGGGAGGAGTTGGAAAAGGGAAAGGTACAGAGGCAGAAATTCTCATGGTATATGTAAGGAATAATTTAGATATATCGAGGGGTTCCTGTTGAACATTCATAAATGAAAAAAAGTTTTAATGTCAGTTTGGAGCCACATTAAGGAGATCCTTGAATGTCCAATTGAACAATGTGTGCTTTATCTTGGAGACAATGAGGCATAATCACTTATTTTTGAGTAGGGCACTGACTGACATGTACAAAGTAGTTTTTCAGAACAATGTTCTCAGAATCTTAGGTTGACCTAGAAGGGACAATGTTAGAGATGGAGAGGAGAATGAGGAGGCTCTTGTAGCGGGAGATGACGAGGATCTGAACTAAGATAGTGAGGCTGAGAATGGGAAGAGGTAGTGGCAAATGGATGTAGGAAATATTCAAGAGGAAGAATCAATAGGACTTGATGTCCTGACCAAGCATAAGGGAGAAAGGGAGATGACCTATACAACAGATGCTCATTAAGTACATGAGCTTCATCAGTTGATTTGACTTGCCGTGGTTCTCAAACTTGACCTTGCATCAGAATCCCCTGGAGGGCTTATTAAAACACAGATTGCCAGGCCCAACCCCTGAGTTTCTGATTCAGTAGGTCTGTGATGGTACCTGAGACTTTGCATTTCTAAGTTCCCAGGTGATACCAATTCTACTTCTCTGGGGGCCACACTCTGAGAACCGTTGAACTATGGAACATGTCATATCTTTTGCAGCAAACAGACCATTAGTATCATGTTTTAGTCTTTTTAACAAATGATGCTAGAACAACCAGTTAGCCACATGCAAAGACTTAAATTGGGCTTACCTCACATTATATACAAAAATTAACTCAAAATGGATCAAAGACCTAAATGTAAGAGCTGAAACTATAAAACACTTAGAAGAAAACATAGGGTAAATCTTCACAACCTCGGATTTGGCAAATCATTCCGTGATATGATATCATAAGTGCAAGCAACCAAAGAAAAAATAGATTAATTGAATTTAATCAAAATTAAAAACTTTTGTGCTTCAAAAGACTATTAAAAAAGTGAAAAAACCTACAGAATGAAACATCATATTTGCCAATCATAAGTCTGTTAAGAAACATATCTAGAATATATAAAGAATTCTTACAACTCAATAATAAAAAGATCAATAACCCAACTTTAAAATGGGAAAAGGATCTAAATAGACATTTATCCAACAAAGATATACACATGACCAATAAACACATGGAAAGATGCTCAACATCATTAGCCATCATCGAAATGCAAATCAAAATGACAATGAGATAGCATGGCACACTTACTAGGATGACGAGATACCATGGCACATATACTAGGATGGGTAGAATCAAAAAGTCAGACAATGACAAATGTTGAAGAGAATGGGGAGAAACTGGAACCCTTAGACACTGCTGGTGGGAATGTAAAGAGGTGCAGCCACTTTGGAAAACAGTCTGGCAGTTTCCTAAATAGTTAAACCTAGAGTGACCGTATGACACAGCAATTCTACTCTTATGTACATACTCAAAAGAAATGAAAATATATGTCCCCACAGAAACCTGCACACAAATGTTTATAGCCGCATTATTCATAATAGCGAAAAGGTGGGAACAATCCAAATGTCGCTTAACTGATGAACAGATAAACAAAATGTGGTACATTAATACAATAGAATATTATTTGGCCATGAAAAGGAAAGAAGTACTGATATATGCTACCACATGTGTGAGCCTTGAAAACATTATGCTAAGTAAAAGAAGCCAGTCGCAAAAGACCGCATATTATGTGATTCCATTTAAATGAAATACCCAGAATAGGCAAATCTATAGAGACATAAAGTATATTAGTGACTGCTTAGGGCTGGTGGAAGGGGGGGAAAGGGAGGCAGGAGCTAAAGGGTTTCTTTTTGAGGTGATGAAAATGTTCTAAAATTGACTGTGGTAATGGTCACACACTCTATGAATTTAGTAAATACCATTGAATTGTGCACTTTAAGTGGGTGAACTATGTGATATCTCAATAAAGCTATCTTTTGAAAAAGAAGGCTGACAAGAATCCATAGGAAAAAAATGAAGAGAGGGAAATGTCTTCTGGGCAGAGGTAACAACACAAACAGAGGCACATGGGAAAGAAATACCATATGTACAGAATAGTATAAGCAGTTTAATCAATTCATCACTATTTAACACTATGTTTCAGGCACTTTTCTAGGCACTGGGATATGTAGTGAACAAAACTGACAAAAATCCCTGTCTTCATGGAGCTTACATTCTAATAGGGGAAAAATATTAAACAAAATGCCTAAAGCATAGAGTATATTAGAAGAGGATAAGTGTTTTTGAGAACAAAAAATGAAACAGATAAAAAGGATTGAAGGCACTGTATTGGGGAGTTGCAATTTTATACAGAGTAGCCTCACCGCAGAAGTAGCTTTTAAGTAAAAGACCCGAAGGAAAGAAGGGAGCTCTGTGGATCTGGGGAAGGACAGATGGCACAGCAAGTGCGAAGGTTGGTGCCAGAGTGTACCTATCATCTTGGAGGAACCAGGTCACACAGGGCCTTCTAGACAATTGTAAGGACCTTGACTTTACTCTGAACAAGGTGGGAAGCCTCTGGATGGTTTTCTGGCTACAGCAGGATCACTCTGGCTACCGTGTTGAAAAGACCACTGAAGGGGGGGCGTGGTAACTGCAGCAGCAGCAGCCAGAGCAGTTAGGAGAAGATAGCAATAACCCAGGAAAGTTAAACTGGTGGTTTGGACCAGATTCACGGCAGCGGGTGTGGTAAGAAGTGCTCATATTTTCGATATATTGTGAAGGTAAGACCTTCAGTATCTCCAGATGGATTGGATACAGTAGGAGAGAAACAGAAGACTCAATGACAAATGCAAGGGTTTGGCCTGAGCAGCTGGAAGCTGAAATTGCCATTTACTGAGATTTTTAAGACTACAGGAGGAGCCGGCCCAGTGGCGCAAGCGGTTAAGTGCACGTGGTCCCCTGCAGTGGCCCGGGGTTCGCCAGTTCGGATCCCAGGCGCGCACCAACGCACTGCTTGGCAAGCCATGCTGTGGCGGCGTCCCATATAAAGTGGAGGAAGATGGGCACAGACGTTAGCCCAGGGCCAATCTTCCTTATCAAGAAAAAAGAGGAGGATTGGCAGATGTTAGCACAGGGCTGATCTCCTCACAAAAAAAAAAAAAAAGACTACAGGAGGAGCCTAGTTTTCATTTTGGAGGAGAGGTGGTTATTAAGGTTCAGTGTTGGACATGTTAAATCTAAGATGTCTGAATACATACAAGTAGAACTATAAAGTAAGTATGACTCTAGAGTTGAGGGGAGTGGTCTGGACTGGACATGTAAATTTGGGAGTCTGCAGTATATGAGATGGTATTTAAAGCAATGAGACTAGGTGCAAATTTAAATTTACTAAAACCATGATGAGTTTAGTTATACTAGAATATAAAAGGTGTGAAGGTGGGAAATGTACTTGGAAGGTAAGCAGCGACAAGATTATAGAAGATGTTTATATTGTATGTTTATGAGTTTGTACTTTATCTTGACCAGGAGTCGCTGAAATCAGCAGAAAGATATAGTCAGACTTGCTTCAAACATACTTTCTTCATGACACTGGTGGAAGTGTGAAGGAAGGACTAGAGAAACACAAACCATTTAGGAGGCTATTACAAAGTTTAGGAAAGAGATGTCACACAAATGTTTCTTAAATCTTTCTACACACTAGGGCAGACGTAGGATGGGACAGATGTAAGAAATACTTGGAAGGTGGCAGGACTGGATAGTTGTTTGGTTATGGGAAGCTAGGATGAAGGAAGAGTGGAGGATGATACCCAAAGTTCTATTTTCAATAGCTAGTGGATGGTGGTACCATTTCCTGTGATAAGAAACACAAGAAAGAGAGAAAGTTCTGGAAATTAAAAGAAAAAACAATGATATGCTAAATATCGAACATAGTAAATTTGAGATGCCCTTAGGATCAACCAACTCCCTTGGCTTTCAAAGTGATCCTTTAAGTTAATTTTGTTTATCTTGTCCATGCGGGAATAACATTCACTGAGTTAATTAGCACAAGTGCTGTGGTCAGCATGAAAATCAAATTTCTCTGTGTAAAATAATTATTTAGACTTTTAGGAACTGGTTCACGGGAGTGGACTCACCCCTCCAACCTCACCTCCAAACTTCTAATCCCTCAGCTTTCCGGGTGACACAAAATTGAGTTCTAGACCATTCAAAGCCGAAGGTCAAACTGAGACTTACAATTCCTTGAGCCACGGCGATCTCCTGAAGGTGCCTGCTTTGAGCAGCAGCGACCCAGCCTCTCTCCCACTGACGTTGTCGAAGCAACAAGGAAGTGTGTAGCATCTTCTTTTTATAAATCTAGGAAATGTATTTTACTTTTATTGTTATGAAAACTTTGAAAATGAAGAAAAAGAAAAAAAGTAGGTGTTTCTAATTTAATATTCTACTGACACCTAGTGCCAGAACTCTGCATATTCAGCTAGCCTCTCCAAATAAGAAAAAAATTAACAGAATTTATACACTGCCATGAATTCCAAACAGGCAATAACAATGATTTATTTTAGCAAACAATAATATCTATCTTTACATTAATTTTTCACACCATTTCTTGCATTTATATATCAGCCTTTTAAAGCATTCAGACATCAGTCCTTTTAAACGACGAAGAATTCACTTTTAAGGCAATTTCTTTCTAGTCTCGATTCTGGTTATCTGCTGGGGGATTTCCTGAGAGCGCATGGAGGCCCAAGTAGGCTAAAGTCTCACTTTCTCTAAGTTATGAAGCACTTAGCATAAATTCCCCTTGGAAGTTGAGTCAGATGGGGCTGGAGTCTACAATGTTTTCATAACCATACTTTTCAACTATTGAAGAATCCCCAATTTCACATTAAGGGTTTATACTAAACAGTCAAAATTTAGCTTTCATGAAATTATTATAAATTGTCATTTATAAAGAAGAATGATTTAGTAAATCTAGGAGGGCAAGAGTGACTTTTTCCCCAGCTTTATTGAGATATAATTGACATATAACACGGTGTAAGTTTAAGATGTACGATGTGATGATTTTATATATGTATATACTGTGAAATGATTACCATGATAAGGTTAGTTAACACATCTTTCACCTCATACAGTTACCTTATTTTTGTGTGTGGTGAGAACTTTTAAGACCTACTCTCATAGCAACTTTCAAGTATACAATACAGTATTGTTAACTATAGTCACCATGCTGTACATTACATCCCCAGAACTTATTCATCTTATAGCTGGAAGTTTGAACCCTTTGACCACCCTCATGCATTCCACATCCCTCCCCCCACCCTGGCCCCCAGCAACCTCTAATCTACTCTCTGTTTCTATGAGTTTGGTTTTTTTTAGATTCCACATTAAAGAGTGAGATCATACCATATTTCTTTTTCTCCGACTTATTTCACTTATCGTAATGCCCTCTAGGTTCATCCACGTTGTCACGAATGGCAGGATTTCCTTCTTTTTTATGGTTGAATAATATATATATATATACGTATCTCTCACATTTTCTTTCTCTGTTCACCTGTTGACAGACACTTGGGTTGTTTCCATGTCTTGGCTATTGTAAATAATGCCGCAACGAACGTGAAGGTTCAGATATCTCTTTGAGATACTGATTTCATTTCCTTTGGATATATACCCAGAAGTTGGATTGCTGGATCATATGGTAGCTCTATTTTCAATTTTTGGAGGATTCTCCATACTGTTTTCCAAGTGGCTGTACCAATTTACATTCCCACCAACAGTGCACCAGGGTTTCCTTTTATCCACATCCTCACCAACACTTGTTATCTCTTGTCTTTTTGATAATAGCTACAGAATGACTTCTTACGGTATGCAATAATTTTGAGAAAACAGGCATTATTTACATACACATCATTAAAAACAGGGTGTGAACTATTGCGTGGTAACTAAATCACACAGGCAGTAGAAGCATTCAAGAGGATTACATTTGTGTTTGAAAGTGTTATAGCTACAAAGGCAAAGGAGGAAATTGAAAATATAAGGTTTGTAAAAGTGTACCAGTTCTCTGCTTGAATCTGCATCTGCTAGCTGTGTGATCTTTGATAAGTTACTTAACCTCCCTGAGCCTCAGCTTCCTCATCTCTAAATTAGGGATGATGATAATAGCACTTGCTGTGGGTTGCTGTGAGGATTGAAGTGTTCCACAAAATTCCTGACACACAGCAAGCGCCCAATAAACAATAACTGCTATTTGTAATTACAGTATTAAAAATAATTAAGCTTACTCTCTGCCTCCTCCAATGGAGTTGAATATGGTCCCAGTGGCAAGAGAAGAAGGTTTCCTGTTGTAAATGCTCCAGGGCATTTTGGAAGGCAATTGTGACAGCCTCAGCATCAGCGGCAGGTACCATAGACCCAAAGTCAAGTGGCCCTTGACAGGCCATGGAGGCATGTCCTCAGAGGGCGTATGAACTCAGTGGGAACAACCAGCCTTGCTCAAGGTTAGATAAACAGGTGAATAAAGCCCAAATTCTTGAACATTGTCTTACCACCCATTCACTGCTCTATACTCCAAAGAAACAGAACTGTTGTGAAACATGGTGGTTAATATAGTGTCGGCTCTGGGGTCAGACTGACCTGAGTTTGATTCAAGCTCTGCCACTGACAAGCTGTGCAACTTCGTACAAGTTACTTAACTTCTCTGAGTCTTAATCCCTTCGTGGTAAAATTGGGAACAGTAATAATAGCACTTAACTCTTAAGGCTATTCATATGTGTAAGGTTAAATGACATGTGTAAATCACTTTGCACAATGCCTGGCTTATAGCCCATAATCAATAAATCATTATCAGTATACCATTGAATCATCCAACTTGCCTCTACATCAAATATGGCCTTGATATTTGAATTAGCCTGGTAGTTTCAATGAATTGTAATAATCTGAGAAGCATATCTTTAGCTTTCTAAAGTTCAAACCTAATCATAATCACCATTTATTAAACACCTACCATGTGCCAGGCATTTAGGTACTTTTTCTTTTTTTTGTTTGTTTGTTTATTGCAGTAACATTGGTTTATAACATTGTATAAATTTCAGGTGTACATCATTATACTTCTACTTCTGCATAGATTACATCATGTTCACCACCCAAATACTAATTACAACCCATCACCACACACATGTGCCTAATTATCCCTTTCGCCCTCCTCCCTCCCCCCTTCCCCTCTGGTAACCACCAATCCAATCTCCGTCTCCATGTGTTTGTTTGTTGTTGTTATTATCTACTACTTAATGAGGGAAATCATACGGTATTTGACCTTCTCACTCTGACTTATTTCACTTTGCATAATACCCTCAATGTCCATCCATGTTGTCACAAATGGCTGGATTTCATCGTTTCTTATGGCTGAGTAGTATTCCATTGTGTATATATACCACAGCTTCTTTATCCATTCGTCCCTTGATGGGCACTTAGGTTGCTTCCAAGTCTTGGCTATTGTGAATAACGCTGCAATGAACACAGGGGTGCATGTATCTTTATGCATTGGTGTTTTCAAGTTCTTTGGATAAATACCCAGCAGTGGAATAGCTGGATCATATGGTAGTTCTATCCTTAATTTTTTGAGGAATCTCTATACTGTTTTCCATAGTGGCTGCGCCAGTTTGCACCCCCACCAGCAGTGTATGAGTGTTCCCTTCTCTCCACATCCTCTCCAACACTTGTTGTTTCCTGTCTTGTTAATTATAGCCATTCTGATGGGCGTGAGGTGATATCTCATTGTAGTTTTGATTTGCATTTCCCTGATAGTTAGTGATTTTGAACATCTTTTCATGTGTCTGTTGGCCATCTGTATATCTTCTTTGGAGAAATGTCTGTTCAGGTCTTTTGCCCATTTTTTAATTGGGTTGTTAGTTTTTTGTTGTTGAGATGCATAAGTTCTTTATATATTTTGGAGATTAACCCCTTATCAGATGTATGGTTTGCAAATATCTTCTCCCAATTGTTAGGTTGTCTTTTCGTTTTGTTGATGGTTTCCTTTGTTGTGCAGAAGCTTTTTAGTTTGTTGTAGTCCCATTTGTTTATTTTTTCTATTGTTTCTCTTGCCTGGTCAGACATGGTGCTTGAAAATATGTTGCTAAGACCGATGTCGAAGAGCATACTGCCTATGTTTTCTTCTAGAGGTTTCATAGTTTCAGGTCTTACATCCAAGTCTTTAATCCATTTTGAGTTAATTTTTGTGTATGGTGTAACGTAATGGTCTACTTTCATTCTTTCGCCTGTGGCTGTCCAGTTTTCCCAACACCATTTGTTGAAGAGACTTTCCTTTCTCCATTGTATGTTCTTGTCTCCTTTGTCGAAGATTAGCTGCCCATAGATGTGTGGAGATACTTTTTCTTACTTAATCTTCACAACACCTAAATAAGGTATATGCTTTTGTCCCTTTACACACGGGGAAAGGGAGGCTCAGAGAAGGTTAAGTAACTCGCCCGAAGTCATACAAGCAGCACAGCCAATGTTTGAACCCGGGCCTGGATGCCAAATCCCCTACTTTTGCCCGACTTTTGTAAAACCAACTTCCATGACTTCCTCCAGCCTTCAGGGGAAACCTCTCAGCCCACTACACAAGGTTTTTCTTTATCTGTCTCTAGCCCTTACTAACCCCTCTGGCCTCCTCACCTACAGCCCCATCACCTTCTCCAAAAATCCTTCCCTGATACGCTTCCTGAGTCTCCCAGAGCACCCTGGCCATATCTCTATCATGGCACTTGCCACACTGTAATGTAAATATTGATTTCATTGGCTATGTTCCTCAAAAGGCCATGACCTTCTTACGGCACTGTGTCTTATCCATCTTTCTATTCCTAGTATCTAGCAAAGTGGTTGGCATAGAGTAGGAATTTAATCAATGTGTGTTGAATGAATGAAGGAAGGAATCAGTGAATGAATGAGTGGATAAATTAATGAATATCGAGCAGGGAAGGTCCAACTACAAAGCCCTACCATGTTTTAGAACAATGTGCTTCAAGTGCGGTCCCTAGACCAGCAGCAGCAGTGTCATCCAGGAACTTAGAAATGCAAATTATCAGCCTCGCCCCAGCATCAGAAACTCTGGGGGTAGGGCCTGGCCATCTGTATTTTAACAACGCCTCCATGTGATTCAGATGAACGTAAATTAAGAATATGGTTATATAACAGATTAAAATTGACAACAAACATGCAGATATAAACAACAAAAAAGACTATGGTTATTATTAATACTAATTCCTTGAATTTATTTGGTACTTAGATTACAAAATGCTTTCCTAACTACTATCTTTGAAACTAAAGAGGAAATGGAGAGGGAAAATGATTAGAGAGTTCAGATCTGTTTAGGTACACCCCTATTCAGTGGGCCCCTGAGTTCCAAGGACCTAACTTTCTCAGTTGTCACATCTGGAAAATAAAGAGTTTTGTGTCTCTATAGGAGTGTTTGCCTGGCCAGGCTAGGGTGGTGGCCTCAGTGGTAAGCAGCCCTTCCCATGAAATGTCATTGTTCGGATGAAGGATTCCAGATGGGCAAAGTTAAATGTGATTAAATACTAATTGGGGTTGTAGGAAAGCTAAAACTATGGAGAAGAAGGCATACCCAGGCTGTGAGGGGTACATGAGTATTTTTAATACCTTATGCAAACATGAAATTTCAGTAAGTGAAAAACAGCTTGCAAAATTATATGACCCCATTCTTAGTTTAAAAAATAATTTTTCACTCAGAGAAAAAATTTGCGAAAGGCACTAAAATTTAATGGCCATTTTCTTTGCATAGTGGGATTACACCTTTAAAAAAAATTTGGCAAAGAACATTTTTTATAATGAGAAAAAGATAATAAAGGTATAAAGTTGGTTCTGAGTACCTGGGGAGACTGAAATGCAGCTGGTATAGCTGGAGGCAGGATTTGAAAGGGAAGATCGGAAACTTCGAGGCTGGAAGGAGCTGGAAAGAACCCAGGACAGTGTGATATGAAGGGGCCTCTTAAAGCACTCAAATAAGAAGAGATGCCCTGCTGAAGATTTCCATAGGCAAAGACCGAGGACACTACTAACCCAACTTTCTGCTAACTCAAGGGCACCTTCAACCAAAAGAGAAGGGAAGTGCCTGGGACGGGGGTAGAACAGGGCTTATTTTTTTTCCCAGGACCTGGAAGGTGACAGGGCTCACTTGCAGGGTGGAAGTGAGGGAAAATCATTCAGAACAGTTAATGGCTCCAGGGATCGAAACTGAAGGAGGTATAAACTGGGAGGGAGGGATAAGAGAAGTGAACAACTGGTGCCTGAAGCAAACTGTTTAGCACTTTAAACTTGTACCAACCTAATTGCAAAAACCAGATTCTGTACCTGTTACATATTCTGCATATAGTTTCTACCCTAAGATTTCTTCACACTACAGTAAAAATCTGCTGTGTTCTTGAAAATGATTGCCAGAGCAATGGTTACTTTGGAGCAGAGGTTGATACAGAATTAAAGCAAAAGTTCTGAATCTCAAGGGCATACTCTGGAGAAGTTACCCTCCCCCCATCTTTGACCCTTGGGAGTGGAAAGTTATTATTTGAGCAGTTTACATTTATTGAGCAGTTAGTGTTTGGAAGGCTAAGTGCTTTGAATGGTTTGTCTCATTTATTCTTCAAGGGAGCCCTATGAGCTAGATACTGCTATTATGCCCAGCTTTACGAATGAGGAATGGAGATCCAGCTGGCAAACGGTGGTCTTAGGACTATCTGACTCGAAAGCCCAAATTCCTTCTATAACACTACCCTGCATTTGTTAGTCCTGAATATACCCTAAAGCGAGTGACAATAGCTATAAAATAGCAAAATTAGTAATACCTAGGGTGAGGTTATAAAGAAACAGATATTGTCATACCATGTTGGTAGGAATGTGAATCGGTGTGATCTTTCTGAAGGACAATTTGGCAATGTTTACCAGAAGAATTTTAAATGCAAATACACTTTGTTTCAATTATTGAGCTACTGGAAATTCACCCTCAAGATTAGCTGGCAAAGACGTATGTGGAAGATGTTCAGTGTAAAGAACTAGAAGCAACGAGTGTCCTTCAATAGGGAATGAGTTAACTAAATCATGGTTTAGCCATTAAAAAAACACGAAGTAGATCTATATGTGCTGAAACAGAAAAATCACCAAGATATAGTAAGTGAAAAAAAGCGAGACGCAGAACGGTGTGTATAGTAAAAATACTTTTGTAGTAATTTAAAAAATACATATAGAAGATGAATTGATAGATATACTAGCATATAAATAACATTTTTTCCCTGAAAAGAAATACAAGAAGCTTTTAACAATAAGTACCTTTGGAAAGAGTGACTGAGTTATTATTTTTGTGCCATTTGGAGATATTTGGGCTTTTTAAGTTCTGTTTTTCTATGTTCCCTGATTTTTTAAAAATAACACTTTATTAAATCTTTTAAATAAAAACCAAATAGATAGCATTTATTGAAGATTCACAACGAGCAATTGACTGTGCTAAGCATTTTACATGTAACACTTCGTTATTTTCTCAGTAAATGATTAGCTCTATTTTACAGGTGAGGAGTTGGAAGTCAGACAGGTGAAACCACTTGCTGGAGGTCTCTCTCTCTCTCTCTCTCTCTCTCTCTCTCTCTCTCTCTCTCTCTCCCCGCCCCCCACCAGCCAGGAGGTGGGGGGGGGTGCAGTGTAAATGCCTGTGGGCCTCAGTTCTGAGCCCTCAGCTCTCTACTGCCAGGCTGCGCTCTTCTAATTGGTCTTTATACTCTCATTGCCTAATAAAAGGAAACTGACGAACAACTGGAGTCTAATGAGATAATATATGTGAAAATACTTTTCTAAGTATAGAGATGTTTGGGGAGGACAGGACAGGCAGGGGAAGGGAGATTGTTTAAATTGGGCAGACCTGTCCACTGACCCCTAGACAGTCAGGATATTGTTTTTGGAGGAAGTGATGATTAACAACTTTTTTCTCCTTTAAAAATATTATTAAATTATATTTGTTCCCCTTTTTCCCAATAATACTTGATCATTGTTTAAAAATTAAAATGATATGGAGAAATGAAATTCCTTTCATAATACCCCTCACTGATAATTAATGGCTGTTTCAGATTTTAATGGCTATATAACTATGTATTGCACACACTGCCACACATTTTATGTAAACGGGAGTGACTATATATTTGTTCAGTATCTTGCTTTTTTTCAGCTTTACAATATACCTTGGCCATCTTTTCATATCAGCACTTACAAATGCTACTTTTCTCTTAAACTGCATAGTATCCCAGTTTGTGAATGCACACACACATTATTTTTTAAATTGTCTGTTGAAGGACATTAAGTTACTTCCATTGATTTTTTTTTTTCTAAATGCTGCTGTAATGAATCCCCTGATAAAGTATAAAAGTATCTTCAGGCTGAGTGTGACATTTGTCAACCCTGTAGTTGATGAGAGTGACCCAACAAGACTCTATACTGAGGAGAGGAATGTATTTCTCTGTGTGGAGAAACAAAGAACTCTCTTCTCCAAAACACGTTGGCCAACACGTTCAGAGTCGCCAGCAGGTGGGACAACCTCGAAAAGCAGAGCTCCCCATTTTCATAGTTTAGTAATAGAGCAGAGACTTGCTACAATTGCTCAACACTGATTGCTGGATCAGAAGAGGAATTTCCAGACTCAGTTACAAGCAGGGCTGTGGATTCCACCAGACAGTCTGGAGACAGCTAGACAGGGAGATGGGCAGCAGAGCTCCAAATCAGGCAACAGCACGTGTGGCAGGAGCAGTGACCTATGGGGAGACGCATAACTCATAGACCAAACCTCTTCCAGCAGAGGGCAGTGCCTCAAATACCAGGCGGGACTCCGGCCAGCTGGAGCCAGAGCTGGGGATTTCGCTGGACGGATTGCACCAGCCCTAGGCGGAGGAGAAATTGAACTGAACTGAACTGAACTGTCCTTCGGCTACTGTAAGTGACATTGGGGAATACTTAGGAAGAGAGAGACACAGTGAAACTTCACACTACTCTGATTTTCCTGTTTTCTAATGTCTAACAATTTGGGTTTGGTAATAAATCTTTTTATCCAGTCTGGCCATTAGGGCTTGCAAGCAAGGGAATTGGGAATCAGTTTAACTCGACTGGCCACTGAGACTCTCAGGTTTCTGGGTGCGTGCTTGAATCAAAAAGCGAGTGACATGCCTAAAATATAACCTAGCCTTCTCGCCCTAGGGCCCTGTGGATCTGATACAAAGTTTACAAATAGAAAGTCAGCAGAGGGAAAGATATGTAAGAAGTAACAATTTTATCTAAAAATAGAAACTTAGTGTTTACTTTGCTTTTGAATTTCAATGACTAGGAAGGATGGCCGTGAAAACAAACTTTAAAGGGAAAGAGCCAGCCATGCAAATTGCTGTGCATGCAGATAATGAAAGGCTGAAAGAGGTTAGTCTGCAGGCCTAAACAATTTCCAATCAACTCTTCGCTGAATACTGGTTACCTTGCCTGCGGTGTAGTCGTTGAAATCAAATAGGGGCAAAGCTGAGTTAGAGTACCATCAAGTCTATTTCTAATCCTGTTAAGAAAGAAAAGGAGTGACTTTGGGATTTGCTGGTGGAGTCAAGGCAGATGTGCCAGATGATAAAAGTACTCTGTGTGTTTAATTATTTGTTACGGCCAGCTAAGTAAAACACACCACATGAGAAATCAGAGCAATAGTGAAGTCTGAGGGTAGTTTGCACGCGTTTCTTAGAAAAATACCAAGTGGAAGAAACAGCAACAAGGAGAATAAACTTTCTTGGCTGTTTTATTTTCCCGGCCACTTCTAGTCCAGGGATGTTTGGCGTTCTCCCGGTCGTTAGATTATTACTGGCGGTCCTGCAGCGGCCAACGAGCGGATCAAGTCCTCAGGCCGGGCTGGGGGCCGCTGAGACGCGGAGGAGTTTCAAAGGTTTGGGGGTGGGACTGGCAGCGGCAGCAGCGGCAGCAGCATCGGGCGGGCGGGGAAAGGAAGGACGCCGGAGGTGCTCAGAGGGGCCCTTTGCCAAGGCCGTGGCCCGGACCAGAAACCGTCCCCAGCCGTCTCGCTCAGCAGGGCGCGGCCCCAGCGCCACCCGGCTCACCCCGAAGAGGTGGGACTTTCCCCACCGGAAGTGATCCCGTCCAGTCTCGGGGAACTGGGGCACCTCAGCCAGTGTGTCAGAGAAACCCTTCCGGGTGTGTGCTGGGGGGGGTGGTGGGGGGGTGAGAAAAAAAGAGCTAGGTTCTCCTGGCGTCCCAGCGGCCGCCGCCGCCGCCGGACGGCCCCCGCCCCTTTCCCTCTGCGAGCGGCAGCGAGACCAAGGAGCGGCTGGTGGCCATGGCCTTGGCGTGACAGCCACCCGGGCGGCCGGGCGGGTGCGGACGGCAGGGTGAGCGGCGGCGGCGTTGGGAGGCAGCCGGGGCCGGGTGGGAGCTGGGGCGGCGGCAGCCAGGGCTGCTGGTCGGGGCTGGCGGGGCTCAGGCGGGTAACGCGCGCCCCTCTCCCCCTCACAGGCCGGACGACGCCCGCGGGAGCCGCGGCCCAGAGACCCGCCCGGGCGGCGGTGACTGCAGCGGAGCCCGCAGGCCGGGGCCGGCTCAGCGGCCCGAGCAGGAAGCGGGGTCCCTGGGCCCCTTTGTGTGCAGGGCGGGGGAGGGGTGCCGGGCAGCCCCCGCTGCAGGCTCCTCGGACGCCCGTCTTCCCGCGGGGCCCCGCTCTGCGGCGCCCACCCCTTCCCTCCGGGGGCGCGTTTCGTCTCCCCCCCTCGCGGAGCTGCTCCGGCTCGCCCTCCTCCCCACGCCCCCTGCCTGGGCTTCGGTTCCTATAGGAAGGGCACCAGCATCCCATCCCCACCCACCCCGACACTTCGCTCTTTCCCCTCCCCCTCCCGTAACTTCCTCTTCTTCCCCCGTCGGGCCCTCGGCTTCTCTGCACTCTCCTCCCCAGTTCGCCGATTTCCGCCCACCTTCCGCCTCCCCGAGCCGCGCTGCAGCTAGCGGGGTGTGCTTTTCCCTCCCTCTGCTAGGAGTTGCTGAAGGGGAGACTCATGAGGGAATACAAGGTGGTGGTGTTAGGGAGCGGAGGGGTTGGCAAATCTGCCCTTACTGTGCAGTTTGTCACTGGGACTTTCATTGAGAAATATGACCCCACCATTGAAGATTTCTACCGCAAAGAGATCGAAGTGGACTCTTCCCCCTCCGTGCTGGAAATTCTGGACACCGCAGGAACTGAGCAGTTTGCTTCCATGAGAGATCTCTACATCAAAAACGGCCAAGGTTTCATCCTGGTTTATAGTCTGGTTAATCAGCAGTCTTTTCAGGTAACCGAACCAAGTCTTGTAATTTGTTAGAAAGGGGTGTGGTAATCCTGCGTTTACTTCTGGGTTGCTTGAGCCGTGCGTTAATGACTGTGTTTTGCTTTTGAAAGTTAGACATGGTGCATTTTTGAGGTTACTCCTGGCACGGAAAAGTATCGGGTTGTTTCTATAGCGAGTACTAAAGTAACAACCGTCAACAAATATTTTAAAGTTATTTTTAAGTCAAAGAAAACTGAAAAAGAAATAGGTCAGTCTGTGTATATTTAGCCCGGAATATAACCTTCTGAAGTTGCTTGTTCAATTCAACAAGTATTGATTAATGTACTCAACAAAATAACATTTAAAAGATAATCTCGGGTAAATAGAGCACTTTGGAAGAAAAATTATTTGGAGCCGATTAACTGTTGCACAGATAACTCCTCTGTGTCTGCTTCTCCCCCCTCCCCCTCTCTGTTCTCACCCAAGTTTCTCAACCAGATTCGTAAATCTTAGTGCTGCAACATGAAGAACACAAGACCTGCCTCCTAGGCATTTTACTTACTTACTTGGGGCGTGTGAGGGAAAACTTATTAACTGAAAAGACTAGAACTTAGAATTAATAACCAACAAAAATCTAGAATGACTTTCCTTTTCTGCAGTTGATCTGGATTGTTTCTGATAACATTGACTATTTTTATAGAAAATATGTGGATCTGGGAACGTTGAACAAGTGCAGATTTCTAACCCCAGCTGGGTAGCCAGACTGGAGTTTGTCCAGTTTCTTTGGAAAACCTGCCCTGTCCTTCACTGGGAGACACACTGAAGGTTTAACATTATTTTAAGAGATGCAATAAATGTTGCTATTTATTCCTTGAAAATAAATAACCTCATATTGACCCATTATATTGACCTCCATTGATTTAGGAAATGGATATTTTTTCTGCATTTAGAGGTATGCACTTAATGTTGCTTACTTAAGAGACATTAAGTGCTTTAGCCAATCCAATGCGCTAATTCCACTGTTTTTAGTATTTTAAATTAAAGTACTATAGTGAACTTTTCCCGTAACTTGATACGGCAACTTCAGGATTTTTTTTCTTTTAAAGATAGTAAGTTCTGAGTAAATGAATCAAAGTTATTGTGAGCAAACTGAAGTTCATTTTACATAGGCTTAAATTGCAAAGCAATAGTATCATAAAAGCATTTTTCCCCAGAAAGTAGCAAAGTACTAAAGGTGCTATTTGACAGGCATTTTCTTTCTAAAGGATCCTCGGGAGATTTGTTATTCTATTAGCCGACTCTCTTGAGGCTGAAAGTCTTTTGAAGGGTTTTTCGTAAGATTTCCATTATATCTACTTCTGTTATAGACATAAATAGGGAGTGAAAAATTGCCATTATTTCAACAGAGACTTAAACTCTTTTAAGCCCCAATGCCATAAATTTGGATTCTCAGCTGAACTTGTGTTTCCACAAGGACACAGGGAAAAGAAGCTTAACCTAGAAGCCTGAATTGACAACATGATTTAAAAGTGTTGCAAATATCAAATAATGTTATTGTAAATGTTTGCGGTCCCGTTTTTCCTTCATCCTGCATGTGAATATTCTGTTTACTGTAACTATTCAAATTAAACACGTTTTATATTTGTCAAACTTTTTAAGTTATAAAAAATTTTTAAAAATTGTCATGTTAGGATTAAATCTATAGTACTGTCTTAAATCAGTACTTCCCTCCCCCAAAGTTGATGCTAATAGAGAATTGCTAAGGCTCTTATCTTTTGTAATGAATTGTAATTACTTAGAAAATGTAATACGCTTGGGAGAAAATTCAAGTTGTAAAACCCAACATAGACAATGAGAAGTATGACTCCTTCCTGCCCAGACTGCCCCCTGCATTGTCCCTCCCAGGAGCTGCTCACTGTTACAATAGTTTCTAGTGTATTTCAGTGTATTGTAAGGTGTTTGATTTTACTGAGGTAAAGGTGTACCATTAAATTTAAAATGAAACATTTAAGTGTATGAACCTGTTTTTAACTTTGGTCTTCTAGGCATGACACAGTGTTTTTGTTCCCACCTCAAACACTTTCTCTTGAGCGCTCTTACTGAATGGCTAGGAATGCATAGATGCTGCAATCCTTGCTAGGATAACAGGTGTTACAAGGAGTGATGACAAGCCGGCAGGTTAAAGGAGATGGCCGAAACCCTTATGTACGAAAGAATTCATCGTATTTGGGAACTTGCTTTTAAAATCAGTCTAGACTGGGGGAAAGAAATGATTAAATGAGTCCTAAGGTTAGTGTGCAACCTGCATTCTATATTCTTGACAGAAACCCTGCAGGTAGAGTCTGTGGAAATTATCTAGTTCCTACTTCAATGGAGAATATGATGTCTTCCCTATTTGGGTGTGTGGTTTTATTTTGGATTCAGCTTTCTCTACTCACTGAGGGATGACTTCTTGTGAGCTTGTAACATTTCTGGTATGGTTCTGCAAACAGCGTAATATTTTTCTTTCTCTTTGTGATTGTTTGAATAGGATATCAAGCCAATGAGAGATCAGATTGTCAGAGTGAAGAGATATGAAAAAGTCCCACTAATCCTAGTAGGAAATAAAGTGGATCTGGAACCAGAAAGAGAGGTTATGTCT
The DNA here is from genome assembly GCF_020826845.1 of Diceros bicornis minor. Taxonomy (NCBI): domain Eukaryota; kingdom Metazoa; phylum Chordata; class Mammalia; order Perissodactyla; family Rhinocerotidae; genus Diceros; species Diceros bicornis. The sequence continues at coordinate 120,526,157 of NC_080781.1, read as the reverse complement.
TCAGAAGGCAGAGCTCTGGCTCAAGAATGGGGCTGTCCTTTCATGGAGACATCGGCAAAAAGTAAATCGATGGTAGATGAACTTTTTGCTGAGATCGTCAGGCAAATGAACTATTCATCCCTGCCAGAGAAGCAAGATCAGTGTTGTACAACTTGCGTCGTCCAGTAAAAAAGAGAACCTCAATCATGGCCATACCGAGCAGGTTAGTTGTTGACGGAACCTTATGAGCCAGAGTATTTTGTTTAAAGTGAGTTACTGTTCTCTCTCTGCTTGATTGATAACATTCCTTTGGGGTGGGCTGAGTTAAAAGATCATACACCTTTTCCCTGATTTGGTGATTTAGCATCCAAAATGCACAGGAGAGCGTTCAATAATAATTTCAGAAGGTGATTAGTTTTGTGTTTTCTACGCTTTTCTATCCTGGGCTAGAGAGCTGCTATAATTTAAATCATCAGTTTACTGATCACCCAAGTGCTTGATTTAACAGGACGATTATTTAATCAAGTTCATCTGTACCTTGCACTTGAGGGACTTAAGTGACCTCTGATAGTAACAAATTATAGTGCCACAATGTACCTTGACTTCATTATGACTATATGATCCAAATGAGAATCTGGTAAAATCATCTGTGATGTGTTAGAAGGGACAATCCCAAGTGCCCAGGAAACATTTTTATTCAGTTTAATAAATAATGGAGTTAATAAGAACAATAACAAAACCTTCAAACCTTTCATTGAGTTAAATGGTAACTTAATAAAATATCTTTAAATGAATGAGTTTTTGAAGAAGTAAGGTTATGTAAAACTTAATGAGCATTTAAAATGAGATTATTTTATTCATATCATGATCTTTTAATCTAGATTGTAATTGGGCAGATAGTCTCACTTAGTAACACTTAGATAATAAGATAAAACAACCAACATCCTGGATGATTGTGAAACCACAGCAAATGCCAGACTAGCCTGACAATATCAGGAATGGAATTGATTGTTTTGAGCCAAGATTGACCTTAAGTCTAGGAGGCAGTGTCTCAAATGGCAACAGGCATTTCAGATCGCAGTGATGATTCCTAATCAAAGGTCTGGCTTTATATGTGCTCCCTGGAGAAAAGACTAACGGTTCCTAATTTATCTTTTCAGACAAGATCTCCTGTCAGGTAGTGTCATCTTTGAAAATGAAATGACAGCAGTGCTTTATTCAAAATGCTTTCACTCATCAGCTTTTCAGCCTACCAGAATATGATGAAAACTCATTTATTTTCTTATACCTAGCTACATCTGTTGTCTTAAAATGTCAGTGTTCAGACTAGTCCAGCATGTGTTTTGTTGATAAGGTCGCCCTTGCATATAGTCTTTTTTTGTGTGTGTGAGGAAGAGCAGCCCTGAGCTAACATCTGATGCTGATCCTCCTTTTTATTGCCGAGGAAGATTGGCCCTGAGCTAACATCCGTGCCCATCTTCCTCTACTTTATATGGAACGCCGCCACAGCATGGCGTGACAAGCGGTGCGTCGGTGCATGCCGAGGATCTGAACCCATGAACCCCAGACTGCCAAAGCAGAGTGCACGCACTTAACCGCTTGCGCCACTGGGCCGGCCCCTGCATATAGTCTTTTGAGGCAGGAACAGGCATATGTAGGTGATCAAGTCCCATGTTCTTGCTTCCACAATCTCTCTTCTTAAATTTTAAGCCAGCTTCAAATTTGAACAAGTTCTATGTGGTGATTGCATCTTTACCATTATGCTCTATTTCTCTATCTGACACTTTTAACTGGGCAAATGACATAAGTGTACACGTGTTAATTTTATCATCTTTATAAAAAATTAACCACCTCCCACAAAATGTTCCCAATTTTCTTTCCATCATTAATGTAGACATCTATAGGAAGTAAACTGAATAAAATTGATCTCATACATGTAGAGGGCCAAATGACAAATGGATAATTTCTAAAGCTATTTTTAAATCTTTCTTATTCTGAGTTATTTCTCAGTTTCTTTCATTTTGCAACTTTTGTGATCTAAATTATGTTTAATTCATTTGGTTACCTGCAAGAATGAGTAAAGAGACTTTTTATATCTCAAGCCAACTATGTTTACATTTTTTGTTAATTACTGAAAATAAGAAAATGTTAATACCCATAATTGTTCATTTTTTATAATAACGGGTCACGTTGCCTATGTAGTTTTTGTTTGGTTTTTATTTTTGTAAGCGGAATATGCAATTGAAGGTATGAGCCTTGAAATAAAATATCTAATCAGCTGAATTTCTGAAAATATTCAAGGGAATTCCCTGACCAAGATCTTTTAGACTAAAGCACACTATAGACAGGGATTTTTTTCTGACATCAAGTAAGATTGAACTGATGTGTATGAGAATCTGTAATCTGAGGCCTGTAACGTTTGTGGCTATGCTTGCTTACTATTTATCTAAAAAAGTAGGTGATGGATTGTGAATCCTGTAGCTTGAGTCATGGAGCTCTGAAGTCTGTCAGTCCCAGATCTAGACTGAAGATAGAACTTTGACAAGTAAAGATGGTTTGAGAAATGTTTGACCTTAATATTTAGAAGAGTACCTTGTCCAAGTTAGAAATAAGAAGACTCAAATAAGTCAGAAGGACTGTGATTACTGTAAATTGGTATCTCTTAATTGAAAGGGAAAATCTATTAGTGCTCTGAGAATTGCTTCTGATAATTCCTGACATTTATTTCTTACCCCCCTTCAATTTGGGTTACCCGTCTCTTGCCCAACACCTGTTTATTTGTATGGCTCCCAGGATTGTTTGCTTACCTTTCACCCTCCCACTGGCAGTAATCTTAGTGTAAGTTCGGAAGCAAGGCCAGATTCTTTATGTGCTGCGTTCAGGGCTGGTTTCCTTACTGACCTGAGGGGCCTGCCGTCAAGTGCTTTGAAGAACTTCTTTCACTGTGCAGCAGCAGTATCATAGAAAGCCAGGTCAGTGTTGCAGCCCTGTGTTGGTTTTATTCACTACATCATAGCTCCTCTGTATTGGTGTAAATAATTGATAGTTGGCTGTTTTGGTATACTGTTGTTGAGCATGATGGGTGTTTTGTTAATAATCTCATAATACTATAAAAGAACTAAATCACAGTGCTGTGAGGGTTCAGGGAAAGGAAAGACCCCATCCAGTTAGAGCAGATTTCTCAATATTCTGGGTTCTTTGTTGTGGGGGACTGTCCTGTGCATTGTAGGATGTTTAGCAGCATCCCTGGCCTCTACCTACTAGATGCCAGTAGCATTCCCCCTGCCTCCCAGGTTGTGATGAACAGGAATATCTCCAGATATTGCTAAATGACTTCTGGGGGGCAAAATCTCCCCTGGCTAAGAACCACTGATTTAGAGGAATTGGGTAGCAGTAGCATTTGAATCAGGCCGTGAAGAATGCGTAGGATTTGAGGGAATGGAGGAGGGGTAGAGATGATTCCAAATAGAGGGAATGCCAAAAATGAGCAAAATAATATCCTAAAATATTCTGCTGATTCCCTGGAAAGAAGGTGGGAAGTGCAGTAAAGTTATCCCTTAAATGTGACTGTTTGATAAATACCCTTTTGGCAAATGGAATTTTTTTAAAGATTATTTTTCAAGAATTCCTGTATCTTAGTCTAGTATTGATGAAAGTTATAAAAAGAAAAAGAAAACAGGAATAAAAAAGGTGTTCTTCACTGTGGCCCTCTGAAGGTCTTCTGCAAGATTTTACCCTGTTTTAATCCGTGTATTATGGAACGGATTCTCCCAATGAAAGTAAATGGTGCAAAAGAGTACCAAACACCGGGAATCAAACTGAAAGAACAAAGATCATTATTTATGTCAGCCTCAGTTCATTATATGTCAGCCTGAAGAAAAAGGGAGATTCTTGATTCAAGACTAGCACATCATTTCACGTGGCAGCAGAATGCCCGGGATGTTAACAAAGGCTTCTGAAAGGCTGAACCATCTATGAATGTCATTTTAGTCTAGCTGGCCTTACTGTTTCTAAACACAGTAGAATTGATTAGCATTTTCAGGGTTTTTTTAAATAAATAAATATGTGGAATCAGACGTATTTCTAATCTTTTTTCCAGCTTTTAATTAGATATGATATGCCAGGGACTTAGCAAGTGTGAGGGGAAAATCATGAAAATTAAATCACATAGTGTACTTTAAAATGCTGACATTTTCATATCCAAGTTAAATATTAATCATATCAGTAAAACGCTAGGGTGGAATTCTGTTGCAGCAGTTCTAGTTTAGATGGATCCTCTTTTTTTCCCCTGCCCTATTTTGCATATCACTTTAAGTGGAGAAAAGAGCTTGTTTTAAATGCTCATTTGTCGTCCAGTTCACATGGTGAGCCAAAATGGAGACTGTGGCATGGCGGCCCTGAATGGAGGGAGGAGCTTACTTTGAGGGTAGTGTGTACTGTGAAGACCTGCAAAGGACATAGGGTAAAAGTGCAGAACAGAGTTACCTTGTCCTTTCTGTCCCTCTAATTCTTCCTGACCTTCACTGTCCCCCTACCAGGTTCATGGTTTGGGACTGTTCGGAGTGGATAGGTGCCTAGTTAGTCCTGCTGTGGATGTGGAGGTGTCTGGTGATTAGAATGACTCTTTGTATATCTGTTTTCTCTTTAATTGCTTCCTTTTAACCTCAAGATTAGGCTTTTATTGCAGAATGAAATGCATACAAGCCATTCAGTTTTACTCCATTACCTCTCTGGCTTAGAATGAACCATCAGTAGAATTAACAAAAATTGCATCATGGAGTTGGAGAATTGCCACCGAGGAAGTATTCTAGCCATAGTACAGGAAAGATTCCCCTTGTGGGATTACTTCTCAGTGGAATTCTAAAATCCAGAAGATAATGTCCCTAAGAAAAACTTAAGTCCTGTCAGCTGTTGGAAAAACTTATCCTATCAAAAACATATTCCCAAATTCCTTTGATTAGCTACAGTCTTAGTAATATCCGATTCAGACAATGCAATTTCGAGTTGAGGGGAGCAGTACCCTACCTGGTCTAATTCAAAGCTAGCAGCTGGGATCAGATCATTGGGCTCACACTGCTGCTTATTATCAGTGGACATGGTCATACTATTTGAGATCTCAGAATTGAACTCATAATATGAATTTAAACTTATGGAGATTTTAGGTCTAGGACATAAGAAAAATAGCTTATCCTTTCCCTTCTACCCTGGGTTCACCATAAACTTTTAGGGTGCATATTTTCCTTAAAGCATGGTTCCACTTCCATTCAAGGATTCTATGCCATAGGTTCAGCTTTTGCGTTCTGTGTTTAATGGATGACAGGTGAGCACTTTTAACGACCTAGTTCTCCCACTCTGCCCCCCAATAAACTTCATGAGAATTATGCAAATTAGAATAGAGAAAAGGTATTTAACAACAACATAACCTCTATCAACAGAATTCTAGCCTAGTCATTTGCTAATGTAACTAATATTTAACTTGTATATGAAAATGCCAAGTGAAAAATGTGAAGGGAAATTAATTTTTTAAAAAAATTCCTTTGATTAAATCCCCATAATATCACGTCTAAAACTAAAAACAAAAATTAAAATCGATTATGATTGCACATTTATATTTGCTGAGATGAATGCTAGTAAATACCGTTGTATTCAGAAGCGGTCAATGTAGCTAAGCTAAAGAGGCATTCGTAAACTGCTAAGCCTTTGAGGAGCCTTTGTTAACATCCCGGGCACTCTGCTGCCACGTGAAATGATGTGCTAGTCTTGAATCAAGAATCTCCCTTTTTCTTCATGCTGACATAAATAATGATCTTTGTTCTTTCAGTTCTGTGTTTGGTACTCTCGTGTACCAATTTACCCCACTTGCGAGACCCTATTTCCTAATTTCCTGAGCAAAAGGTTTGGACTGTTGTTTGGGACTGTGTTTTGTACTCTTCCATAACAAAATCTAATTAGAAAAAAATGAAAAAGTGAAACCAATTGAGCAAGAGTTTGAGCAGAATCTTCCAGACTTAAGATTTGCTGGGTGTCTTGCTGGAAACTTGAGAGTGAGGACAAGGATCACTTGTGTTCTATCTCAGAAGCAGCAAGTTATACTTTTGCAGTGTGTCTGGATGTGATATCCCGGGAGTTAACAAGTATGAGTTTGACCAGCTGCCTTTAAAGCTTCTGGAATGTTTTGTAAATGAATGAGAGTTGTTAGTACACTGAAAATTTTGCTGTCAGTGTGGAGCAATAACATTTACATTTCACATTCTGTGAAATTCTAATCTGAGACAGACTGTCCTTTTTACTTAATGCAAGCTTTTGTTTCAGGATTTATTACTTCAGAGAATTAAAGTTTATTACTCTCTTGAAAAGTAGCTGATATTAATACTTTGTTTAATGATAAGCCTCATACTAATATTGTTGAGTCTGACCCGGGATTTATCTATGTCTCTTGATTTCACTAGAATATTGTTATCATGTGGAGTGTGGATACACCAAATGTTAACCAGTTTTGAGAGGGTGGGAAATAATGCATATATCATCTTTTATTTAATGTAGATTATGGTTAATAAGCTGGTTTGTATTCTTAGTGTTTATTTTGGCTAGAAATAATTACTACTTCCTCAATTTGATTTCAGAGAATGCCTGAACTATTAAATCATCACATATTACAAGTCTTCACTATTTGAGACATGATCATATTTCAAAATCTCAAACTCTTTATAATTGTTTATTTTGAAAAATGTGGATTAAAATTTATTGCAAACTTATTAATTCAAATTAATTGAGGAGATTCTAGTCTGCATTACTGAAAGTCTTGACAGTGAATTGCAAATATAATGAAATACTGTTGTGTTCAAATAGGTATAAAAATTCAAATGAGGCTAAAAAAATACAAAGATCTTTAGTCTGGATATTAAAGACATAATCCTGGTATTCTAGAAATTTATAACATAGTTGAGAAAGTTAAAAAATACCTGACATTTGCATACTTTATAAGGTACTTTCACGTATTACCTTATGCGATATTTACCACAACCTTGTGAGGAAAGAGTTTTTATCCTTATTTTCATGATGAGGACTTGCCCAAGCTTAAATAACCAGTGTCCTAATTAGCAATTCCTTTTAATGCAATAAAGTTTTAATTTTAATCGGAAGAAAAATGTTTCTATAATAATTTCTAAAGTGGCAAACTTTTGTTCTTAATGTGTTTAGGTGAGAATTTCAATAATAATGAGCAGAGAGATGTTATTTAAAAGTAATCATTTTTATGATATAGCTGCTAATAAAGAGTTCTCTAAGGCTCTTTGAACACTAATAGAAGTGTAGCTGTCAAAGGAAATTAAAATTAGGCATGTATAAACATTGGTAGAGCCCATAGATGATCTTAAATTGATTTCACTTGGCATTTTTTCATAGTCGCTATTCTACCCTTTGTTTCTGGCTTTAACAATTTTTATCTTTTATATTAAAAAGCAGATATAGTTCCACTCCCCTAGAAGCTATTTGATGATCCAGCACAAGTAAAGGACATTGTGTCTGAATGATAGATTTTTTTCCTCTGGTATTAATTAGAAGAGTGGAAGTCTATCAACTATAAGAGCAGAGGCTGAGAAATCCCAGTCATTGGAGAAGTTCCTATGGTTGGCATAATGTCCAGAAAAAGGCAGACCAGAGTGGGAAATGTGAATTGCTGTTGCCACCTAATATCTAACTCAAGTCGGAGCACCTAGCAGGTGCTCAATAGCTAGACCTTGATGGAATTACATTTTCTTATTTTAAATCCTCGAGGAAAAGTAAATTTTGAAAAAGGTTTGCATACTGTCAAGTTAGCTAGTAATTAATATGCATTTAATTGTAATACAATTTCCCATTAAAAATATGAAGAGATCAAATTCAGAGTAGAACTAACATTTGCCACTTTTATATTGTAAGATCTTTTAAACTAGTAAGAGCATTTTTAATATTGTATACAGTATAATAATATTTTAAAAAATAAACCAGAGTAGTCACACACACACACACACACACAGTATATTATATCCAATGCATCATTACAGTGTTTCTAATTTTTAATGACGTTTTTGGACCACAGAAAATTACTTTTTTACTTAAACTGATGGGGAACTCAGTGAAATTCCACCTAAAGATAGTTATTCTGGTACCACTCCCATGTGTATATAGATCTGTTGTCAGTGTTCTCATTTTAAACTGTAATCTATATTTCTACATTTTTATGACATTTTTATCTTAATTACAGATAAAACTCAGAGGAAATTTGCACAGATGCTGCTTTGGAGAACTTTACAACCTGGGTTGCAGAACTGAGCCTTGGTAAACCTGTCTCTATTACAGCATGTTGCCATACATCTAATTAAGTGCATAAGGTCTTTGGACTTCAAGATCCATCGATCTTAAACAGGAATGCTTAGCACGTTTACCATATGTTTAAAATCTGTTCTTTATCAATCAGTCCTTTTGTAGCTTTCTAAGTTCTTATTGATGGCTAATATGCAAGAATTAATTTTTAATATTTTCATTGATTTCTTTAATCAGTTTCTCAACTTGTATTTATTAAATACTCAAACTCAGTATTACCTACTCAATGCCTTTTAAAAGAAAGTTATAATGGAGAAAAAATTGAGCCTTAAACAAATGGTTACTTCTGTATATTACCTCGCACCAATGCTTCATTCTATTTGTAAAATCTTTCTCCTTTAAATTGTCGGTTAATACTTTGAGACTTTGTTTACGTGTGGCAGTGTTGTAAAAAGAAACTAAAGATCACAATTTACCTGTATGGATGGAATATCCCTTTTCTTCAAGTGTAGTTTGTGATGTGTTTTTGTAATTAACATGTTCTGAAAGTTACAGTTGATATTTGAAATTGTAGAGCGTTTAGCTGAAGGTAAGCGTTTGATTCCATTAGGTTTTCACATGTGTTAATCTCATTTACAGCATCAAATTGCAGCAGTAACATTTTCCTTTCTGTGAAGTTCTAAATTTAGTTATGACCTACTTAGCAATGCCTTTGAAAAGGGATATTGTATCCATGGTAAATTAATTGTATACCTAAACAGAGATAGCTCAGCTTTGCCTGTCAGGCTCGTAACTGACATCTAGTAGACTTCTGCACATGTAAAATTGAATTCAAATAAAATCATATACACTTTCTTAGTTCTTAATATTTGTCTTTCTGAATAATAGTTTAAAGCAATATTTGTTAAAGTTTTCTTGCACTATCACAATTGCTTTTTAGTTATTTCTCAAGAAGCATGTTTGTAGTAGAGACAAAAAAATCTGTAACAGGAGGGAGGATAGCACCAAGTCTCTGGGCTTTTTTTTTTTTCTTTTTTTTTTTTGCAAATGTGCTTCTAACAGCCATTGCCTTCCATGTTGTTTACCTAATCAGCACATTTTGTCTGAATACTTGAACATTTTAACAGTAACACAGGTATAGAAACGGAAAGGAAACTTATAAAGAGTAATCTTTTGGTTCAGTTTTAACATCATGACAATGAGCGCTTTTTCTAGCAATGATTTTTAAATTTTGTAAGTTTGACAGTATTTGTTGTTGGTTTCTTATTTGGTTAGTTGTGTGCTTTTAATTTGCAGAAGTTAGTAACTGCAGCTCACCTACTGCACCAAAGTTCTCGATTTTAGGAGCCCAGCTTTAGTCATTTGAACATGCTTCTAAATAAAACAAAAAGACCAAAACTATACTTTTAATCTACAATAATAGCTCGACAACTTTGTCAAGGAAAGCTCTAATATATGCAGTGATGGTTTATGGAAGGGTGTGGCAATTTTAAATTTATATTGTGTGTGATGTTAAAATAAAGTGATATCTACATTCATGTGATTTGTTGGTCAGCATGACCATTAATTATTGTGTAGAAATTGGTTAAACTTTGATTTCCTTTTTTTAAATAGTGTTGCATTTGATTCCTAATCAGATTTCCTCAAAGTGAACTCTTGATCTTAGATTTTGAATTTTGTGGTGAGATTGTTAAGGGTGGAGGCAAATGAAACATTGTCCTTTATTTATAAACTGCTTGAAATGAATACCTAATTTAAGTTTGCACTTTACTACCAAACTTAAAACCAAACACTCAGTTCAAAGTAGGTTAAGTGATCATGGTTCATCTTTATTAGCTGTGTGAAATTCTAAAGGAATCAAATAATTCATGATGATTTAAATTTTCTGTAGATGGATTTTTTTATACAGTGTTTCTTTCTTATTGATAGTTCTCATTCTCTCTCTCTCTCTCTCCCCCTCTCCCTCTCTCTCTCTCTGTGTCACTCACCTCAGCAGCAAATTTAACTTGAATTCACTTAGGATCACAGGAATCAGAGGAAAGTGATTTAAATGTGGTTTCTCCAGCACATTTTAAGAAAAGGGACCAAAAGTTATTTTAGCTTCCTCAATAGATTGCATGTCAAGTTGCTTATTAGGATAATAAATTAATATTAAATGCAATATATGTCTTGTCTTTACTATGGCATCTGTTTAGGAGTTGTTCAAATCACTGCAGTAGGGCTCTGCAAATAAAACCATGTGACCTATTATCATGGATCTAATGTACTGTAACTTTATCAATGAAAGGTAAAAAACTCGAATAACAAGTACAAAAATTGAACAATGACCTATAAAGATTTGTAAAAGTAAAATTTTTCCAATAGATTTCATTCTTGTCATTTTGTAAGACGATCCTGCAGTCCACCTGTTTGTAACTTTTTTAATAAAATAGACATCTGTATTACTGAGGTTGGTTTCTTGAATTATTTGGTGAATTACTGTTTGTTCTAGATTTGATAACTTGTAAATCTCTTTCTCATAACTGGAAGTCATAACTTTTTATCAAAATGATAATGTGTATTGTAGTACATGTTTAAAGAAGTTAAATGTTCAATTTGTCTCCTTATTCACCATTCTGGCATATGTGCGGAAAAACTGAGATATAGCCTAAAATGTAATATTTAATCAATTGAATAACATAAATAAATTAGAAATTATAAATAATGGGTAAAAAAAGAAAAGCATGTATGACTTGTCCCATATGGAGAGAGTGGCCCAACTACAAATCTCTGGGCTGGGAATTGTCCATGGATAGGAGATTTTAGACGGTATTAAGCAGTATAATTAAATTTTGAAATACTGAATGAATTAAGAAAATTCAGTACAATTAAGTTATTACTTTGTTTTATCCAGTGAAAGTTTTTGCCAGTCACTTTAATTCACTGCCTAACTCAATATTTTTAATTTGTTGAACTGAATAGGTTTTTTAACCTCAGTAGTTTTTAAACCCATAATCTTTTCTTTGATGGTAGACAGTTCTGTCTGTCCCAACATAGATGAACTGGATTTTTTTTTTTTAATTGTAAAAATGGGCAGGTTTATATAGCTGCATTATAACATATAGAAAATATCTTACTATTTATTACCATTGATTACTGGTCTTTAGTTGGGCTCCAAACACCCCATATATGCTTTACTAGATGCTGTCCTTGAAGTCCAAAAAGCCTTTTCTACAATGGAGGCACTCATGATTTCAGCGCCCTCCCCGTTTTCTTCCACTGAAGGAGTAGCGTCCCTTCATCCAGCAAGGTCAACGTGTTTAACCGAGTGAATGACGGAGAGGATGAGAGGATGGAGTAGGGAAGAGCTAAGGGGTCCTAGCCTGATGAGCCAAATCAGCGTTGGATATCAGTTCGGTACTCTGTCACAGCCGGATCACCTTCATGTCTTTCCCTCCTCTGCCCTCCGTCGTGTTGTTCTTATCTGGGGAGAAAATGCATCTAGTCTTCACACTTCTCCAGGATATAGCAGCCTGGGGTCAAGATCCAAGGCTACAAAACTTCTTGTTCAGATTTAAAGTGGGGACAGTTTTTCGGATAAGCCCTGCTTTCGCATGTATCTGTCTCATTTGAACCGTGGTGTTTTGGACTTATCGTCCCCATTTTGTTGATGAAACCAAGGCTCAGGAAAGTTGTGACTTAAGATCATAAAGGCAAGATCAAACAATTAAAATATTGAGAAAGGTTATATTGGACAAGTTTTAAAATTCATCCTTGGATGAGTCAAATGGGTGCTATTAAAATTATAAAGCTCGTGGAAACAAAATAAAAGACACAGCAAGCAATAGCTGTTTTAAGTCAGTGTGACACTCCATATGTAACAAAATACTATGGGTCCTATTTAAAGGTAATGTGTTTGTTATATTGCTAAGAGTTTGTGTAAGACATAAGCTATTTTCATTATAGCTATTTTTCTTTGGAAAGGCAATGTTTTAAATCAGGATTTGGCAGCCTTTGGCCGCCAGGCAAAATCCAGCCCAGTTAGCAGTGCCAAAAGAACTGTAGTTCGATTTAGCAGCTGTATCCTGAATCCGTTGCACAGCTCAGCTGCACCCTTTTTCTACCTAAACTTATAGTTTGAGTGAAGGGCCAGGAGTGCAGCTGATCCCAGACATATCTTTTGTCAGCAGAGACCTACTCCTGTGCTTATAGGCATTACTTTCTATGGCCCAGGCTGCCTCCCTCCCAAACTCAATGGTCTTGCCATTGTATTATAATTCATGAGTTTTCTCCCATAGACTGTGAGCTCCTTGAAGGTAGGGCTTTGCCTAAGTCACTTATTCATCCTCAGTACTTATCTCTAGTGCGTTATAGGCGCTCCATAAATATTTTATGAAATTATAATCACAGAATCAGTATAGAAGGTGGGTGGTTCTCTCTTTAGAAAATCCTAACCCTGCCATTTTCTACTGGTCTTTCTCATTTGTAGCATTTAGGTAGCATGGGAAATGTGTTTTCTTCCCCTGTCTTCCTTCATCCTCTGTAGCACTGTTTTTTTTTGTGCTTGTTTGTTTTGCTTTCTGTTTTGTTTATAATAGAAGTAGTTGTTTCTAAACTCACTTCCAAGAGAAGTGTACACCATGGAGAGATGGTCCATATGGGTATACTGTAAATATGGACTGAAGGGCCTTGAGTCTAAGATTAAATCCTCCAAGACTCTAGGGAGAAGAATGCAATCAAGAAAGTATTTGCTGTCCATGCCTGGGTTTCCTCCCCAGTAGATTCTGAAGCTGACCCAGACCTGTCCCAGCCTCATTCATAGGCAAGTCAGATAAAGGTTCACATTGGGTCCACAAAACCTCTCAAATATTTCCCCTCTAATGGGTCAATAATTCCTATTTTCCCTGCAAAACCTCAGGTGATTCCCCCCTACACCCCTACAGTCATCCCCTAGGCCTTTCCTGTAATCTTTCTTCCCATTCCCTCATTGTACCTACCAACCAACTTGTACCCCATGTAACCAAACTCCTCCCCTGCCCCCTCCCTTTTTTCTGTATGAATCTTAAGATAATTTTATGAGTAATAAAACTAATCAAACTAAAATTTTTTGCCCTGGTCCCCCCAACCCCAAGACTCAGTCTCCAAATCCTTTGACACCAATAGTTGGAGACCTTTTCAGGTTGGCCTTAAACCAACGTAAGGTTATCAGCCCTGTGTATGAGCTTCAATATCAGTGCTCTGTGCAGTCTGCCATGTAACTGGAGACTCCCAGATGCCCCAGAAAGCCCTCCAGGAATTGGCTCCTGAGGCTCTAGATACTTTTACTCGTGCTGTAAGCCGCAGGGAATGCCCTGGGCTTAGTAGTTTGAAGCTCCTACCAGCTGCTATGAGCTTTAAAATTTGGGGGAGGGGGGTGCAAGGGAGGGAGGGAATTAAGCCATGCTGAACTTTTCTTGGAGCTTGAAAGTGGACAGGTGTTAAATCTACTGTTGAGAAATATAAGGATCCCTGAGGGTTCTGACCCTTCAGTAAGTCTCATTTTGGGGGTTCATTGCTTCTCTGTTTAAGAGGGAGCCGAAGGAAGTCCTGTTACCAGTGGACACAGTTTTCTCTGGTTTCCTGTGGTCTTGTTTTGGACACTTGTATGGCTATCCTTAGAAAAATCCCAGCTGAAGTGTAGACATTATGCCATTCCCCAAGATATCTCTCTGAGTGTTTTTGGTCCTTTGGTAAGGTCCCAAAATATACAGAAATAAATGGGAGGGGTGGACATTGAAATGGCAGACGCAAGGCTTTATCACGCTGCTTGGTTGCGAGCTGAGTCTATGGCAGGTGCTTGAGTCCCTCCAACTGCTATGGCATGGAGATTGAAGCCCTTACTCTCTAACCCAAGAGAAGTCTGAGCTATAGGCCTTTTGCTTTCCAGCTGGCTGAAAAGAGTAGTTGCAGTGACCTAGGAATGGAAATCTGGCCCAAAAAATAGCAACTTCCCTTTGGACAGTAAATAGTTTTTTGGTGAGGAGGATGACTATTCTAGATGAAAAAGGGGCAAGAAGATCAGTGCCTTCATTTAACTGAGCTTCTAAGCATGTGCCAGGCACTGTGCTATGAGCTGAGTTTATAAGAAGAATGTGATATGGACTTATCCTCTGGTGGAGCTTACATTCTAGCCTTGGAGACAGCCTTGCAAGCAATAACTACGAGGTAATGTGATGTATACTCTAATCTCAGCATGTACCAGATGCCAGGGAGCCCATAAAAGGGAAGGGATTTGTTTTCCCTGTAGAGGTCAAGGGAAGTCAAAGAAACTTGCCTTGTGAATGGATTCTTGAAGGCTAAGGAGAAATTTGCAGGAAGGGCATTTCAGATGCCCTTTGCCTTCAGATAGATAGACTTTGGGAGAGAAGAGTAAGAAGAGACGTGGAGCCCTGAATGTGCCTGGCAGACTTGGGAGGCCTTGAGGCAGCAAGGATAGCAAGAGGGACAGGCTGGAATAAGGCCGGAAGGAGGGATGGGAGATGAGGCTGGAGAACAACACAGGCTGGAACGTGAGGGTCTTGCATGCCCTACTGAGCATTTGAGGATTTTTCCTGGCAGCAACGGGGACCTACTGGCAGGCTGCAGCAGGAGAATGGCGGGAACAGATAGGTGTTTTAGGATGATATGAAAGGGGAGGAGAATAAGTTGGATGGGATTTGCCTGGAGCAGAGAGACCTGTTAGGAGACCACAGCAATCATACAAATGAGAAAGAGCAAGAGCCTTAATAGGGCAAAATCAGGGAGAATGAAGGGATGGTGATAAAGTGGCCCAAAATATGGATTCAAGTCACAAATCTGATCATACCACATTGCTCAGCTTAAAATTCTCTCTTGACTCTCCAGGATCCACTGCATTAAACAAGGACTTGCACATTCCAACTTGGCCTACCTCTCCAACCTCATCTTTTTTTATGCCTCCCTTCATAACCTAAGCTCCAGTCCAGTGAGCCCAAACTTCTTGCTGGTTCCCAAGCAAGCTCTATTCATTCACACTTCCATGCCTTCGCAGGAGCTATTCCCATCACGTGCAATACCCTCTCCCCAACCTCCGTGGATCCCTGATTTCTCTCATTTCTCTCAGACAGAGATACATTCTCTCTCTCTCTCCCTTCCTCCCTCCCGTCCCCCCTGCCCAACTGTTTCTTTCTCCTTACCTCCAGCTTGGATATCACCTAGTGAATACTTATCACATTATTTCAAAATTATCTGTTTACATATCTGTCTCCCAAAAAAGGAAATTAGCTTCTCTTAGGAGAGAAATGGATTCTTTTTCACCAAGCACAGCATTAGATGCACAGAAGGGTTCAATAAGTGCTGAGCGATCAAGTGAATTTTGGCAATAGAACTGACAGGACTTGTTGTGATTATTGGTTATAATGAACAGGGGGAAATAGAAACTAAGTAGTTTCTAGCTTGGCTAACTGAGCAGTCCTAAATAATCTAGTTTCCACTCCTGACCCACTCTAATCCTCCCTTTACAAAGCAGCCAGAGTGATCTACAAATATAAACGTAATCCTGATTCTCCCCCAGCCTAAAGCTCCTCGATGGCTCCTTATCACTATCGGATTTAGTGCAAACTTCTTGGCATGAGCTGGCCCCTGCCTACTTGCCCATCCTTGTTTCCCACCACTCCTGCCCTCACACTTTTCCCTTTAACATCAAACGGCTTTGTAGTTTATTGCATATACTCACACACCTTGGCTCATTCTCTTTCCTTCCATCTGAAACTCCTTTCCTCTTCCTTGGCTATCTACTACTCATGCATTGAAATTTCTTGTTTCCCTTTTCTAGAAGGTAAGTTCTAAAAGGGAAAGGATTATGTCTCATCTACTAGTTACCTCAGTACCTCTCACAAAGCAGATGATCAATAAAGATTTGTCGAACTCAACTCAACTGGGTGAATGGTGATACTATTGCTAGAACTGCCATACAGCAGGAGGAGGTTGCCGGGGTAGTTGGGAATGTGGGGGTGTGTGATTTCAGCCTGGGGCATGTGGAATTGCATATGCCTAAAGGCATACATGTGGAAAGGTACAATGGGCAGTTTCCATGATTATCTCCAAGGACAAGCCTCTATCTTGTGCCCATTCATGGAGTGATACTCTTAAAGCAGATCCAATCACTGTTTCTATTTAAGCAGGGTGATGTCAGCCTCTGACTTACATCAATACCAAATCCACACCCAATGCAGAAAAGTCAGCCAAGTCAAATTTCCAGTCCTCTCTGCCTCTGGCTCTGCGCCTGAAGGTGGGGAGTGGAATAGGAGGATAAGGACTTGTTTTCTTCCATCAGCCTCAATTGGGGTTTGAGCCAAAGTCAAAGAAAGCTAATATCAGGATTTGTGTTCCCTGCAACCCTTGCAAACTATATGGGCAGATTCCCACCTCTGTCCCCCAAATCAAGATACTTCTTAGTCTGTTCCTGAGTGAATGGGTATTTTCCCATCTTTTATGTGGGTGTGCACATCAGTGCCTAAGTATCTTTCATTAATCTAAGCAGAGTTAAGAGCCTCAGTTTCCTATGAAGGTTTCCATGGAGGCATTAGAAACAAATATACCCATTGCCTTTGGCAAAGAGTTCGGGTTCTGATATGTTTGTTTATTTGCTATTAGAAAATAATACATAGGGGCCAGCCCAGTGGCGCAGCAGTTAAGTACACGTGCTCCGCTTTGGTGGCTCGGGGTTCGCAGGTTCGGATCCCGGGCGTGCACTGACGCAGTGCTTGTCAAGCCATGCTGTGGCGGCGTCCCATATAAAGTGGAGGAAGATGGGCACGGATGTTAGCCCAGGGCCAGTCTTCCTCAGCAAAAACAAGGAGGATTGGCATTGGATGTTAGCTCAGGGCTGATCTTCCTCACACACACAAAAAAGAAAATAATACATAGCAATGTTACCAAATCAAATGTAGAGCTTACTCACCCTATAGAGGACAGTCATTCTATAGAAGGCATCTGTACTGTCTAGTATGGGATTTCATCTTATTGTGTATTGTTCTCTAAATGTGTCTCATTAGGACACCCAATGATTTACATTGTAGAAATATACCATAGACAAGACAAGGCAGCGACTCCTGAAAGGCCTTCTTTGACTCACAGAACAGGACTTTCCTACACCTGCAGTTCTGCACTTAGATACCTCAGGAGCTTCCTAAACACCTAAGCTTCAGATCTTACCGCAGCAGGTCTGTTTCTGTCGTAGTTTATCAAAATCCTAAAAAAGTTAGCACATGGAAGGAAAGGCCGTTTCTCTTTTCCCCAAATGTCGTGCTCTTCTGGGTATCCTAAAACAGATAAATTAGAGAGAATTTTTATTCTGATTCTGTCATACTCTGTGAAGGCATATTAATTACCTTATAACCTATCTCCTTGATGATGTATTCAAGTTAAATCACATGGCCTCAAGGTCAAGTCAATAACCGTACTTCTAGAAACCAATTTGCTGTTCATTATTCTTTTCAGATTATTTGAAAACAAGAGTAATGGGAAGCACTAGGCTTCGCTTTAGCGTTCATGAAAATATACTGCAGAGCTGTAGTACTTAAATCAGTGTGATACAACTGTAAGAGTAAACAGACCAGTGAAACACTAGGATGATACCCCTGAAAGATACCTGTAAATATAACTTAATATATTATAAGAAGGTATTAAAATTATGTGAGGAAGTTAAAAATTATACAGCAAATGGTGCTGGGTAATTAGTTAACTATTTTGGTGGGCAGTCACTTACAGCTTCAGCTCATAGTATATATCAATGTAAAGTCCAGAAGAATGTAAAAAAGAAATACGCAAAACTAAACCAAAAACTATAGATAAAAAAAGCCAAGAAGGAAGAACTTTTTAAATTTAAAAGAAATGGAGGAAATAACAAAAGATGAGTTTTATATTTAACCAGATTTTTAAAACTTGGAAAATAATTGTAACAAATATGATAGACAGGGGGTTAATAGTACTAATATATTTTTTAAAAGCTCGTACAAACAGGAAAAACGTAAAATCTCCAGAGAAAATTAGAGAAAAATTTCACAGAAAATGATATGTAATGGCTACATATGAAAAATATTCAAGCTTGCTGGTAACAAAAAATATGCAAATAAAACAACAGAGAAATATCATTTTGTTGTTGTACATTTAAATTATCTTGTTTTTAAAAACTACATGATACTATTATTTTATACAGTTAATGACTCCTTATCCCCACATGTTTATCATTTTCTTTGTTCATCAACCCTTCTTGGAATTCAGGCCTTCCATCTCAAATCATATCCCTTCTGCCTAGGGTACACAAACTGTAGCATTGCCTTCATTGTAGGTCTGCCGGTGACAAAATCTCTGAATATTTGAAAACTGTATTTCTTTCTCGTTATTCAGAGATATTTTCATTGGGTATGTAATTCTAGGTTGGCAGTTATTTTCTCTTACCACATTGGCGATATCATTCCAGAGTCTTCTAGGTTCTCTTGTTGCTATTGAAAAGTCAGCTATCAATCTGTCTCTGCTACAAAGACAATATGTTTTTAATCTGTCTTTAAAGGCATATATTACTTTTTAAAAATGTCAATTATTAAGCTTTTTTAAATTTCTCAAAGTTCTAGTTGGTTCTTTTTCATATTTGCTAGCTATGTTTAATAGTTTCTTGTTCCCTGAAGATATTTTAGAGTTTGCCTTTTATTCATTTAAGCATATTAAGCAAAGTTATTTTATAATCTGTGTCTGATAATCCCAACATCTAAAGTTTTTATGGATCTGTTCCTCTTGCCTGTTGTTTCTCACTCAAGGTGTCTTGTTTCATTGTGTATTTATTTTGGCTCTTTGCTTCTCATGGTCCTTGGAAAATTACTTGTGGCCTTGGAAAAAGATGTGTTTCTCCAGGGAGGATATGTATTCACTTCTGCCTGATGCCTGGGCGCACTTCTTGCCTGGGAGCACACTGGGCTACGTTCATGTCTTGAAGTTGGTTTTATTGTTGTTGTTTGTTTGTTTACTACACAGGCAATGTGAATTTTGGGCATTAAATTCACATAAGAGCTGGATTGTGGTTGCAACTTCTTAAAGATGGTCACTCTACCCCCATTCCCCCTCAATTAGCCGTGATAGGCGACAAAGCAACTTTCCATACATTTTCCTGAGGATGGGCGTTTATTTATGGTTCACCTTTACATTGAGGATGTAGCCCTTTGGGATACTAGATTTATGGGGGCAGGGCCTCCTAATTAGACTCCCCATCCTGGTAAGGCCCTGAGCCTTACATTCTGTCTTTGTTTCTGGAGAGATCACACATACACAAAGCTCAAATGGGACTTCTTTGGCAAATGTCCTTAGGGAAAAATTAGCTTCGGTGCTTGGTTTACCTCTTTGAGTTACTGCCTTCACTTAGATTTGAGCCTGATAATTCCTTATCATCTTATTAGCTTTTTGATACTTTTAAGAAGAAATATATATATTTTTTTACTTTATCCAGCAGTTTTGTTTTCTGCTTGCAGAATCTGTTCAAATACCTAGACAGTCATATTATCTGAAACTAAAGCGTATATTTCATTGTGAATGAAATTAACAAAGATTTTTATTAAAAGCTAATCCTCACTCTTAGCAAGCATGTGGTGCAAAGAGTAGTCACACTATACTGGTAGGACTGTACATTGAGTGTAAATTAGCTCAACCTTAAAAGAGGCTTGTTTAGTAATATGTATCTAGAATCTTTTAAATGTTCGTAAGCTTGACTGGATAATTCCACTCCCAATAATATATAGTAGTAAATAAGCAAAAAGGCACAGAAAAATGTACATTTGAGGATGCTTATTGAAATGTTATTTATAGTACCAAAAAAAACCCTTATGGTATATCCATAACGTAATATATTATGCAGTCATTTATTAATAAATATATTTTTTGGAATATTTAGTGACATGGGAAAATGTTCTTGATATAAGGTTGATAAAATCAGACTACCAAATTGTATGTAACAATATAATCCTAATATATATGTATGTGTATATATAAATTATATATGCATGGAAACACATCAAAACATTAATGGGTATATGTAACATATATACAGGTAGTGGGATTATAGCTCATTTTTACTTCTTTATGAATTTTTGAATATTATGTATTATTTAGTCTAGTGTGTATTTCTTTTTTTTTTTTTTTTTTGTGAGGAATATCAGCCCTGAGCTAACATCCATGCTAATCCTCCTCTTTTTTGCTGAGGAAGACCGGCTCTGAGCTAACATCTATTGCCAATCCTCCTCCTTTTTTTCCCCAAAGCCCCAGTAGATAGTTGTACATCATAGTTGCACATCCTTCTAGTTGCTGTATGTGGGACGCCGCCTCAGCATGGCCAGAGAAGCAGTGCGTCGGTGCGCGCCTGGGATCCAAACCGGGGCCGCCAGTAGTGGAGCGCACGCACTTAACCACTAAGCCACGGGGCCGGCCCTGTATTTCTTTTATAATCGGAAAAAAAGTTCTTAAAAAGGCAACATGTTAGGATTAACTGTGAATATTTACAGCAATTCTTTAAATGGTTGATATTCTTATTATACAAAGACCTCACATAAATCTAAGAAAAGCCCTAAGACTCCAGATATAAAGATATCTTTATGTTGCTGTCAATAGCACTTTGAGTTTCATGGACCTAAATTCAATGGTCCAACCAATATTGAAGAAAACCCTTTCTGCCTAGCTGAACAAATGGATTTTCCTTTATTCAAGCGAAAACTATCCCGCCTCTTGGACAAGCAGGGAAGCTATGGCTACACATCTTGAGCTCTATCCTTTATATGAGAGGTAGAGAGGAGCCCCTGGTCTGCGTGTGCACACATGCACTTGAACACACACACACACACACACACACACACACACACACAGACAGTTTTCTCACTCTTGCCTCTTCTTTCAGGCCCTGAAGAGAACTACCACCATACATTTTTTCTAGACGTTTTCAGGGGGAATCTCATATGTGCTCATGAATAAGTGCTGTCAGTTTCCACGTGGCTTTTGTGTTTTCTTTTTCCTATCCGTCTGCTCCAGCTTATATCCTCGGTGCTGTTGTGTGATCTAAGCATCACTATATTTTCTGGGCATAGCTGGCACTTATGCTGTATAATGCTGCATTTGGAAAGTACTGTGCCACATCCACTGGGTACCAGCTGCCTCCACTGGCTTCTACAACTCGCACTGGGGACCACTGCTACTTCTATGGGGTGACAGTTTTTCCTGGTAATAGCTTTTCCTAGATACCACCAAAATTAGTGCTGCGCACCACTATCTTGTGCCCAGAGCAACTGTTGACACCTTAGAGGCTTGGACAATCCTTGTCCACCATGGACAGTTGTGCAGGTTGCACGCTGCACAAGAGATGCCTAGCAGAGAGAACAAGGAGTCTGAAATCCAACCTGTGTTCCCCTACCATACAGTATGCCCATATTGTTGAATGTGTCCTGGGAAAAAGGATGGATGCCTATTTCTAATTCACTTGCTCAGAGAGGGCAATGTCCTCCGCCTAAGCTTTAGGGCTGCCTAGAGCAGGTGCCATTTTTGCATTCATACAAAGACACAGTATAGAGTAGCTGCAGCTCTGCCTATAAATGTCAAAGTATATGGTGTTTGGTACAATTTGGCAGAAAATGTCTCTCTCCTTTTTAGGCTACACTTGAATGTAAGTTCTCTCTGCTTTGTTCACTGCTATAGCCCGAACACCTAACACTGTATCTGGTACAGAGCAGGTTTAGATAAATATTTGTTGACTGACTACATAAATGAATTACTAAAGGCCCGAAGCAGTCATGCTTGTGCCCTAATGATGAAATGTCTTTGTAAAATAGGACTTTTCATTTTTATTGACTATACCTTCTTGCATGCCCCTAAGGCTCAGATATTGAATCCCTGGGGGTAGGCCTGGAGACAATTTCAAGTGACAGCCTCTGTGCTCTCCTCAGAATTGTCCCTCCCCTCTAGTGACTAAAGCTTTCTTACTGGGCCAACTTTGTATACCTGACTCTTTCTTTCCCTGGAATAAATTATCTCCCACGAGGCTCCCTAGTCTTTCAATACAAATGCATTTCTGATGGGCCTGCCCCACCAGTTCTCCAGCCATGCCCAGACATGTGTGAATGCCAGCAACTGACACAGCTTAGGCTCAGGCTAAGACCCTCCCTACCCCCTAACTACACACATGTATATAACCACATTTAATATATTCATAATCATATCCAGGTGCATACATGTCTGTTTATGTGGATCTACACGTTCACACACATAAACTCGTACCTCTGTGTAAGCACTCACACCTGTAGAAAATAAGCACTATGTGCACATTTACACACACACCTGCACATACAGAGGTATATACCCAGTACTCCTTTTTAACACACTTCTAGTTAGAGCTGGTCCTTTGCCAAGAATCTTGATTCCATTTTTCAACTCTATAATAACTCCTCTCCTTTTGATTTAACTCCCTCAATCTACATTCACACACAGGCCCACCAGCAGGGGCGACTCTAATCCATTTCAGTCATCCAAGGAGTTTATATCTCTAAGCTCATTACGCCTCACACTTGCACAACCGTTCCTATCAAAGCATCTTCCGGGATTGCCAAGGTCCTCCACTTTCTTATTGGAGCCTCAGTTAGGAACTTGTGGTTAAACCTCAACCATCTTACAGCTGAGGTAGAGAGACGCATCCTAGATATAATGATACGTAAGAAAGTGGTGAAACAAAGACAGAAACAGTGTTTAATGAGGATTCTGAAAAGCCAGAAAGCACTGCTCTTTGGGGGAGTTGGAGAGAGGTCCTGAATGGGGGTATCATTTAAGCTGGGCCTCGAAGGCTCTATGGGAATTGGACATACAGGGACAGAGGCAGGAAATTCCAAGAGAAAGCAAGGATGTTCACAAAGGTGCAGGGGGAGGAAAAAGTGATGTATGTGAAAAACTGTAGTGGGTCAGGCATTGGCAGTGAGGAAATAGAAGGAAAAGTCGTCAAGATAAGATCATGGAAGTTCTTGTAGCTCCACTAAGAACCTTGATCCTTTTTTGTGTGTGTGTGAGGAAGATTGGCCCTGAGCTAACATCTGGCAATCCTCCTCCTTTTGCTGAGGAAGACCGGCCCTGGGCTAACATCCATGCCATCTTCTTCCACTTTATATGGGACGTTGCCACAGCATGGCCTGACAAGCGGTGCATCGGTGCACGCCCGGGATCCGAACCAGCGAACCCTGGGCCGCCACAGCGGAGCACGCACCTAACCACTTGCGCCACCGGGCCGGCCCTTGATCTTTATCTTCAGAAAAATTGGGAGGCATAAAAGAGTTTTAAGCGAAGGAGTCATAGTGGCTGCTATGTGAAAGGTGGATTGAAAGGAGGTATGGCTGAAGCCAAGGAGACCAGTTAGTAGGCCATGCAAGAGTCCAGATTAAATATGATGGCAGATTGGACTTGGCAAGTGGAGCTGGGTAGAAATGGACAATTGTAAAGGGGAAGTAGGAGACAGGGAGTAGCAAGAGCTAAGGCTGAAGGGTTAGACAGAAATTGCGCTTTAAGATCTATAGGGAACTTTTGAAAGGTTTTAAGCCATTGAAAGGTCTTTAAACAAGAGAGATTCCATGAGAATGGCATGTCACAAAGATCACTCTGGTTGCGGTGTGGAGAAGGAGTTGGAGGGGAAAGGAGTGGAGGCGACTAAGGAGGATGTTGCAATCACTAGGCAAGAGGTATTAGAGGCCTGGTCTAGGACAGTGGCAATGGAAGTGGATATAAGTGAGTGGATTTGAGAGGTGTATTACAGTGGTATATTTGACAAAATTTGATGGCAAATATATTATGAAAAGCAAGGGAATACCAGTAGATCCCACCGTGGGCCTGTGTTTCGTCTTCTAGAGTCTTTAAAAGCAAAAAAACAAAAAAGCAACACATCTCCTTAGTGAACAATGATGCTGCAGTCTTACTCACGGGAAGAATGTGGGCTTTGTGATGGGGCCAAAAAAATTATTACCAGCACAGAGAACATTTATTGAGTCTGCATTCAGATAATGCATTTGGCTTGGTCCCCTCCACTCTTCAGGTCGCCTTCTCCCAGCTCGTGCAGTGAGAACCGATACTTCTAAGGCTGGCCTTCCGAGCCTTCAGGCAGAAAAGAAAAACAATGACAGCAGTAGCTTCCTTTAATAGAGTGCTGACTTGCTAAGTGTCAGACTCTACACATACTTGCATTTGTTTTCCACACTAAATCCTCTCTCCAAGCTTATGAGACAGAAATTATTATCCTCATTCTCCAGATGAGGAAAATGAGGCTCAGAGAGCCACAGCTGAGTCACCTCACGACACAGGAATTTTGTTCCAGTCTGTCTAACTTCAAGTGCATGCTCCTTTAACTACATCAATGGTTCTCAACCTCAGCTGCACATTAAAATCACCTGGGGGGGTATTTTTTTCTCTCTTTCTCTTTTAAACAGCTTTATTGAGATATAATTCACACCATACAATTAATCCATTTCAATGACTTTAATATATTCACAGATATGTGCAACCATCACCACAGTCAACTTTAGAACATTTTCATCACCTCAAAAGGAAAGCCCATACCTATTAGCTATCACCCTGTTATCCTCCTGCCCTCTGCCCCCACTCATAAGCAACCACTAATCTACCTGCTGTTTTTATAGATTTTCCTATTCTGGACTTTCGTATGAATGGAGTCATATAATATTTGAACTTTCGTGACTGGCTTTTTTCACTTAACACAATGTTTTCGACGTTCATCCAAATTGTAGCTCGTATTAGTCCTCCATTCCTTTTTTATGGCTGAATAATACTCCCTTTTAGGTATATACCACATTTTGTTTATCTCTTCAACCATTGATAGACATTTGGGTTGTTTCAACCTTTTGGCTGTTAGGAATAGAGCTGCCATAAACCATTCATGTACAATTGTTTGTGTGGATATATGTTTTCACTTCTCTTGGGTATATGCCTAAGAGTGGAATTGCTGGGTCATATGGTAACTCTATATTTACTCATTTAATGAACTGCTAGACTGTTTTACCTGGGAAGTTTTTAGAATATACTAGTGCCCCTGCCCACCCCACTCATCCCTCACCCTCTGACAAATGAATCATACTCTCTGGAGTTGGGTTCTAGTTAATTCCAAGAATCCTCTCCCTCAGTAGATTCCAGTGTGCACCCTGCGTTAAGCACCACTGTACTACATCATAATCTCAATGATATTTGAAATATGGCACTACTTAGGATTATCTATTTTTGAAGGATTATTAACCACGAGGATTCAACAAGAAGCCAGTGCTTCAATATTTATTCATTAGCTAAGCCAACCACCCTAGTGACTCATGATTCTGGGAAGAGAAGGTTTGATTAGAACTTTCAAGACTTGTAGCTCTCTTTTCTGTCACCAAGGCTGATCTTCAGAGCAGGAAGACTGGAAAGCAAATATTGGGCTGGATTATCAATGTGCTGAGAAGATATTGTTTCCACACAGGGTCACAGTGCCTAGAATGATACCATGAAAAATTCCTTCAATGGCGTCTGGAAAAATTATGGGTTTTCAAGAGTTCCTTAAGAAACTACAAAGCTCCCTGGTAGAAAGGAAGTTGACAGAGAGGGAGAGAGCCAGGTGGAGACATGACTTCTTTTTGGCAAGAGGCAAAGGGAGGGGAAATTGGCAGGAATGATTGCTTGCCTTCGCTCAGCCCCTTTCTGCCCTCAGGCTGTTCCATGTTCCCACATTTCTGCAGAGTGAGATACTTTCTGACTCTGCCAGCAGGGGACACTGGAGGAGGGGGTTGGAGTGTGGGGGTGGGGATGGGTGAGGGGGGCCAAAAAGACACATCCTGGATTTCATCATTCCACCCAAGGAGAACCCCTCCCTGTTTGGCTCAGCTCAGATCCTGGAGATTTACAGCTGAAGATTTTCAAAATCTTTCCAGGAGTATGTTTACAGCAAAACACACTGAATCAATTGCTAATTATGAGTTCTCTGTCCACCTCATATTGCTTCCAGGACTTTGCCCTGGTGACTCTTCCTCTCAATTTGTTTCAAAAGAGGAAATGCCCTACTTTTGAAAATTCGGCCATTTCTCATTTTCAACATGTGGTTTGTAGTTTAGATTTGTGCAAAATGCTTTCGCATCTGTTGGTTACAAGTTTGACCCTTAAAAAACTTTGTGAGAGATTATTATCTCTATTTACAGATGAGGAAACTGAGGCTTAGAGATGGTTAGGTTACTCACCCAAAGACACACTGCTAGTTTTAGGCAGACAAAGAATCAGACCTTGGGTCTCCTGATTCCATACTCTTTCTGCTCTACCCTGCCTAGATGAATATCCAATATGCCTTGAGAAGTGTCTATAAGTGAAAGAATCAACCCCGAATATAATTTTGTATTTTTACTCTCAAATTTCTCCAACCTCTGAACTCTTAACAGGAGTAAAGAGTAAAAATCATCACTAAGTGACATTAAGGAACCAGTTGAGTCCCCATAACATGAATTTACAATGGGACAAATTATTGTTGTTTGATTTTAATATTTACCAGTATCATTTAACGCAATAGTTCGCAAACTTTTTTAAGGCCTCAAATCCTTTTGGAAATGTAAATACAATGGGTTGTCTATTCAGATAACTGCACATACATACACATAGGGAAAAATTTTATATAAGTCAGAGGGTTCATGGAGTCCATCTTTGTTTTTTTTTTTTTTTTTTTGTGAGGAGATCAGCCCTGTGCTAACATCTGCCAATCCTCCTCTTCTTTGCTGAGGAAGACTGGCCCTGGGCTAACATCCATGCCCATCTTCCTCCACTTTATATGGGACACCGCCACAGCATGGCTTGCCAAGCGGTGCGTTGGTGCGCGCCCAGGATTCGAACCGGTGAACCCTGGGCCGCCGCAGCGGAGCGCGTGTGCTTAACTGCTTGCACCACCGTGCCGGCCCCATGGAGTCCATCTTTGGACGCCAGGTTACGAAACCATAAAGGGAACAGGAACAGAAAAAAAAAGAAACATGACTGTGTTTGCCCAGAATTGGGGATTAGCAAGACAGATATGACAGAAATTACAAAGTAGAGCAGATTTCAACTGGAATGTTTGACAAAGCAGACCACTGAGTTTGGGCTGGAGAGAAAAATAATGAAGCTATAAGGTAGCTGCTAGACGTGGAAAATGAAGATGGAGGATGGAAATTGAGGTCTTGATGAAACTGAAAAACAAGTTGATTAGGAGACAGGTAAAGAGATGGGAGATTGTGATTAGGAAGGGAGGGGAGTCTCAGAATGAAAAATTTCAGAGATGGAGCTGTCTCCTCTGAGCTTCAAAGATATATATCTAGTTGCCTAGTTAACATCTCCACTTAGCCATCTAGCAGAACTCAAAATTCATTCTTGCTAATAGAATTCTCCATTTCCTCCTTCTACCCCAACCTGTCACTCTTCCAATCTTTCCCATGTCAGTTATTGGCACCACTCAGTTGCTGAAGCCAAAAGCCGGGGTCATTCTTGATTCTTCTTTTTCCCTCTCACATCCAATCCATCAGCTACGCCTGTCAGTTTTACCTGCATCATGTATTCTATACCCATCAGCTTCTCTTCATCTCGCTTGCCACCAGTCTAGTCCAGAAGAGGCTCATCTTTTGCCTAGACTACTGGAATAACCCTTTAACTGGCCTCTCTGCATTCAAAATTGACTCCCCTGGTCCATCTTCCACCTACTAGCTAGAGGGATATTTTTAAAATGTAAAGCACATATCACTTTCCTGTTCAAATCCCTTCGGTGAATCTCCATTCTCTTCATCGTAAAGTTCTAGCTCCCTAATATGACTGGGACATATCCCTGAATCCTCTCTTTCTCTATCCACTGCCTGATCCCCCATACACTCTAGCGGTAATCCTATTGGCTCTTTTTCCAAATCACCTTCTCTTTTACTTCCAGAGCACAAAACTACCATCACCTCTCACCTGGATTACTGCAATAGACTCCTCACCAGTCTCCCTCCTTCCACCCTGGCCCTCCACCTCCACGGTCTATGCTCAACACAGCTGCTGTTCTGATTCTTCTAAAACATAAGTCAGGCCTTTTCACTCTTCTCAAAACTCTACAAGGATTTTCTCTTCTATTCAGAATAGAATAAAATCCAAAGCCTTTATGTTGGCCTACAAGGCCTTAAGGGTGCTGGCTTCCTATTAGCCTCTGACCTGATTTCCCACTGCCCCTCCTTTCCCTCCTTTCTCTGTTCCAGCATGGTGGCCTTGTTCTTTCCCACTTCTGCCTCAGGGCCTTTATGCTTGCTCGTCCCTCTGGGTAGAATGCCCACGTCTCGTATGGGCATGGCTCATTCCTGCACTTACTTCAATGAAGGAAGTCAAATAGCATCTTGTCAGTGAGGCCTTCCCTGATTACCCTACTTAAAGTAGTAACTTCTCTACCCCCTCCTGCTAATTTCCCTGCCCTCAACTGGCACTCCTTATCCCCTTCCCTGTTTTATTTTTCTCCATAGTACTTAAAACCATGTGATGTCCTATATAATTCACTTATTTAGTTTGTTCATCAGCTGTCTCCTCCCACTAGAATATAAACTACACAAGGGTAAAGTTTCATCTGTTTTGTATAACTGTATCCCCAGTGCCCAGAACCATGGCTGGCACATAGTAAATTCTATATCAGTGTACGTTGAATGAACAGCTGGAAAGGCCCTACATGGTCTGGCTTCGCCTACCTCTTTGTCCTCATTTCTCCACTCCCCCTTCATTCTCTACACACTCTGCATTTCTCTCACCAGAGCACTTAGCACTTTATTATTCCCTGTTCATTTGCCTGCATTCCTATCTACACTGTAAGCTCCACTGGGGCTGGGGTCTTGCTCACCACAGTATCTTCAAAATCCAGCACAGTGCCTGGCACCAGAGTTGGCACTCAATAAATGTTTGTTTAATGAATGAAAATGTAGGAGTTCAGAAGATTTTGAGTAAGGCGGGAGATCACTTATAGTTGGATGAATTGATACGAAAATGCTTCATAAAGAGATGGCATTTAAATGGACCCTTTAAAAAGGTAGAGCTTTTTGAAGTAATTCAGGTAATCCTGGTGAGAGGTGACAGTGGCTGTAGACTCTGGAGGTCACAGAGTGGGTAGAGCTTTTAAAGTGGGTAGAGCTCTACTTCTTCTTCCCTTCCTTTTCCTTCCCTTCCTGAGCAATCCAGTCCCCTCGCCATTAAGAGGGATGGAAAAAAGTGCGTGGAAAGGCAGCTTGGAGTGAGAAGGCAGAGGGAGAGCACGGTGGGAAGGGTGTCTCCACAGAGCCCCAGCATTTGTGCAGAGTCAGACACCAAGCAGGTGCAGAGTGTCAGAGTCTGAACAGTGTGGACAGGGTGTCCATGCAGGGGAAAGACCCAGAAAAGATGTCCGAGCCCAAATGAAGGGTGTCCATCTGCAAGGTGGGCACCTGCTACAGGCTGTTGGAACCCAAGTGGGTGACAAGGGCCTCCATGAAGGGGGAAAACTCAGCATCAGAGTCAGAGTAGGGTAAGAAAGGGCATCCATGTAGAAGGAAGGCCAAGCACGAGATGTCAGAGCCCAAGTAAGATGAGTGGAGCATCCACACATGGGAATGGCCCAGCGTGGCGTGTCAAAGCCTGACCAGGGTAAGGAGGTTGTCCATTCCTGAGTGATGAAGGCATCCATAGAGGGGCAGCCTGGTGTGGGGTGCTGGAGTCCATGCAGGGTGAGGAAGGAGTCCACAAAATAATAATACAAAGGGAAAAAGAGTAACTTCACAGTGGGAAAGACTGACAGACACCACATTAACCAACTGATCAAAGTAAATATGATCAGTAATAGAATACACTGAAATCATATGCCCTCCAATAGGATGCAATGAAAAGTCCAAAGCATCACTTCTATGACAATTATCCCCAAAATGCATAACTTGAACCTAATCACGAGGAAACATTAGACAAACTCAAATGGAGGATACCTACATAACTGACCTGTATATACTCAAATGTATCAAATTTATAGATTTAACTAATTTAAAAAAACTTGGAAAATGGGGCCGGCCCAGTGGTGCAGCGGTTAAGTGTGCGTGCACCCCTGCGGCGACCCGGGGTTCCCAGGTTCGGATCCCGGGCATGCACTGATGCACCGCTTGTCAAGCCATGCTGTGGCAGCTTCCCATATAAAGTAGAGGAAGATGGGCACAGATGTTAGCCCAGGGCCAGTCTTTCTCAGTAAAAAAGAGGAGGATTGGCATCAGATGTTAGCTCAGGGCTGATCTTCCTCACAAAAAACGAAACTTGAAAATACTTGTAAGAAATATGATAGACAAGGGGTTAATAGCTTTAATGTATAAAAACTCATACAAATAGAGAAGGAAAACTTAAAACTTCAAGAGAAAAGCAATTGCTTTGTACTCATTTGAGGAATTTCATTTCTCCAACAATTCAGGCTGATAAAGACCCGGTTCTTTCATAGAATCCTGCACTTTTCCTTCATTGCATTTTTTTCCTTCACAACTGTTATTAAGGAAATATTTGTATGTTTTTGTACTTAACGTCTGTTTTCTGCACTGGACTGTGAACTCAAAGAAGGCAGTAATCTTTTTTGTGCCTGTGTTTTGCTCACTGCTGTGTCCTTGTTATTTAGTAGAGTGCTTGGTGTATCGTTCTCAGTCAATAAATGTTGGTTGATTGAATAAATGCTGAGAGAGAAAGAAAGAATGAGAGAGAAAGGCCAACCTATAAGTTATTTAGAGAAAGAAGCCCTTTGCAGGTTGGATACTATGGGCCAGCCACAAGGCAGCCCGGGAGCCAATGGGGCTGAGAACAATCCCATTTACCAACATCTACTTCTGAGTCAAGCTCTAAGACAAGCATAGGTCTATTTGTCTGTGGAAGTGTGGAAAACTGGAACCCCCGGGCAGAAACCTTCACAATGCTGGCACCTAGGGCATGGAGAAACTGTCAACCTGCCAACAGGAGATCCAGCCTGAGAACTTGGCAGCCTCAACTCTTTACCCGGAACTGACACACATCTGGAAGAGTCTACAAGAAGTTGTCTCTGCCCTGCAGCTTCTGGCAGGGATCCAAGGTCACTGTGCAGTAGTACTCTGGGGCCCAAATGCAAATGGGGCAATTGCCCAATAGTGTCTTCTGGGACTTCCTACAAGGGTAAGCTCTCACATAGGTTCACCTTTCCTATCTCATCTTCAGACAGGAGGTCTGGCCCTGAGTCTTTTCGAAGCAGTTGGGGGTGGAGAAGTGGGAGCCTTCCAGGCAGAGAGAAAAGTTTATGTAAAGGCATAAAACAATAATACACGTTGCGATCCTATAAGTAGTTTGATATGACTGAAGCTTTGGGGAGGAGGTGTAGCAAACCAAAAGGTGAGGTTCAAAGTGCAAAAGGCCACCTCTCGAATGCCTCACTAAGGAAACTGCACTTTATCCTGTAGGCAATGGAGAACGACTGTTTCATGCTGTGAGATTTCCATTCTGAATGCCAGGTGGAGAATGGTTCTAAGTGAGAGACAAACCACACAAAAGGCTATTAAAATAGTCCAGAAAAGTATAATAAAGGCTCAAACTAGGGTAAAGGTAGTGAGTACAACAAGAAAGGGACAATTAAGACAGGCAGAACTTGTAAATTAGATGTGAGGGGTGAAGAAGGGGGACAAATCTAGGCTGATGGTACTTCCACTGAGGTAGGCAATACAGAAAAAAAGTGAGATTTGTTTGGATATGTTACATTTGAGATGCCCGTAGATTGTCCTAGTAGAGGTGTCCAGTCATTACTTGGATACACTGGTCTGGAACTCAGAAAAGAAGCCAAGGCTGGAGATATAGATTTGGAAATCATTAACATATAACTAAAGCAGTGATAGTAAATGGGATCACTCACAGAGGGTGTAGCTTGAGAACAGAAAGCCAAGGAGAGAGGCTGGGAAATTACCAGTGATTAAAGAATGGTCAGAGGAAGAGAAGAGAGCAAAGGGGATTGTGCAAAAATGATCATTGAAGTTGGAGAAAAAAGCAGAAGTTATAACTCCTAAGTCAAGAGAGAGCAGATTATTGAGAAATGGGGAAGGGTCAATAGTGTCAGATGGCATTGTGAGGTCAGTAGTGTGAGGGCTAAAAAAGATTGCTCGAATGTAGTAATTAGGAGTCTATTGGAGACCTTTCCTAGGGTTGTTCCAGGGATGACGTGAGGGAAAAAGACTGACATCGTTAAGATTATGAAGGAAATTTCTACATTCTAAGATTCCTTCATAACTATATAAAACCTTCAGAATTCCATGGGCAAATAAACCTTTATTTCAAAAATTTACTTTCTGTTTTGAAAATAAATGCGAAAATATGTTCCCAGTGGAAAAAGGAGAGTTATGTCCGGGTCAAAGAAGGTCAAATATTTGATGGTAGCACAAGGGATGGCCTAGAATCTTAGAGGTCATGTCTTAATGTTTGGCTCTGATTCATGAAGGTGGTATGGTCCAATGGAAGTGCTATCTGTGGATGGCCGTGCTAGCAATGGATGGACATTGTAGAGTATTTGCCCACAGTGCATGATTACAATATGGTCTTTGGTAAGTTCAAACTGGGGTCCAGGAAGAAAGATATTGGTCAACGCCGGAGAAACGGTGCTGAATATCAGGTCCAAAAGATGAGTATAACCATAATCAGTAAAAGGAATCATGAGATCAGAAGCTAAAAGAATCCGAAACAAGGAAGGATGGCTATGGTAGAAGTTCGGAACTAAGGCTGTGAAAAATTTAAGGGTTAGAGGCCTGTTTTGGGGTGGTGCTACCTATGTGGTGTGAGCTGGCAGGCTTGATGGCTTCAAGGAACTGCATAATCCTGCCCAGTGAGGCTGATAAGAAAAGCCTCTTCAGAGCTCCTGACCTAGGTAAAGAACCCCTGAATGAATGTTCAGCCTGGTTTCTGAGGAAGCATGACTAGTCATGGTTGTAAGACTTAGACTTTTGGTCTATCTAGAGTCCCAAGGCTATTCTAAGTAGAAGGTGTCATTTCTAAGAAGTCCTTGCTTCAGGCCAAAGATCAAAACATGCCCACAACTTGACATCATTATTCTGTTAGTGTTATAGGTTGAATTGTCTTCCCCCAAAAGATATATTGAGGTTCTAACCCCCAGTACTTCAGAATGTGACCTTATGGAAATAAGGTCATCGCAGATGTAATCAAGTCAGGATGAGGTCAGAGTTGAGTAGAGTGGGCCCTTAATCCAATATGGCTGGTGTCCATATAAGAGGAGAAAAGACCCAGAGAGATACATAGAGACAGTGCCATGTGATGACAGAGGCAGGGTAATGCAGCTTTAATCCAAGGAACAGCAGGGATTGGTGGACATCACCAGAAGCTAGGAAGAGTCAAGGAAGGATTCTACCCAGAGTCTCAGAGGTAGTATGGCCCTGCTGAAGCCCTGATTTTAGACTTCTAGCCTCAAACACTAAGAGAGAATCAATTTCTGTTGTTTTAAGCCATCCAGTTTGTGGTAATTTGTTAGGGTGGCCCTCAGAAACAAATACAGTTAGCAAGTATACAAGAAAACCATTGCTCCAGGAACAAGCTTCCAGTCAAGAGAATAAACTCTCACAACAGGGATTACTGTAAAGATCCCATTCAGATTGAAATCTCTGGGTACTTGATAGAATTGACAAGCTGCAAAGAGTGGTGAAAATCTTGGTGCTAGTCCAAGGATTTTAGATGATCTTTTGCTCTTGGAGAGATTTAAGTTACCTTGGTCCATAATTTCTAAAGTTTGAACTGGAAATCAAAATTTATGTCTGTGTGGGCCAGCCCCATGGCGTAGTGGTTAAGTTTGCCACACTCCACTTCAGTGGCCCAGGTTCACAAGTTCAGATCCTGGGCACGAACCTATACCACTTGTCAGCTATGCTGAGGTGGTGACCTACTTACAAAATAGAGGAAGACTGGCACAGATGTTAGCTCAGGGCTAATCTTCCTCAAGCAAGAAAAAAAGAGGGAGAAAGATTGGCAACAGATGTTAGCTTAGGGCGAAATCTTCCTCACCAAAAAAAAAAAAAGTCTTTGTTTTGGGTGGTTTTTCACAAATCAAATCCAGATTTTTAGTCAAGGTAGCATCATTATAGGGATAATAAATAGCAATAACCACAAAATATATAAAAGGGAAATAAACTTTTGTGGGAGTGAATGGCCTTTTTATTTGCCTTTCTTTTTTCATTAATAGACTTTATTTTTAGGGCAGTTTTAGGTTTACAGAAAAATTGAGCACAGAGTTCCCATATATCCACTCTCTCCACTCCCCCACTCCCCACCCCACACACAGTTTCCCCTATTACTAACATCTTGCATTAGTGTGGTACATGCTATAATTGATGAACCAATATTGATACATCATTATTAACTAAAATCCATAGTTTACATTAGGGTCCACTCTGTGTTGTACAGTTCTATGTGTTTTGACAAATGGATAGTGTCATATGTCACCGTTATAGTATCATATGGAATAATTTCACTGCCCTAAAAATCCCCTGTGCTCCACCCATTCATCCCTCTCATCCACCCCTGGCAACCACTGATCTTTTTACTGTCTCTATAGTTTTCCAGAATGTCATGTAGTTGGGATTATACAGTACATAGTCTTTTCAGATTGGCTTCTTTCATTTAGCAATATGTGTTTAAGGTTTTTCAATGTCTTTTTGAAGTTTGATAACCCATTTCTTTTTAGTGCTGAATAATATTCTAGTGTTTGGATGTACCAGTTTCTTTATCTGTTTACCTATCAAAGGACATCTTGGTTACTTCCAAGTTTTGGAAGTTATAAAGAAAACTGCTGTAAACACTCATGTGTAGGTTTTTGTGTGGATGTAATTTTTCAACTCATTGGGGTAAATACCAAGTAGTACAATTGCTGCATCACATGATAAGAGTATGTTTGGTTTTGTAAGAAATTGCAAACTGTCTCCCAAAGTGGCTTTACCATTTTGCATTCCCACCAGCAATGAATGAGAGTTCCTGTTGCTCCACATTCTCGTCAGCATTTGATGTTATCAGTGTTTTGGATTTCAGCCATTCTAATAGGTGTGCAGTGGCATCTCATTGTTGTTTTAGAAAATAAACCT